>NC_141150.1:105454407-105764198 GCF_053477565.2 Lygodium microphyllum | reverse complement strand
TGCTGAGTATCCTCTAGTGAGGCGGTCACGAGCTGCCTGTGTCATCGAGAAAATCCCTGAAGCTGCTGTAAAGGTGACTCCCAAATATACATACGATCCAGTGACCTCAATACTCCCTCCTACTGCCATGAAAATACTCTTTCTGCGTATCTGAGCTGATGTATGGAATATAAGAACCTTGGTTTTACCAAGGTTCACTGTCATGCCTCTCTGTATGCAAAAATCATCCAATGCTAATAAATGCTGCTGTAATCCCTGAGCTGAATCTGAGACCAACACAATGTCATCTGCATATAGTAAGATATGAACTGTGGCTCCACTGAGATCTATACCTCCACCGGCTCGCTGTTGAATAAACTCTGCTATCTCATCAATGTATAGCCCAAATAGAGTCGGTGAGAGTGGGCAACCTTGTTTCACACCAATGGTGCTCACAAGGGGATCTGATATACCTCCCAGACATCTGACTCTACCAGTAACCCGCTCATATAGTGCATAAATACCCCACATCATGTCATCATCCACCCCCAGATCAAGTAGGCGTCTGAAAAGCCTCTCTCTTGGAACCGTGTCAAAGGCTTTGCAGAAATCCACAAAGCAACAATACAATCTCTGTTTCTTCACTCGTGTCTGGTCGATCAGACAACGGAGAGTGAAGATGTGGTCTATGGTAGAAAATGCCCGTCTGAACCCTGCCTGTCTGGGTGCGCGCATGCGCTCTCTCTCTGCCAGCGTGCTGAGCTCCTCCTCCATTAGTATGCCATAAAGTTTGGCCAAAACTGGCCCAATCATGATGGTCCTATACGTGTTAGGATCCATAGGGTCCCCTGACTTGTGGATAGGTACAATGGTGTGCTCTGTCCACGAGTTAGGGAACCCCTCAGACAATGCACGGTTGAAGAGGTGAGCAATGAGTGGAGCCAATGTGTCTCTGCTATATATAATATGCTCTGCCTGAAGATCAAACTGGTCTCGAGCACGGCCATGCTGTAACCGTGAGATAGCATGTTTCACCATACTAGTGGTGAACAAGGATGAAATACCCGGTCTCGGTGTACATGGTGTGGGTATCAGTGGCTGTGCGGGTACATGATATAAACTCTGTGCGTATCCATGCCATACTGCAGGGTCATGTATCGGTGTGGGTGAGCGTGGTTCTCTGATCTGCCTCCATGCCTCTGCACAATCTCTGCTCATAAGAAGGTGGAATATATCCCAATATCTCTCCTCCTCCCATTCCCGCTTTTTACAGCGGGTCAAGCGGTGCATGCTTCTCTGCGCCTGTCTGTGTGTGATCTCTCCTCTGGCCTCCAAATCGCGTAGCTGTCGACGTAGATCTCTGCACTCATCATCATACCACCTATTCTGTGGCATGGTACCGGTCCGAGGGGGGTGCGTGTATGTGTGATGTGGAAAATTGAGTGTAGCAGAATCATGCAAAATGCGTGTGATATCAGTGGTCAGTGTATCAAGGGGTGCGTATGGATCAAGTGACGTGATGTGCTCCTCCAGATGCTGTGAGTAAACATGTGAGAGCTCATGAGTGAAGTGTATGGTAGTATGCATGTGGGGTATGATATCTGCAGGTGGTGATGGTAATGAGGTGAGAGAGAGAGAGAGAGAGAGAGAGAGAGAGAGAGAGAGAGAGAGAGAGAGAGAGAGAGAGAGAGAGAGAGAGAGAGAGAGAGAGGGAGAAAGTACTATTTGATATGAGTGTACCAATAATGTGTTGGTACACAAAGAATAAAATGTATTTATACTTAGGGCACGTAAGGGTGCATTCACATGTATAGCTAAATAATGTGCGTGTACTATACACGAAAGGTTAAACGGGCCTTAATCCCAACAGTTTATTGATGTATGCCAAGTCAATCTCACCTACAAGTACCTTCTCTCTCATAAAATGGAAGTGCATCTCAATATATTTTATATTAACATGGAATATAGGATTCCTAAGTAATTGTATGTTGCTTATGTTATTGCAATGCATGACAATTAGACACCTACTTGAACATCCCAATCAACCAATAGCTTTTGTAGCCATACTATATCACATGTTGCCTCAACATGAACTTTGTACTTGATGAAGCAATTGTAGGTTTCTTCTTGTAGCCCTAAGTAATTGTTGCACTCCCAAGTGAAAACATGATGCCACTAGTAGATCTCCATTTGATATGCTACAAGCCCAATCTACATCATTGTGTCATCCAACAACTTGTGCATTCTCATTTGCCTCACAAAAAAGTCCATATCATAAAGGGGGCTTTACATACCTTTGCTATTCATTTGATGGCATCGAAATGAGGCTTTTTAGGTATCCATGTAAAGTAACTCATAAGGCAAACAATAGAACTCAAGTTTGGCCTTGTGGTAGTAGTCATGTAGATTAGACTCTTCACCGTTTGCTTGAAAATAGTAGGGTCTTTGACCTCACCTCCAATATCGATGCTCAAGTTTACAGTTTGCTTCAATGGCACTAAAAGAGGCTTACAAGCTATCATGCCATACTTCGATGATGTATCCAAGTCATACTATCTTTGGGACAACCAAATACTATCATTACACGTAATCATTCAATGCTAGGAAAGTACCAAAGCTCACCCAACCTTTCATATCAAATTTTAACTTCAAAAGACCCTTAAGTTAGTAATCCCACTTTCACATGTAATAATTAGTTCATCCACATAGATGACTATGATGATTGACTAGCTTGTAGTATCCTTCCTCACATATAGAGAGTGAATTGCATTTGAAACATAAAAACTAATGTTGACAAGATAGTTTCAATATTGTCTGGTCTAGGCCCTTGTTTGAGCCCATAGAGCACCTTTAACCTACACATATATATGGGATGCTTCATATCCTCATAAGCTACTAGTTACTCCATTTTCACCTCTTCTTACATGTCACCATGCAAGAAGACATTCTTTACTTTCATATGGTGTAAAGTCCAACCTTTGGTTGGTACCCTACCAAAGTAATTACATATCTAACAAATTTCCAATGGGAATCTCACTTACCAACAAACATAGATTTGAGTGGCTGAAGACTAAAGGAAAGAAGAAGATGGTTGATGCCTCCAACAAAGCTAACTCCTTCATGGGTACATTGTTTGTCCTAATAAGTACTATCTTTGTCTTGGCAACAACTTTTGTGGAAATGGCCATTTCTTTTTGCAATAGTGTTTGGGCACAAATGGAAATAAAATTTTAGAAGCTGCGTTTGGGCTCAAGCCAATAAATTGGCAATCTATAGAATGGGAGAGAATCAAGATTGATAGGTAGGAGGGTGGCATAGGTTTGGACGGATTGACGGAGATGTAGATGGGATCATGTTCTCTCTTATTTGGAGCATGGAATTGGCACAACCATGGGATTGGTTGGGATGGTCTTCTTTCTTTTTTGGAAGATGGAATTTGAACAACAATGGGTTTAGTGATAGACGATTGATTGATCGAACTTGGTGAAGTTCAAAAGAAGAGGCCAAGGCTAGAATGGAATGTTAGAATAAAAAATTAGTAGTGGTGGTGAATATAGTGGTTGCGATATGAAAATCCTTCTTTGACAAGGCGAGGTGGGTAGGCCTAATAGATAGGAGATGAGATTTCTCTCATTCTAGGATCATGTGACACTTTAAGGATGCTCTAGATACCCTAGAGGACCCACTTGGTCTCCTTCGGAGAAGAATCCAATATGGACGAGGAGTCCTTGAGAGCATTGAAGGTATATGAATGGTGGTAGACACACTTTGAATTTAAAAAATGCTAAGCTTTTGAAGTGACCTCTTCCTTTTCAAGCCCTAGGAGACACTTTTGGTTCTAAAATGTATGATGTTTTGTGAGCACTTTAGGTATCAAGGGAGCTAATCAAATACTCAAGGTCTTTAAAAAATAAATTAAGCTTCCTCCTTATGACTTTGCCCTAGAAGGAAATGTATGATGACCTCAAGTTACTGTGCTTGGATCTGAGTTACCTTATTTCATATCAAGGAATGGTTCAATCTAAATTCAAGAAAGAGAGCAAAGCTATGGACCCCTCCTACAACAAAAAATTCATATATTTGGTACAACTATGTAGTGCAAAGTGTTGATCATCATTTGCCACATTGAAGTACATTGATGCGTAAGGATTTCTAGCCTTAATAAAAAGTCACCTATTTTACTTGGGTGGCATGTTTATTGGTATATCTCTTAATAAATTTTACAATAGGTAAAGGTAGAGGGTTTGCATGTTTAAATTGGTACTAGATTTAGAGTTTTGAAACTTGTATTTTAAAGTTTTAAAGGGTTAATCAATACAAATACACCTATTAATCCATCTATAGATAAAGATAAATGGACAACATAAAGCTTTTTTAATTAGAGTAGTGAATCAATTCATTAGATAGTTGATTAGAGTTATCATGCTATGTTTTATGTGAATAGATAGTTTTGTACATGATGGACTAATGAAACATGTGAAAATATGATTTTTCTAACCTAAAAAAGTCCATACATAATATCATATGTATGAAATATGTCATACATTTGACATGATTTTTCTAACTTGGAAAAGTCCATACATGATATCAAGTGTATGAAAGATTTACATATGTCTCCAACATAGGAGAGTATGCTTTCCAAAATGTAATTATTGATAAATATACAACCCTATACACACATCTTAGACTCCTTCATAATCGCATGTGAGAATAAGGTATGCCTTTGCACATTGAACATAAGAAAAAGTTAAAAAAAAAAGGGGGTATTCACGTACACCAAAATGCACAAGATAATGTAGTAAGCATTTTCATGTACGTGTTTTGCACAATATCACACATTCAAAATAAGAGCATACAAAACTAGCCTAAAATCATTACATTGAAGTTCTATTGAATATATTATAATGCTTGTGTGTTAAAAGAAGTAAATTTCAAGGCATGTTACTAAAGCAATGGAGTCTTTTTGTTTATTGTGATATGCATTGGACCCCTTCGCATCTTTGCATGTAACGAAATGAAATTACATGATAAAATTAGAAAGAAAATTGATTTGAAAAGAATTTGAAGGATTAGTTTGTGATCACTTTAATGAACTACAATATAAAGCACAAATGACCTTTTTGTAGGCCTATACAAACTCCTCCTTTTTATAATTTGAATTTGCATTACAAGTGAATAACCCCAACAAAAAGTGATGCCAAATTACACATCCTTGTTTGCAACCATTTAAAAGAAAAAATAAATTTCTTTCACAATATCACCTTGCATACCATGTGACCATCATTTGCTTAAAAAATTAAGGGTGGTACTACCTTCCACCAAAATGAAGTCATTGATAGAACATGATGAAATACTTCCTATATCACATTTATCAAGTGCCAAGTGAGCATAATACCAATAAGAATAAAAAATTTCAAAATGAAATCCAATTTATTTTTTCCCTTAGTGGTTAGAAGTGATAGGCCAGACTTTCCATATTTGAATAATGGATAAACAAGTTGTAGTGTGTGTTGAAGCATTTCCCTTTGTTTGCAAGAAGAGCTCCTAGCGGTACTTTGATTCCAAAAAGCAAAGACCATCTCAACATTTTGCTTTAGAAGATAGAGAAATTTTAGTCAAAACGATGAATTTAATGAACAAAATCACCTCAACTCAATGAGTCTAGAAATGGGCAACTTGACTCAAGATAAATAAGGTGATTTTTCAAAGAAAAATCACATTGTCACTTAGTATTATAATACCTTGTGTCCTTATGCATCAAGAGAGCACCTATATATTCACGCACACGCGTGCACACACACACACACACACACACACGCACACACGTACACACGCGCACGCACACACGCATGCGCGCACGTGCACGCTCGCACGCATGCACACGCGCACGCACGCACGCACGCACACACGCACACACACACACACACACACACACACACACACACACACACACACACACACACACACACACACACACACACACACACACACACACACACACACACACACAAGGCACCCTTTTAGATGGATAATATTATGTTTAGGTATATTTCTCAATATGCTTTTTTCGAGGTGGTATCCTCTTTAGTGAAATTTCAATGCCACCAAGAATAGCCTTCCTCTTGTTCTTCAACCTTACAAGTGTAAGAATCCCTTTAGGCTGCCAACAGGATTTATAGGGCCGGACATTATTGATGGGCAATTGGAGTATGACAATCGATGAGAGGATGATTGATCATATGGACAAGAAGTGATGCCAATGGATGAGAAGAGGAATTGGGGGAACATGCAGAGCATGCATGGGTTGGTTGACGTGGTAGTCACCTATGAAAAAAGAGACAAGCTATTTCCATGGCACAACCATCAACAAGAGAGTGGTGGAGGGTTGCTCGCTTTTGGATAGGGTTTACTTCAATGCTAGTGCATGATGGGTGGTGAGTGACTCAAATTTTATCTTGATGATGGAGATCTCAACCTTGGACCGCTATCCCATTAAATTTTCATTTTTCCCAATCACTAGCTTAGGCATGGCTAAAATGTTGCTAAGTAGCGGATATCTACTATGGATAGCACTTTTGGAATTAGACATAATGTGCTATCTGCTCTCTATGATGCTCCTAATGATTGTGTGTTGCTTCATCTATTGTAGGAGGTGGACCTATTCATTAGAGTTTAGGAGGATAACCACGTGCAAGTTGCAAATTAAGGATGAAGTGGGAGATCGAGGGGGACGCCCCTCCACATTTTCCTTCAACAAGCTGAAGAAGAAAGGAAGGAGGGAGTGAATTGCTTGCATAGAGGACTCCCAAGGCAACTAGGTATTAGAGCAAGAAGGGATCCTCAAAGCCTTTACTTAGCACTTAGCATCAATAGTAGGGAAACCCTATGAGAAACCATGGGGATATGAAGAGAGCATCATAGCCTTCTTTGAAGGCTATGGCATGAAAATATCGAGAGAGTGACCTCATGCACTGGAGGCTCCTTTTACTATTGATGAATTAGGAAGTGCCTTGATGCACATGGAAGATGAAAAGTCTCATGGGATTGATGGGTTGCTTGCCAAAATATACAAAAGTATGTGGGAGCATCATGGAAACGACTAGGTTGCTATAGTCAACTGGTGGCATATATAGAAGGGAGGATGCCAGCCAGTGTGAATTTGGGCTCATGAAAATGATCCCCAAGGTAGGGAAAACCAGAAAGCTCAACCATTGGTAGCCACTCACAATGTTAAGCCTATCCCACAAGATTTTGGCAAGGGCAATTGCTCTCAAGGTAAAGAGTGTGCTATCTAAAGCAATCCATCTTAGGCAATATGGATTCATGTTTCAATGATAGATCAATGATGCTATCTTGAATTTAAGCTAGCAATAGAATTAACCCTTGCAAGTGATCAAAAGGTGGCACTGATCAAGATGGACTTTGACAAAGCCTATGATCACATTATTTGGGAGTTTATCCTTTGAGCCTTGATAGGGCTTTGGGACAGGGTTTTTGTCCATGATTAAAATGTTGTTTTTTGGAGTGGTAGCTCAAATCAATATTAATAGCATGCTTACTAAATGTTTGAATTGTGTAGATTAGTTAGGCATGGGTGCCCACTTTCCCCTTTCTTATTTGCAATAGTCATGGACCCACTCCTTCATAAGATTGATTTGCTAGTACAACATGACACTTTGAAACCTTTGAAGCTTCCGGATTGCTACTTCATTTTGCCCTTCATTAGATGTCAAATCTAATATGGTACATACAGATAAGGTCCAAGTGGACACTCGATTGGGGATCTATGAGGAGTTTTCTAAGCTTTCAGGCTCCTTAATTAGTCATCAAGAAATATAAATGCTATATGTCGGATTGGATGAAAAACAAGGATGGTTGAAGCATTATGGCTTCAAGATCATCAAGAAAAGTGAAACTTTTTGATCCTTGGGATGTCCTTTGGGATTGGGCCTGACGTAGGCACATAGGTTTCAATGGTTCCTCCACAAGCTGCAAGGGAAGGTACATAGCTGGTCTCATGGAGTACACACAATTAGAGGGAGATAGATGATTTTGGGCACAATGCTGGTGTCCAACAACATATTCATTGCCTTGGTGTTGGCCTTTTCCCCAATTGGTTGGAGGAAGGTGGAGCAAATATTTATGACCTTCCTTTGGTGCTAGCAAGGCAAGTAACAATGGCATGTGGTGGCTTGGGACCTAGCCATAGATAATAAGAAGAAAGGGGGATTGGGCACTGAGCCTCTGAGGGACAAGGCCATTTGTCTACTCCTAAGAATGCTCAGCCTCATGGGTGCAACATACTTTGCCTTTGTAGTGGATAGAGGGCCATGCATTTTTGCATCCTGGACATCCAAGAAATAACATCTCATATATAGCAAGGTCTCCTTTGCAAGTGTCAAGTGGCTACAACATACTCTGCCTTTGTAGTAGTGGATAGGACCATGCATTTCTACACCTTGGACATCCAAGAAACAACACCTCCAACAAATGTGAAGACATAGCCAGAGGTGGGGACTTCTTACTATCTTCATGTTTTGTATAATTAGAGTCAGTGTACCCCACGACTCTTGTATCCTGGCCATCATAACATATGCACATGTCTACAATGCCTTTAATGTACCTCACGATACCCTTCACAGCATCCCAATGCTACTTGCTAGGTGTAGCCATATAACGTGGGCCACAACTCTCACTGCAAATGCTATGTCAAGCCAAGAGGCTATCATTGCATAAATCAAATTGTCCACTATTAATGCATAAGGGATCCTTGCCATCTCAGCCTTCTACTCATTAGACTACGGAAAATCAATGCGATTACCCTTCACATGAGAAGGTAAAGGACAACCAATAGGCTTAACATGTAGCATATGAAACTACTCAAGGACATTCTGGATGCACTTCTTCTATGATAAGTAAAGGAGCCCTTTAGAGCGATCACGTGATGCGCATCCAAGAAAATGTGAGGCTTGTCCCATGTCCTTCATCTCAAAGCTCTTCTTGAGCTGACCTTTTAAGGCATCCAACTCATTATGAGCACTCCTAGGAATCAACATATCATCCACATAGAGTACCAAAATCATAAGGTTGCCACTATCATGGGCCTTCTTTGTGTACAAACATGATTTCATATCATTGCAGGTATATCCCTAGGAATTCATAAAAGCATCAAAGTTGTGGTACCATTCCCTAGGTTCTTGCTTAAGGGCATAAAGACTCTTCCTCAACTTGCACACTAGGTGTTCCTTGCCTTTTTCCTCAAAGCCCTTAGGCTACTGCATATGAATCTCATCATGTAAGTCTGCGTGTAAGAAAGTCTTCTTTATATCCATATAATAAAGTTCTAGATCTAATTGTGCAACTGAGTTTAAAACCAGTTGTAGGGTACTGATCTTGATGATAAGAGAGAGAAGGCTTCATTGAAGCTAACACCATACTCTTGCTTAAAGCCCTTAGTGAACCGATCTAGACTTATAGGCTAGCTTGGGAAATCCAGGAGCTCTCTTCAACTTGTACACCCACTTGCATGGCAAAGCATGTTTTCCAGTAGGCAAAGAAACCAAATCCCATGTATGATTTTTCTATAGGGAGTCATAGTGTGACTATATGGCTCTCTCCCAAGAGTGACAATCACCTCCACGCATGGCATCATCATAGGTAATAGACTCACTAGCATATGTTACCATAACATAACCCATAGAGGGCACAAACCGATCAAGTTAACATCTATCTCTTGTAGGCTATCGCAAAATAGACAATGGGGCATGTACCTCTTATCTAACATCATGGTCCTGCGCCACTGGGGCACCAATTGTTACAAGATATCTAGCTGGCTATGCACTAACAGGAGGCTCCTCTTGAAATATCACCGTTCTTACCTCAATGACTTGCTTAGGTTGCTTATGCATTTTCTCCTCATGGAAAACAACATGGCTATGGTGGATGACCTTTGGGGCTTGTGGATCCCATAAGTAATAGCCCATCTCACTTGCATCCCCATAACCAAGAAAAGATGGATTTCACAGACTTAGGATCTAGCTTATTGCACTTGCAGAAAGGCTCACAACCAAAGACACGAAAATGAGCATATGGTGATGGAGGTTTTCCAAACCATACCTTCTCTGCAACCTAATTGTCAAGAGCAGTTCGTGGGGATTGATTAATCAAATGTATAGCATTAGTAACTACATGAGTCCAAAGGTGCTATGGTAAGCCTCATCTTGTTATACTTTATGTATATTTGTACTTTTTCACTTTTTTTCTCATTCTCTCCTCACTAGGGGCACATTTGCCTTTAAGTGGGAGGTTATTGGGAGTAAAGACACCTATGCCTAGCCACCTATGTATTAGTTACACTAACAATACTCACACACCTATACACTGTAGGTGGCAGGCATCCATCACTGTCACTTCATCCTTTATTCTTTCAGTGACATTTGAATAAGAAAAGGTTGATCATACATGGTGATTGTTGGAGTTTCCACATCTTGTGTCTCTTACTCTTGCTTTCTTGCTCCTTCCACCATAGCTCTTGCTTCTTCTTGTAGGCTTTCACTCAGGACTCACTCCCTTCATCCACAATCTAACAATGGGGGTGAGTACACATCTAAAACCTTTGGGTAGTTTTGTGATGAGAGGGGTATTAAGCATCAATTGATACCAGGTAAAGATGCTATCTCATCCTACTCCCATCATTTTCCTAAGAAAGACAAAATGTTATGTTGATCTTGATAGCTCAATAGACTTATCCCTGATGACAAGATAGTGCACCTCAATCTGCTTTGTCTTTGCATGGAAGATCAGATTATTGGCAAACTAAATAGTGCTCATAGAATGCAAATGTAGTGTAGGGATCACATCAATCACACCAAGGTCTATCACTAGACAACCTAACCATAGATTATCCTTTTGCAAGACGCAGTGGTGGTTGCAACATACTCGACCTCAGTAGCAAAGAGGGCCATGTATTTTTACACCCTTGATATCCAAGAAATAGAACTTCCATAGCAAAGGTGAAGACATAGCTAGAGGTGGACTTCCTACTGCCTACATGTATTGCATAATCAGAGTTAGTGTACCCCATGACTCCGGTATCGTGGCCACAATAACATATGCATATATTTGTTGTGTCCTTTAGGTATTTCATGATATCCTTCACGACATTCCAATGCCACCTGCCAGGTGTAGCCATATAGCATGCCATGACACCCACTACAAAGGCTATGTTAGGATGAGTGGCTATCATGGCATACATCAAGCTACCCACTATGGATACATAAGAGATTTTTTCCATCTCAATCCTTTGATCATTTGATTGACTGACTAATCTTCATATGACAAGGTAGAGGACAACCAATAGGCTTATAATCTTGTAAATAAAACCGCTCAATTACTTTCTGGATACACTCCTTTTGTGATAGATAAAGGAGCCCTTGCGAGCAATTGCACGTGATGTGCATCCCAAGAATATGTGAGGCTTGTTCCATATCCTTTATCCCAATGCTCTTCTTGAGTTGAGTTTTTAAGGCATCTAGCTCATCATGAGCTCCCCTAGCAATAAGTATATCATCCACATAGAGTACCAACAATATATCCCTACCATGAATGCATAAAAGTATCAAACTTGTGGTGCCATTCCCTAGGTGCCTACTTAAGGCCATAAAAGCTCTTTCTGAACTTGCATACTAGGTGTTCCCTGCCTTTTTTCTCAAAGCCCTTAGACTATTGCATATAAGTCTCTTCATGCAAGTCCCCATGTAGAAAAATCGTATTTATATCCATTTGATAAAGGTCCAGAGAAACCAATGCTAGTATCAAGCGTAAGGTTGTCATCTTGACCACAAGAGAAAATACTTCATTGAAGTCAATACCATGTTCATGCTTGAAACTCTTACCTACCAATCTGGCCTTATAAGCAAGCTTGGGATGTCCAGGGATACTTTTCAACTTGTATACCAACTTACATGACAATGCCTTCTTGCCACTAGGAAAATGAACTAGATCCCATGTATGATTGGTCTATAAGGAGTCAAACTCCGATTGTATAGCCCTATCCTATGAGTGACTATCATCTTTGTGTATGGCCTCATCATAAGAGAGAGGCTCACTTGCATCTATCACATAACATAATCCATGGAGGGCGTAAAGCGCTCATCTAGCTCTAGTAGAGTGTCTCAAAAGAGGCTGATCCTACACAATAAGTGGATCTTGGGCCACAGGAGCATCAACTATTGCAGCTTGTTTAGCTGGCTGTATGAGAGTAGGAGGCTCCTCTTGAATGATCACCTTGTGCATCTCAACTACTTGCTGTGCTGAGGCTGCTTATGCATCTTTTCCTCATGGAAGACTATATCATGGCCATGGATTACTAACAAGCCTGCAGATCTGATAGGCAATAGCCAATCTCACCTGCATCTCCATAACCAAGAAAAATGCAATTCACAGACTTAGGATCCAGCTTATTGCGCTTGTCCTTGGGAACATGGAAAAATTTCTCACAAGCAAAGATGCACAAATGAATATATGATGGAGGTTTCCTAGTCCATTATCTCCTCTCCAACTTGGCAACTAATAGTAGTCAAAGGGGACCTATTAATTAAGTGTACAATAGTAGTAATTGCCTAAGTCCAAAAGTGCTATGGTAAGCTTGTTTGGGTAAGCATACTATGGACTCTCTCTTGAATCGTCTTGTTCATGTGTTTGGCAATACCATTCTGGGGAGGGATGTAGGGGGCAGCCAATTAATGCAAAATACCTCACTCATCACAAAACTACTCAAAATCTTTCGAGACATACTTACCCCCACTATCTGACCTTAGGCATTTTAGCCTATACTCAGACTAGTGCTCAACAAGAGCAAGCCAATGGTGAAAGATAGGACATCTGATTTTTGCTTAATAGGGTAAGCCCATATCTTATGTGAGTAATCATCAATGAATGTGACAAAGTACTTTGCACCACCTAGCAACTGATAGGGAATAGGACCATATACATCCGAATGAACAAGAGCCAAAGGTTCACCAATGCACTTAATGCCAAACTTCTTGTGTGTACTACGTGTCTGCCAGCCATATAAACAATGATCACAAGAATCAAAATACTTATAGTCTAGGGGTAGAAGATATTGGAAATTGGTAAGCATTTTCATTCATTTCAAAAACATGTGTCCAAGGCGACGATGCCAAAGAGATACATGTGGAATTGTAGCCACATCAAAAATATGGTAAATTAACTAGATGCAAGCAAGGGATAAAGAGTACTAGACTTAATTTCCATGGGTAATTTTCCATGAGAAATCACCAAAAGAGACAAATTAACCTTCCATGGGTAGTTTTCCATGAGAAATCACCAAAATAGACAAATTAACTTGCATCATGCAAGGTGCTAGTAGAGATAAGGCTCTTTGTGAGTCAACATCCTGCAATTTTAGCCAGCTGTTTGAGGTGTTAGCACATAGAGCCATACAGAAAGTGTCCCATGACTCAGGTAGAGTACCAAGTAGAAATAAAGGATCATTGAAGTCAATCTCTTATGAAGCTAGATGGTTGATGATGGAGTGAAACTCATTCAAATGTGCAGACATAGAAGTCCCTTTCTTCATGTAAAGGTCCATCAATTGTTTTAGCCAATACATTTGAGATGCACAACTTTACTTTTCATAAAGATTCTTAATCTGTGTCTAAAGTTGATATGCAGTCTAATTATCAGTCACAACATTGTAGTGAACTTGCTTAGAGAGTAATAAAATGATTGTGGACCTGCATAGCTTATCCAATTCGTCCCAATCCTCAGCACTAATGTTTTTGAATTTGGCACCCTCATTTTTTTACTAGTCTAACCTGCAAATTTAACATTAGAACCTACTAGATATGTGCCTTCCAATAGATGTAGTTGGCCCCACCCAATTTTTCAATTTTGGAGATAGGCATGTCTTGAGAACCACTAGCTATAATGAGACCAAGCAAGTGCACATAAGTGCAAAATAGGTTGCTATAATTTCTTGCAAATCAACCCTAAAACCACTACTAGATCAAGTTGTAAACTAGAAAGATTGCCAAGATGAGGAGTTTTCCACAAACTGCAATCACAAGAAACTCTCAAGTACAAGTGATTACCCTCATAAAGAATGCATAGATAAAAAATGATAGGATGTTGTAAAAAACTACAACAATAGGTCGACAACCTCCTATGAGCACGTTCTAGAGAAGAATAAGATAGCAAGCACACCATTTGGTTATATAGAGCCTCTAGAATATCCAAAAATTATAAAGGAGATAGGAATTGATAGAAAAGCCTCATTGGATCTCATCATATAGGTCAATCATGTTGGAGAAAGGATTGTCGATGAAGAGAAATCTCTAGCTAAGATGTCATAGCCCTAATGACATTCCAAAGAGCAACTTTGGCTTCATGAAGCTGACCATAATGGCCAAAGAGGATGGCCTTAGCATTTACCATTGCCTACGAACCTTCCATTTCCACCCACTTTCTCAAGTCCCACCATAGGCCCCTCACTTCCACACACTCCCAAATAGGTGCTTCAAGGATTCCACACATCTCCCTCATAGCCTGCATAGTCGGGAGACATTCACAATCTTGGAAATCCTTTCCCTAGTGGGCCACCTATTAATGGTAGCCTTCCAAAGGATCTATTGGGGGTAAAGGCACATGTGCCTAACCACCCGATAAATGTATTGATGCTTAGCAATGGTCTATACACTCAAATATGCTATGGGATGCACTTGATCTTTGATTTTGAGCTTGGAAACATTCATCTTGACTATGGTTACATGACTTGGTTGCTTTAGCGGCTTATGCAACACGGGCTTGAAGAATATATAAGGTTTTATGCATCTAGATTATGCTTCATGTACCTTCGATGCGGGGATGTCATGTACTTAGTGTATTGAGCTTGCATTGCTAATTTGGCATTCAACTTTATTCCAATGGGAGCCGCTACTTGTCCCTTGGATGTTACATAGAGCGCTTGATATTTGCAATTGAGCTTGAGTGTATTACAATGAGACACTAGGACTCATTATACCATGTACATGCTCTCTTGATATGTATTGGATGCAGTCACCCTATCATGGGAAAATTTGATCTCTTGGCTTGGAATTCACACTATTGTCAGTGGTATTTATATACTTTTGGGTTATGCATTAAGCTTTGCTTAGTGGGTTATGCATTTGGCAGTTCTCTTCGTTTACCCTTGAGAACTAGCATGTGCATGAAGCCTATGCCTATTAATAGTTTTAGTCCTCCTAAGGTATGTGATTCTCATATTTTATTTTGTTATCATATGCATTACATTCACTTATAGAGGGCTTAACAATTACAAAAATACATAATAAATGCAATATATACACAAAAGGAGGCATTTTGGAGGCTCGACCCTATGGCATGTAGGGAGGCAATTCGAAAATGTTAGATTACCTCCTAGTGTGCCATAGGGTCTAGCCTCCAAAATGCCTCCTTTAATGCTCATCTAAACTTGACATTGTTTTTTGTGAAAAAAAGCTTGATATTTTTTTTTATAAGCTTGCCAAAGTCAACATCAACCCAAGAAGCCTACCAAAATAGAAAAGATCACCCAAAAAATGACATCTAATTTCTTCTCCCATCAAAGATATACTCTCACTTATTCATGGATACCACATAGAAGAAAAAATTCTAATTCAAATAATATTCAAAACGTGGAATTCAACCATAGTCTTGACCTTAATTAATGCAACACCTACAGTGCACTACAAACCCTATGTCGGATGAGTCTACCTCCCATTGTCTCTCTCATAAATGCAGAGCAACTTCCTAGTAGACTGTTGCATGTATCAAAGCATAAATTTGAATATAATATTATCTTTATAGGGGCTAGACTATGGCTTCCTTTGGTTGTGCACTTGGTGACTCTTCCCTTCCTATGGGGGCCTCTTCCACTTGCTTAGAAGCTCTTCTTTCTTCCCAACTACTCTTGTTTCTTCCAAAGCCTCTTGCAGTGAAGTCAACCCAAGTGCTTTTGCTCATGCATGGCAAATGAAGAAGGAAGTGTTGCACAATGTTGAAGATGATTCAAGAGAAGGGGCAATGGATGAGGTTGTCAAGGAGACTATGGTAGCAAAAAGCTTTGATGTGGGTTGTTTCTCTTATAAGTCCATGGTCAATAGTGATTCTTTGATGTAAAAGAGACCCATAGGAAGAAATCAAATTCACAAGCACAAGGTTTTAAAGCAGGGGGCAACCCATAGATATCTGCCTTACAAGAACTTCAAGATTGATTAGTGCAATTAGAGAAGAAGATGGTGGTAGCCTTGTTGAAGTAATTTGTGGTAGTTAGAGTTAGGATTATGACACCTACAAATCATATGTTTACTACCCCCTACATTTTACATGCCTTGCTTTCTTCCTTGCATAATGTAGGCTACTCTTTAGAAGATTGCCTAGCAAATACTTGATGTTTTGATGAAGGGCAAGAGGAGGAGATGAAAAATTTGATTATACATTTGTTATTGGATATAGAGGGTAGATTGTGGACAACAAATAGGCACTAAATTCACATTGAATTTCAGCACATGTTGGGTAGCTTGTGCCTATCTATTGTGCTACCTGCTTTTGGCCTACTTTTGGCTAGCAAAGAATTGAATATTGTTTGTTTGTAGATATGTGATTCTTGAGCAAGGAAAGAGTTGCATAGAGATCAAGGATAGGAAGAGGATGGGTAGTAATAACTTATCTGATAATTGTACATATAGGTGAGACTTTAAACATCATGTGGACAACAATGAGTTGTCCTCCTAATAGCGTAGGTTATTCCTAATTTCTTGGGTAGTAGAGAGCATAGATCTGAAGCTTACAACTGATGCTTGGCTTGAGCTTGATCTTTGAAGGGAGGAGAATAGATGATAGTGGAGTAGGTTATGAGAAAAAACATGGCACACAAGCACCTTCTCCTTTGATACAAGTGCGGGTAGCAAGAGATCCCAAATTAATACAAAGCCTACCTCATAGCCCCCTTGCTTTTCCTCCTTCTTTCTTTTCTTGAAACAATGAATAGGTCATGAGAGTGATGAAGTACCTTTGTACACTGGGATTATTTTTTGCTAAGTCAAGTATGCAATCACTTTGCTTGACTTCTCACTTTCCACATGCAATGCAAATATGTTTATTTCCAATAAGTAATCTTGAGATTCACCAATAGATTTGAGCTAAATAATGCATTTAATCATTATTTCATTCCATGATAATATTCTACGTGTCCCAATGGTCTTACATGTACAAATACAAACATCCAAACTTAAAGAAGAAAAATTTCTCTCACAACCATGCAAATGCTAGTCCTAGCTATTATGCACATGTTTGGAGTTGAATTTCATATACCCCTCCTATTCCACCATGTAAGCATGCAAGCAACTACACAATCAATATGTCCTTGGTCCTGATAAAAATGGAGCCAAAATGTTGCACTCCACAGGAACACCCTCTTATTCATTCAAGTGGCTTAACCATGACATACAATGGCCACCATCTCTCACCTAGCCTCTCACGTGCATCATGAATACCAAGATTTGCCTGTAGTGAGCTTGCATAACATTCATTCAAGTTTGAAGGATACCCTTGCAATGCTTCAATGTGCACAAATGTAGTCCTTTTGTTCTCAACCTTCTACGGCCTTAGCATGCAAGGAAGAAGCATGGTTGTAGGCATGAGAGAGTACTCAAGAGAAAGAAGGAGTCTTCACTTGTATGGTCCTTCACTCTTACTCACTCACTAGCTCTCTCAACTCTCTCTCTCTCACTCTCTCCCTCTCTCACAAATGAAAAGCAAGAAGGTAAGAACTCAAAATTTGCACACACATGAACAACTTCTTTCATTCTTTCTCATCCTTTAAATATAAGAAAATTAGGGTTAGGGTTTCCCATCCCCCTTTGGCATCTTGCTACTTTTGTGGTCCTTTTAGTTGGTCATGGATTAGTTTGTATGCAATCAAAATTTAATCTTGACGGAAAAATAAACCAGATGCAAGATACTAGCAATTAAATATAGTTTGCATGAGAGGGCCTAGCTATTATAAAAATAACGACACCAAGTGTTACAAGATTTATTGCTTTTTTAAACTTTATAAGCTTTTTCTTTATCTTATTCTTGTAGGTAACAAGGCCAATTAGGTGTTTGCTCATCTCTGTTTCTTTAGCAAAATCTAGCTCAATATGTTAAAGTATTATGTTTTCAATTGATCATTTTTCAAGAATTCATTGCTTGCTATAAATTGTGGTTCCACCACACTTTATAAAAAATAAAGGTTTGTTACATTAGATACCATCTTTTTTTTGGGGGGGGAAACCATGCTAGCTCTCATGCACCATAGGTGGAGGGAACAAATTGACCTTAACCTAAAGAGGGCCAATCATCCTTTCTTTCATGCAATGAACATAAAACCTAGTTGTGCTCAATTCATGTTGCCATTTAAATTTCACTTTAGTTCTCAAAAGGGAAGCCTATATACTTCTCTACAACAAACAAAAGGGGGACTAATGGATTGTTTGCAACCCTTCTCAAATATGAAATTCAATTAGAAAACATTGTAAAAGTTACATTGTGCAACATATAGAATTTGCTCCATGTGCTTCCATTGTGAAGCTTAGATGCTCATCTAGATAGATGATAAGTTAACAACTTAAGGCTAGTTAGAAAAAATCTGACTAGGTAAAAGATAGATTGATAATGGCTTTAGAGGGGTCTCCCTATTATAGCCCAAGAATGCAATTTGGTTGGCCTGTTTGACCTACCATATTATGAATCTTTCCTATTCCCTTTATGGTCCTCAAGCCAGGGCCGCTTTCGCAACTCTTAGACCCTAAAATAAGGGTTTTGATAACTCCCACACCTTGCAACTCGATGCAATATACCTCAAGTTGCTACTAGATTAACTACTCTATCTAACCCAAAGGCTAGACCCACAAAGGTCACCTTTTTACCATCAAATCACATAGAACTCATCTCGCATACAAGTTAGGATCCAACCAATATTTGGGCTTACACACATGGCTTTTTGCCTTACAACTTTGAGTACCATGGAGCATCGGTGGCACCTTACAAGGGTAGGGTATTGAGTATATCTAACAAAAGATCAAAAGAATGAAACCTTTACAGGGGTTTGCAAGCACTAAAGATTTAGGAGGTGTTGCCTATTGTATAGAACATGAAAGAGAAAAAGAAATTGGTAAACCCATTGAGATGGGTACTCAACATATTACAAATTGGGAAGCCTACCCTTCTTAAATAAAAGAAAAATAGAACAAAGTAGCCTTTATGAGGATTTGCAAGCATTGAAGATTGGGAGGCATTCCTTTGTGCATTACATGAGGTCCATTTGGCAACAAGCCATGTTAGAAAGATTGATAGAAGCCTTAGGAATTTTCTTTTTAATGGATAGATAGCTTGGCTTGATAGGGCCTACATTTTGATAGGTTTCATGCCCTATTTCATCAGTGTTAGTACTCAAGTGTAGAGGGGCATAGCTTTGTCTATAACCATTATCCCATATCCAGCTGTCATTCTCAAATAATGACAACATAGTCAAAGCATGTTGGTTCTGTGTAGATCCTAAACTATTCAAGTTAAAGATAGTACGAGAAAACATCCATAGCATTTGAGGCTAAGCCTTCTCCTCACTAAGGTCTCTAGTTGTTGCTTGGAAATAGGTAGTTAAGCAAACCCAAGACTTGCTTAGAGAAATCAAACAAACTATCACTAAACATAGAAGAAAGACATAAAATAGGAAATATTTGGAAAGCATTATCCTTGAAGATAGAGTGAATTAGGGGGGGCCTTTTGGATCAAGACAATTTACTTAGAATGAAGATGAAACTCAAGGAGGGAGAAGAGCTAGAGCTAGAACAAATCCTAACATGGTGGGCTAGCAAAATCAATAGACCAACTAAGGAAATGTTTAGCCTTCTAAAGAAAAAGGAGGATAGAGAACTATTCCCCTCTCGACGAATTTGGCAATGCACTTAAGGAGCACGACCAAAACTTGAAATTGGTCTATGATTACTAATACAACATCTTTAGCAAACCACCCACACCTAACATAGAAAAGACCAATGCCTAGGCTAAGATGAACCCAAAGTCATATCCTCAATGTTAGCTAATATTTTTGATTATGACCTTTCCCTAATTGAATTAAATGATACCATTGATGAACTCAAAAAGAGCAAGACCCCATGGGTAGATGGAATGCCTAATGAGGTCTTTTAGGAATTAAAAGAGTGGTACATCCTCCACTTGCTACTACTTGTTTGGAGTGAATCCTTGGTATTTGGGACTTTGCCACCTTGTGTTAATGCAACCGTGATTAAACTAATACATAAGAGAGATGACAAAGCCCTCCTTACTAATTGGAGACCCATTGACCTTGACCTACAAAATCTTCAGCAAAGCCTTGGCATGTAGGATCTCTAGCTATCTTGACAAATGGATTAGAAGAGAGAAAAAAGGATTTTTAAATGACACTTCATATTGGATGCTATCATTAGTCTGTGAGAAGGCTTGAAGCATGCAAATGACACTAAACATGACATAGTCTTCTTCAAGATTGACTTCGATAAAGCCTATGACCATTTGGAGTGGAACTTTATCTTCCAATCTCTCAAGATATGGGATTTGGGAGAAAGTCTCGGGGGGTGCACCTATAAGAAATCATCTATATAACATGCATTCTAAGGGTATTAAGAAATACCCCCTTTTTTACATGCTACAAGGCCATAAAATGACACCTTTTACTTTACTAAACTTATAAAAATTTTAAAAATTGCAATTAGAAACACCTTATGTAAATATGATATTGTAAATCTTACTAAATAAAATACCCTTTCTTTTAAATGCATGTGGTATCTAACATGTTCTATAAGGTGCATGCCCTAGGGAGAAAGTTCATTAAGTTTGTAATGGTCCTTTTTGGCAACACTTCCGCAAGAGTTTTTGTCATTGGCTCACTCACCCATCCATTTCCACTTAAGAAGTCAATTCGGTAGGATTGCCCCTTAGCCCCCCCTTTTGTTCCTTTCCTTTTGGGGATGCATCTAGGAGTTTTATCTACCTCTAGATTTGTAGTCAATGTAGATAACACTTGAATAAAGTCAACACTGAGGCCATCTCTTGACTGGCTTGTGAATCAAGGGTGCTTGATCATCCCTGATGGCAAAATATTTTGACCCTTGGGTATCATGATGGGGTTTATGGTTTCATAGAATCAGTATTGGCAATGGATAATGGCTCAACTTAGAACCAAGCTTGATTATTGAAAGGGGTTTCAAGGTAACCTTTTAGGAAGATCAACTGTCCTAAAGCACATTCTCATAGCCTCACTCATCTATTTCCTCTCTTGCTAGGGAGAACCCAAAAGATCTACCCTAAAGGAAATGGAATCCATTCGTAGGGACTTCCTTTGGGGCACTTTAGAAAACTTAAAAAAAAAAAGTGGCATGGACCACTTGTGCTCTACCCAAAGATAAAGGGGGTCTCAGCCTGCCAGACTTAGAAGGGTTAGTAAACAATTTGGTTCAGCCAAATGGATTGTTCACAGCATCTAACACCCCGATCAGGATTAGGCAATACTCCTACATAGGAATGGAATAAAATTCTTGGTCCAATGATACCCTGGATGGAAACATCTTGATAATTAGAGTCAGTGTACCCCAGGACTCCTTTATCCTAGCCACCATAATATTTGCACATTTTTGTAGTGCCCTTAAGATACCTCATGATACCTTTCACGGCATCCCAATTTTACTTACCAAGTGTAGCCATATAGCATACGTCAACTCCCATTGCAAATGCTATATCAAGACGAGTGGCTATCATGACATACATCAAACTTCTCACTGTGGATGTATAAGGAATCTTAGCCATCTTGGCCTTCTGCTCATCAAGACCTTCTGGATGTATTCCTTCTATGAAAAGTAAAGGAGCCTCTTAGAGCGATTGCGTGTGATGTGTGTCCCAAGTATGTGTGAGTCTATCCCATATTCTTAATCTCAAAGCTCTTCCTGAGATGGCTTTCCAAGGCATCTAGCCCATCATGAACTCTCCCAGCAATCAACATATTATCCATATAGAGTATCAAAATCATAAGGTTGCCATCATGGGCCTTCTTCCTGTATAAACATGAATCCATATCACTGCGGGTATATCCATGTGAATGCATGAAAGCATCAAACTTGTGGTACCTTCCCTAGGTTCCTACTTAAGGCCATAAAGGCTCTTCCTCAACTTACAAACTAGGTGTTTCTTACATTTTTCCTCAAAGCCCTTAGGTTGCTGTGTATAAATTTGATCATGCAAGTCCCCATGTAAGAAAGCTATCTTTACATCCATATAATAAAGGTCTAGATCTAAATGTCCAACCAAGTCTAAAATCAATCGTAGGATACTCATCTTGATGATAGGAGAGAAGACTTCATTGAAGTTAATACCATGATCTTGCTCAAAATCCTTAACAAACAATTTGGCCTTATGTACAGGCTTGGGTCCTGTAGGAGTACTCTTGAACTTGTATAGCCACTTGCATGGTAAAGCACACTTTCCATATTCAAAGGAACCAAATCCCATATATAATTGTTTTTGTAATGAGTCATACTTTGACTGCATGGCCCTCTCCCAAGAGTGACTATCACCTCTGTGCATGGCCTCATTATAGGTAAGAGGCTCACTAGTATCTATCACCATAACATAGTCCATGGAGGGCTCAAACATGCTCAAGAGGATGTCTATCTCTAGTAGAACATCTGAAAGAAGCTATGGGGCTTGTATATCTTGTCTAACATCGTGGTCATGGACCATTGGAGCATCAACTGTTGCAGGCTATCTAGTTGGTTGTACAAAAGCCAGAGGCTCCTCCTAAAATATTGGCTCAGGCTGCTGCTTATGCATTTTCTTCTCATGGAAAAAAACATCATGGCTACATATGACATTTCGAGCTTGCGAATCCCATAAGAGATAGCCCATCTCACCTACATTGTTATAACCAAGGAAGATGCATTTCATTGACCTAGGATCTAACTTATTACACTTGTCCTTGGGAACATGGTAGAAAGTCTCAAAAGCAAAGACATGCAAATTAGTATAAGATGGTAGTTTTCCAGACCATACCTCCTGTGTATGCTATTGTAAAACTTTCATTTTCAAAATCTTTGGTAGAGATCCATCATCATGCATGCCATACATGCAATCCAACCGACAGTAGTGCATATAATATATTAATCAAATGTACAATGATAGTGATTATCTTAGCTCAAAAGTTCTATGACAAGTCTACTTGGCTGAAAAGCATACTATGGACTCTCTCCTAAATCATCATGTTCATGTGCTTAGCTATATCATTTTGGGGTGGGATACACAAGGTGGTCAATTGATGTTTAATGCTCTTCTCAACACAAAACTGGTCAATAGGCATTTCAATCTATATCTATACTAGTTCTCAACAAGAGCAATGAAACATAGTCAATGATTCCAATTTTTGCTTTATGGGATATGCCCAGAACTTATGTGAGTAATCATCAATGAAAGTAATGAAATACTTCACACCACCTAACAACTGATAGGGTATAGGCCCATGAACATTAGAATGAACAAGAGCCAGAGGCTCACCCATGCATGTAATGCTAGACTTCTTATTGCGTTTTGTTTGTCTACTTGCCATAAAGACAATGATCACATCATTCAAAACATTTATAGTCAAGGAACGGAAGATACTACAAATGGATAAGCATTTTCATTTCCTTTAATGACATATGCTCAAGGTGATGATGCCATAACAATACGTATGGTATTGTAGCAATGGCCAGAACATGGTCAATAGACCTATATATAAGTAAGACATAAAGAGTGCCAAACTTGGCACCTTTTGCAAGGACAAGATTTCCATGGGTAGTTTTTCTTGGGGAATTACCAAAAGATACAAAGCAACTGTAACATTCCTGCCTTTATTACATGACAAGTAACATTTTAGTAGTCACCCAGAGTTTACCTTTCTAGTCGCCATCCATACTCTAACCAGGATAATTGGATTTCGTCCGGCTCTATAACCCTAGGTCTACGGCGCAGGGGAAGCGTTCTGCCGTTAACCATGGAGGACTGACATGAAGGTTCCTAATCGACCTAACGGTCACCTAGCAACAACTAGCTCAAATCTGGAGGTTCCTTTGAGAGGCTTCTTGTCCGAAAGGAGCGATTGCCATTACCCTTGGTTCATGGAGTACAATACTTTTTTTCAGTATAGCAGACTAACGATTTATGAAATCCCTTCGCAGTGCTCTAGCACAGCCGCTGTACCTTTTCCCTAAGTTAATTTATAGTTTGGGTTCTGAGACCAAACCCTAGGTAAGTCAGTGAATTGGCCCTTCCTAGAGTTTCTTCCTAGCATTTGTTTTTGGGAAAACCTCTTGGCTAATCGAGACCACCCTACCGCCATAGGACTAGATTCGTCGGGAATCCATCCACCCACTTCTCTCTATAGAAGTTCTTAGTTATCTAATTACCTACCACATTATGTGAAACATATAAAAATAGCTTCATTAATTAAAAATAATCCATTTATGCACAGTTGTTTGTTTGCATAATTTACTCACGGACATACAATCAGAATAAAATAAATTCATTGATTATGTTCCATAATGTGTGTTCTCCTGCCCATATAGGATGGTTTTGACTTGCTTGTCCATCTCTTCAAGCATCTTCTTAGAAGCTTCAAGCTTCAAGGTAGGGTTGGAGAAGTTTAGTGGAGTTAGGCATTCTTGCCTGTATAGAGCTTGAAATGGGGTCATCTGAATGGTCTGATGATAGGACACATTGTAAGCAAATTCTATCGAAGGTAGATATTGTATCCACCATCTGGGTTCTTTGTAACAATATGCCCTAAGTATGTCTTCAATGATCTAATTTACATGCTCTATCTGCCCATTAGTTTGAGGGTGATAAGCTGTACTAAAACAAAGCTATGTACCGAGAGCTTCAAATAATCCCTTCCAAAAATGTGAAGTGAATAGAGAATCATGATCGTTGATAATTATTTTGGTAGTCTATAAAGTCTAAAGATTTCTTTGACAAATGACATGGCAATATCTGAGGCCTTGTAGCTGGTTTTGATCGGAATAAGGTGGATAACCTTAGTCAACATGTCCATAATTACCATGACCGAGTTGTATCCTCCTTGAACTGAGGGTAATCCAACTACAAAATCCATACTAAGGAATTCCCATTTCATCTAAGGAATATCAAGAGGTTGTAGCTTTCTTGACAGCTTAACTCATTCGAATTTTATTCGTTGGCAACTCAAGTATTCGGCTACGTATTTTAGTACGTCACTTTTGAGCTTCTCCCAATGATAGCTTTTTCTAACTACATTGAGAGTTTTGGCATAGCCAAGATGTCTTGAAAATGGAGAATCATGAGCTTCCCATAGTATCTTGTTCTTAAGTTCTTGACTTGAAGGAATACATAATCTTGTCTTGAAGTAGACAAGTCCTTCATTAATAGAGAAGTTAAGATACTTTGTCTTAAGCTTAGAATTTTGTTATTTATTATGAATTTCCTTTAGCATTTGTTGATATTTGGAATCATTATTTGCCTTCTCCTTGGCTAGCTCGATGATGGGATTGCTAGGCATTGATATCATTATAGTTAGTGTTTGAGCTCTAGGAGGTTCTTCTGAGATAAGTGTATTGAGAAATGATTTGCGGCTTAAAGCATCTGCAACTACATTCTCTTTGCATGGTCTGTATTTGATCTCAAAATCATATTCTTGCAAGGCTTCGATTCACCGACATTGCCTCATATTTAGATCTGGTTGAGTGAAGTTCCATTTAAGACTTTTATGGTCGGTTACTAGTGAGAATTTCTTCCCAAGTAGATAATGTCTCCATAACTTAAGAGCGTGGATAATTGCAAGTAATTCCAAGTCATGAGTACCATAATTTCTCTCGCGAGTCTTCAATTTTTTGGAGGAATATGCTACTGGATGTCCTTCCTGCATGAGTATACATCCCAACGCAAGAGAACTCACATCGGTCACCACTTTGAATTCTTTGCTAAGATCAAATAGTTTGAGGATCGAGACTGTGACTAAGCTTAGCTTAGCCTATCAAAGCTAGACTGTTCAACTTGGGTCTATTTAATGGCAACTTGCTTCTTGAGTAGGTTGGTGAGGGGTGTAGCAATCAAAGCATAATTCTTGATAAAGATCCAATACCATCTTGTTAAACCCAAAAAGCTACAAACTTCACTTACAGTGGTTGGAGGCAGCCAGTCTTGTACATCCTTGACCTTGGCCAGATCTACTGAAATTCCCTTTGCTGAAACTATAAACCCTAAATACTTGATTACTTCTTGAAGAACACACACTTTTTCTTTATAGCATACAGCTTGTGATTTTGCATCGTCTCAAGGACTATCCTCAGTTGTGACTCGTGACTTCCTTCATCCTTGGAATATGTTAAGATGTCATCAAAGAATACAAGGATGAAATCATCAAGATAAGGTCTGAATATATCTTGCATTAATCTATTGAAGGTAGTAGGAGCATTTGTTAATCCAAATGACATTACAATAAACTCGTAATGACCATACCTTGTGCTAAAAGTGGTTTTTGGGATATCTTCTTGCTTGATTCTGATCTGGTAATACCTTGATCTGAGATCAATCTTGGAGAAAATACTCACTCCTTGTATTTGATCAAGTAGTTCGTCAATCCTTGGAATTAGATATTTATTCTTGATCGTTACCTGATTTAGCCCTCGATAATCAATGCAGGGATGGAGAGTCCCATCCTTCTTTTTCTGAAATAACACTAGAGCTCCCCAGGGTGAGTTACTAGGTCTAATGTATCCTTGATCTAAGAGCTGTTTGAGTTGTTCCTTTAGTTCTATGGCTTCCGAAATGGACATTTGATATGGTCGCTTTGCAACTGGTGTAGCTCCGGGTACTAGCTTGATTTTGTGGTCGACTTCTCTTTGTGGTGGAAGTTTAGTTAATTCTTCAAGAAATATGTCAGCATATTCCCTAATCCATGACGATTCATCTTCAACATCTTTATCCTACTCAGTCTTATTTAATTTGATTAGGTATACATGTGAGCCTTTTCTTAAATCTTTAGCAATTTGAGAAGCTTTCGCTAATTGAATCTTTGGTTTCCCTGCTTCTCTTTGTGTGGTCACTTGTTGTCCTACAAGATTCAAGAATGTGACTTGGTCCTTTTTACAATGAATATGAGCATCATTGGGAATTAACCAGTCCATTTCTAACAGGCACTCATAGGTTCCCAGGTTCATCACTCTGAATTGCATGTTGGTTTGATTGCCGCCCAGATTAAACTCCACCTTCCTTGTCTGTTGTGTTAAGGAAACTTCTTTTCCATCAACTAACTCAACTATCAGTCCAAGTGCATGCATTGTCTCTATGCCTAGTTTTCTAGCACACCTTGGTGATATGAATGAATGTGTGCTTCCACAATCAATCAAAATTTTAAAGGGTTTATTGTTATAGGTTGATGGTGTTTGAATCACTGAGAACTATCGACTTGGTCCTTTCTTCTTGAGAGAGGCGTGAATTCTTGCTCTCTCCATGTCGGTTTCCAAGGTGGGACCTTCATCATCTTCTACTTCCTTGAGGGTTATGTCGAGAACTCTTCCTCTAGCTGTGGCTGTTCGACTCTGGTCGTTATGAAACTTGCTTTGGCATTCAATCTATCATCCGAGTCTTGGGCATCACCTTTGGATGTGGCCAGGTTCATTACAATAATAGCACTTGAAAGTATCCTTATTACTACCAGTAAAGTTCTGCACCGTCGACGTCTTAGCCTTCTTGCTATTAACAGATTAGAATTGACCTTGAGCTCTTTTTGCATAGCCCCTAGTTATATTTCTATTTTGGAACTTATTATTCCAAGGCTTATTGTTTCTTGGTTTGGACTGGAGTTCTTGTACAATAGGTCTTGCCCTTATCAATGCATCTTGGAGGTCGGATGGATGGATTGCTTCAATCCATGTGTTCAGGGGATCATCCAATCTGTGGCAAAACTTGGATACTTGCTACGCAATATCCATAGACGGTGCATACTTGAGAAGTGTTATAAACTTCGAGTAATAGGCTTCCAGTGTCATTCCAAGTTGCTTTAGATCAAATAATTCATTCATCTTTTGCATGCGATATGCTGGCAGGAGATACCGGCCTCGCACTGCATCCTTTAATACGTCCCAATAACTAATAGATGCTTCGGAGATTCCTTGGTCTTTACACCATTGTTTCCACCAAATTTTGGCTTCTCCTATTAACTTTAACATGCCAATCATTGCTTGATTAGATGGGGTAATTTCAACAGTAGTGAAATAATCTTCCATGGACTTGACCCATATTTCTGCTTCAACCTTGACGTTTTTGCCTTGGCCATCAAACTCAGGTGGTTTGATTTGCTTAAGCAGGAACTTCTTTTCTTGAATCTCAGCAACGTTAAGGGTAGGAACAACTTCATGTGGTATCATAAGATTTTCTCTAGTCAGCTCTACGAATGTTATCATATAGTTTACTCGTATCTTTTCAAAAAGAGAAATCATTTTGAAAGGATAGAAATACTTTATATTAAATTTTCAAAGAAGGTTACATGATGATAGAGTTTTTCGAATGAACTTAAGAAAACTAACCATGGATTTCAGATATATCTACTGACTCGTAATTCCTAATTGCTAGAATGGTAACCAATTTCATATTCGATGGATTTAGAAAATAATTTCTTTTGTTGAAGGGGAAAAACACATAGTTTATTTTGGGATGGCCGGTTATTTGGGAGATAAAATTTCCTTAATACAATCTAAGCATGGAATTTGGATACATCCATTGGGTAATAATCGGGCTTTGAAGAATGGATATCTAAAAATTGGTACTTTAAAGGAAGATAAGGAAGTCCATCTTTGATGTAGTTGGTTGTGGCATTTAGAGCAACCAACAACTATAATTCGATCTGTTGGGATGACCTTTGTCGCTTCCTCATAAATATATCGATTTAGTTTAACCTCTAGGCCTCTAGTGAATAAAGTTGAATTCACTCTGGCTTCATGGAATAAATAAACCTTTACGACTTTGAGGTTTTCGATCCATCTTATCCTCTTCAAATTGGTTTGAAGGAAGGCAAGATGGCTTGTGTCGATATAACAATATCCACCGCTTATCATCCAATGTCTTTGCTGGTGTAGTGGAGAAGGATCATAGATGCGATCCAGAATCCGCATTACTTGCATTCTCCATTCATAATCCGTAGAATGCATTGCTGATGTAAACATTGCTCAGAAGACTAGGAATTGCTCCCAATCTTCGTCTCTCTGGGTAAGATTTGAAAAAAAAAACACATATCAGCAAGAGAAAGGGAAAAACAACTCATATCTTGAAAGGTGAGAAGGATCGAAGCTTACTTAGAAGTGAGCTTTGGTGGAGAGCAAGAGTAAGAAGAGAGAGAGACACAAATGGATACTCCAACAGTCACAATGTGTGAGCGGGCCTTCCTTTATTCAAACTATCACTAAAAGAATAAATAATAAAGTGACGGTGATGGGTGCCTGCCACCTGTAGTGTGCAGTGACGGGTACTGTCAGTGTAGTAATATACGGGCGGCTAGGTAGAGGCACCTTACCCCCAACAACCTCCCACTTAAAGGTGAATGTGTCCTAGTGAGGAGTGAAAAGAAAAAGAAAAGACATTACAATGTACACATGTATAACAGGATGAGAAAAAACGTCATCTCATCCAACACCCATTAATCTCTTGAGGAAGGCAAAGTGCTCAGTAGTGAGGCATTTCGTGAGCAGATCTGTAGGATTTTCTTCAGTGGAGATCTTGACAAGGTCAATAGACTTGTCCTCCACGACTCCACATATGAAGTGATACCTCACCTCAATGTGTTTCATCTTCACATGGAAGACCAGATTCTTGGCTTGTTGAATAGCACTCATACAATTCGAATGTAGTTGGAATGCAGCGTAGGTATAGCATCAATCTCAAGGTCATGAACCAAACATCCTAACCATATGGCCTCCTTGCAGGCCTCGATGGTTGCAACATTCTTAGCCTTAGTGGTAGATAGAGCATAAAGGCATCAAACTTATGATACCACTCCCTAGGCGCTTGCTCCAATCCATAAATACTTTTCTTCAACTTGCACACTAGGTGCTCCCTGCCAGGTTCTGCAAAGCCCTTAGGTTGCTCCATGTAAATCTCATCATGCAAGTCACCATGTAAGAAAGCCATCTTGACATCCATCTGGTACAAGTCCAAGTCAAGATGTGCAATCAAAGCCAAGACTAAGTGCAGGGTGGTCATCTTAACCACCATAGGAGAGAAGACCTCATCAAAGTCAACACCATGCTCCTACTTAAAACCCTTTGCTACCAATCTAGCATTGTATGTTGTCTTGGGGTATCCAGGTGTACTTTTCAGCTTGTACACCCACTTGCATGGTAGAGCCTTCTTGCCCTTAGGCAATGCAACCAAATACCAAATCATATTCTTATGCAAGGAGTCTATTTTAGATTGCATAGCCCTCTCCCAGGAGTGACTGTCACCCCTACACATAGCCTCATCATAGGTGAGAGACTCTCCTGCATTTGTAACCAAGACATAATGCATCGAGAGCTCAAATTGATAAGGTGGATATCTATCTCTAGTAGACCGTCTCATGGCCCGTCGCTGTATTGTAGGTCTAGCATCTTGTCCAACACCCTAGCTATGTGTACCAACTGCTACTTGTAGGCTATCCAACTGGCTGTGCAAGAGCATGTGGCTCCTCCTGGAATATAACCCTGCATATCTCTACTACCTTCTCAGGCTGCCTATGCATCTTTTCTTCATGGAAGACTACATCATGGCTGTGGATGACTTTCCGTGCCTGTGAGGTGGTAATCCATCTCGCCTGCATCTCCATAGCCAAGGAAAATCCATTTGACACTCTCAGGATCCAACTTAGTCCACTTGTGCTTGGGCACATGGTAGAACGACTCACAACCAAAGACACATAGATGCACATAAGTTGGAGGTTTCCCAATCCATACCTCCTCTGCAACCTGAAAATCCAAACCACTAGAAGGTGATCTATTGATGACATGCACAACTGTACTGACTACCTTAGCCCAAAAGCTCTATGGTAGGCCTGCATGGCTAAGCATACTGCGTACACACTCTTGGATGGTTCTATTTATCCGCTTAGCCAAACCATTCTGGGGTGGGGTATAGGGGGCGGTCAACTGACACTTAACACCCCTCTTGTCACATACCTGCTCAAAGGCATGTGACACATATTCTCTCCCATTGTCAGTCCTAAGGCATTTCAGCCTATGCCCAGTTTGGTTCTCAACCAATGCAAGCCATCTCTAATACCAGGAGAGATCCTTCTTACCTTTCAACTGGTATTAGAGCTTGCTTGGAAGTGAGATATGGCAGTGAGCAAGAGCAAGACAAGAGAGAGACACAAATGTAAACTCCAATAGTCACAATGTGTGACCGGGCCTTCCTTTATTAAAATTATCACTAAAAGAATAAAGAATCAAGTGACGGTGATGGGTGCCCGCCACCTGTAGTGTGCAGTGGCGGGTACTATCATTGTAGTAATACACGGGAGGCTACATAGAGGCGCCTTTATCCCCAACATATCTCAAGCTACAATTACCAAGTTTTTGATTTCTTTTGGATGTGAGACAATTTGTAACGTAGCTGCCTTTATTACGTGACGAGTAACGTTTTATTAGTCGCCTAGAGTTTACCTTTCTAGCCATCGCCATTCGTACTCTAACCAAAATGATCGGTTTTTTTTTGGCTCTATAACCCTAGGTCTATCTCGCATGGGAAGCATCCTATCGTTACACCATGGAGTGTCAAGATTGTGGGAGAGAAGGAAGGAGTCTCACTTGTAGCTTTCTTGCTTGCACAATGGGGGAATACACACAAGGGTGGAGGTTGAAAACAGTTTTCCTCTTCTTAGTCGTGCAAGCCAAAAAGAAGTCAAGTACAAAGAAATAGAAAAACCCTATATATGGGTCTCAAACAAAACTCAACTAACTAAGGTGGCATACTAACTGAGCCACGAACTAGAGTAGATAAGGAAAGCTGTCATGTAGCTATTATTCATGGGCGGTGTACCATCCACATTTGCAACTGACAAGTCGGTGACATAAATGCACAACGGTCACCCTGGCATATCACGAGTGGAGCTCGATATCTCAACACTCCCCCTCGAGCTCAATCCCAATTCCTGCACACCAAGCAGGTCTCTGAACTTGCGCAGCTTCTTTGCGCCCAATGCCTTCGTGAATATGTCAGCTACCTGATCCTCTGTGCTGACATAAACTAGATCAATAAGACCTAGTAAAACCCTCTCCCGCACATAGTGATAATGCACCTCAATGTGCTTTGTTCTAGCATGATAGACTGGGTTATTTGCCAAGTGTATACTACTCATGTTGTCACAATAAATGACAACTGACCCATCTGTAGGCTGATGCATATCATAAAGTAGCTTATGCAACCAAGCTACCTCACATGCAGCCATTGCTGCACCCCTGTACTCAGCCTTTGTGCGCTCGACAAGGCAACTGTAGGTTGTTTCTTGCTGCTCCAAGTGACTGCAGCACTCCCAAAAGAGAACACATATCCACTAATAGATCGTCTATCAGAAATACTACCAGCCCAATCAGCATCAGTGTATCCATGTAACTGTATTTGAATCCCAGTCTCATAAAATAGTCCATACTGCAATGTGGACTTCACATATCTGAGTATGCGTCTAGCCGCATCCAAATGTGGTTTCCTTGGAGCCTGCATAAACTGACTTACCAATCCAACAGCATAGCTCAAATCTGGCCTGGTAATAGTCATATAAATCAAACTTCCTACTATGCGTATGTACATAGTAGGGTCTTCCAGAAGCTCACCTGCATCTGCGCGCTCAGCTTCACATTCTGCTCCAAAGGAACTGAAATAGGCTTACAGCCTGTCATCCCATATTTGGACAGCATGTCCAATCCATATTGCCTCTGCAAGAGCTGTATCCCACTTGGTGATCTAATCACCTCAATGCCCAAGAAATAACGCAGCTCTCCCAAATCCTTCATCTCAAACTTTTGCTTCAATAGCATTTTCACATGAAGGATATCTTCATCACTGTCACCTGTCATAATCAAATCATCAACATAAATGACAAGTAGCATAATACCTTTCTCTGTTTTTCTCACATAAAGTGAGAAATCTGCCTTGGAAATCTGAAAACCAATAGTGACAAGATATTGTCCTATCTTGTCAAACCATGCTCTAGGTGCTTGCTTCAAGCCATACAATGCTTTCTTCAACCTGCAAACAAACTCAGGATGAACAGCATGCACATAACCTGGTGGCTACTCCATATATACCTCTTCTTGCAAATCACCATGCAAGAAGGCATTCTTTACATCCATCTAATGTAAAGACCATTCCTTTGATGCAGCCATAGCAATGACTGCTCTTACGGTTGCCATCCTTGCAACCGGACTGAATGTCTCTTCATAATCAATGCCATATTTTTGTGCATACCCCTTGACTACTAATCTTGCCTTGTATCTATTCACAGAACCATCTGCATTGTGCTTCATCTTATAAACCCACTTACAGCCAATTGCATTCTTACCTTTAGGCAAAGGTACCAATTCCCATGTAGCATTTGCTTCCAAGGCATCCATTTCTTTATCCATGGCTTTCTCCCATTTTTCTTTTCCCATGTATTGCTCAAAAGAAGTGGGTTCTGGTTCCTGTATCACTTTGACCATATAGGCATAGTGAATGGCTGTAAATCCATCATATTTCAGTCTATCCATAGGATACCTAGCTCTGGTAGACCTGCGCAAAGTAGGTTCACTCCCAGGTGCTCTCAAAACATCCCTAGTCTTCCTTACTCCAGGTGTAACAGTAGAAGGAATACCCAACTCATCATCAATGCTCTGTTCTGAGCCACTGGATTCACCATCCACATAAGAGTGACCTGCATTCACATCAAACATGGGCTGATCTACCTTCTCTTTTCCTTTTCGTGATACCTGCATACCACTATCTACATTGCTTTGAGAAGATTCTCTTGATCTCAATCTGCTTGTCCATGGCGAAGAATGTGAACCTCTGCTAGAGGATGCTCCAGGTCCACTAATATTTTGTGACTACTGCTGTGAATTCTGTGCAACATTACCACTTTGTGCATCTACATCATCAATCACATTTACTGGTTTATACCAGCTACTCATCTCATAAAAAACAACATCTCTGCTCACTGTAAACTTACGAGTAGAAGGGTTATAGCATCTATACCCTTTCTGCTGCAAAGAGTAACCAATAAAGATGCACTTCTCAGCTTTTGGATCCAAGTTGGATCTCAACTCATCTGGCACATGAACATAGGCAATGCAACAAAAAATTTTCAAATGAGAAATATCTGGTTTCCTACCAGTATACCTCTCCTCTGGAGTCATCCCATGTATTGTTGCAGTAGGAGTTCTGTTCATTATGTAGACTGCTGTAGCAACTGCCTCAGCCCAATAAAAATCTGGTAGGTCTTTTTCGTTGAGCATGGCACGAGATACCTCTCCAATATGTCTGTTTTTCCTTTCTGCAATTCCATTTTGTTGTGGGGTATGACTGCATGAATATTGCTGCTTTATGCCATGCTCCTGCAGGAACCTTGCAAACTCATTTGAGAGGTACTCTCCCCCTCCATCTGACCTTAGGCATTTTATTTGCAGGCCTGTTTCTTTTTCAACCATAGCTTTAAGAGTTTTGAAATGCCCAAAAACTTCGCTTTTCTTTTTCATAAAATACACCCAAACTTTTCTGCTATAGTCATCAATAAAAGTGAATAATGACAGTCTCTTTTGAAGTTCCTCCTAACGAAGATGCACCACCATTTCTCTGCTCCTCAGAAATTAGAAGAGCAATCAACTCCTCAAAATGAGGAAATCTTTCACGGACGGAAATGGATGTTTGGAACTGTGCATAATCCTTTCCTAGACCATTGAAGGTCACAGAAACTAAATCATCATCTTCCACTGGCGACCCAATGGAAGCAAGTGCATCTGCAATCTTCTTCACCTTCATGTGGTAGTCATTGATGCTCATACTTTCTCTTTGCAGATTATGCAACTCTTGCTTGAGCTGCATTTTTCTGGCTTGCGTATTTGTGCTATACATTTTTGACAAAGTATCCCATGCCTCCTTTGGCGTACTTGCATCGTAAATATGCATAATCATAGAGTCTAAAATATTGATAGACAGCCAGTACATAACTTTCCTGGCTCTCTCATGCCATGCTTTAAATGCCTTTTCCTGAGTGCGTGCAGAAAACTTCCGCCTCCAAAACACGCCCCGAAATGGCCTCAAATAAAAAAAATAGGGTCACCGCGAAGGGCGTCTCAACCTGAGACAAGGCACTCTTGCAATTTCCGGCTGTGCTACCTGTAGAGATCTGCTCCCAAAACAGAAAATGAAAGCAACACTACTCCTCTTACCAGAACACCGCGAACTTGGCTTGCTTTCTTGAGCTCCTTACCACGAACAAGACTCTAATACCATGTCAAGATTGTGGGAGAGAAGGAAGGAGTCTCACTTGTAGCTTTCTTGCTTGCACAATGGGGGAATACACACAAGGGTGGAGGCTGAAAACAATTTTCCTCTTCTTAGTTGTGTAAGCCAAAAAAAAGTCAAGTACAAAGAAATAGAAGAACCCTATATATGGGTCTCAAACCAAACTCAACTAACTAAGGTGGCATAGTAACTGAGCCACGAATTAGAGTAGATAAGGAAAGCTGTCATGTAGCTATTATTCATGGGCGGTGTACCAACCGCATCTGCAACTGACAAGTCGGTGACATAAATGCACAACGGTCACTATGGCATATTACGAGTGGAGCTCGATATCTCAACATGGAGGACCGATCTGAAGGTTCCTAATTGACCTAACAGTCACCTATCAACAACTAGCTCACATCCGGAGGTGTCCTTCGAGAGGCTTCTTGTCCGAAAGGAGCGACTGCCATTACCCTTAGTTCATGGAGTACAACACTTTTTTCCAGTATAGCAGACTAAGGATTTATGAATAGTGCTCTGGCATAGCTGCCGTACCTTTCCCCTAAGATAATTTACAGTTCGGGTTTATTGAGATTTGCAATCACATCCATGCTGCCTCTTTGTAAGGGCAGATGGGTTGGATATGCAGGCTGCAGGAATCCCATAGGCATAGAGGGAAAGATTGACACCTACCCATCTCTATATAACATTGTACTTGGTTGTCACTTTCACATGAGATGAATGCAATGTCATTGTCACTTTTTTATTCAACATCGTGTACTTTTTGCTTGTCTTCTGTACTTTAGTCAAGTTTGTTAGTCTTTATCATGTCAGTGTCTACATGAGTTTACTCTATGTCTATGAGCCACCATAACTGCCATGCTCTAGATCCCATGTTTCAACATGGGATCAGAGCATAGCTGAGCATGGCTTAGCATGTCTTCAGTCCTCTCTATGCTCTTTCAGCTCTTCTCCATCATTGCCCAACTCAGGGCTAACTAATGACCTCATTTCTCAACTCTATCTTCATCAACCTTTCATGGCAACCATAACCAAACAGCACATAGCTCTAATTGAGCTCTTGGATGTTGCAATAGACGCATTATCTTTACACGCTTTCTTCTAAGGATCTGTCCATGACTTCAAGGCACGTCACTCTATCATGAAAATTGTGTACATTAGGCATCCCATAGCCTGGCATTGTTGGTTTTTGCGCTTGTTGTCTCATTCTATGCCCGTTGTTTGCATCCGTATGTTGGCGTGCTCCCTGCGCTGTACGATTTAGCATGCCACCATGGGGCTTTGGTAGCGTATCTACCAAGCTTCATTTCCATGAATTTTTTTTTGAAAATGATCAAGTATACACTGCACACAGAGTGAAAAACCAGGCTGCCCCCAGAAACCCTAATGCAGAATGCATAACCAAAACTCAAAAGCTTAATCTCTCCTTCATTTTCTCTCTCCTACCACTCAAATCAACCTCTTGCCACTTTGATTTGACATCCTACTCAGTTCCTAGCAATTACTTTGGCATCAATTCGGCAAGGAGGGGAGATCTTGGTAGATTTGGAAGCATTTCAAGCATAGTGTCTCTCGACACTTATCCAATGACTCTTGTCACTTGTGTCAGCTTTGGATTATATCAAATCTGAGATTTTTTGGGATACTCCAGCATCAAATCAAGGAGGGGAATACAACATTGAAGATCCTAGAAGTTGTTGAAGACCTATTGAAGATTTTCCAAGCATCTGGATCCACAAGTATCTCTTGATACTAGTTACTTAGTGCTTTTTGGGCACTTGTGTTTATTAGCACACTCAAGATCATTTCTTCTGTTGTTGAAATATGAGAATTTTGGAGCTAATTTGGTGCTGTTCCTTCAACTCCAACATGGGCAAGGACTCTTTGACAATTCGCTTTAAGGGGGCCGAGTTTTACACCTGGCAGACCTGCATCAAGCTTATCCTAATGAAGAAGGGTCTTTGGGCCATCACAAGTGGCAAAGAAAAGAAGCCTCATGAGGTGGATCTCACAGTCACTTGGCAAAATTTTGATGACAAGGCTCAGGCCATTATCAAAGTGGAGCTAGATGATAGCTATATCCACCATGTGGATAACTATGTGACCTCACATGATACATGGAAGAGATTGGACACCTTGTTTGATGCACAGTCTAAGTCATCAAAGTATGGTCTCTTGATTGAATTTTTCATGCTTGACATGAAGTCCAGCACACCACTTGCCACACATCTAAATTACATAGAAGGACTTCTAACCCAACTTGCAGGAATCAACATTAAAATGGAAGAAGATGTTTGTATTAGTGTTCTGCTTAAAAGTTTTCCTCCTGAATATAATAATGTATCAACAACTCTAATCAATATGCCAAACCCTAAGATTGTTGATATCCATGCATCATTGTTAGAGGAGGAAAATAAGCTAAAATTTAAGGACGGACCAAGCACCTCTAGAGATGAACAAGTGCTATATGTTGGCAATAGGTACAAAGGCAAGAAGGACTAGCTTTTCTGTGATTTTTGCAAAAGGACCGGACACACCAAGAAGTTTTGCCATTCCAGAAAGAGGTCCTAGAAGGCCTATCTTATTGCAGTGAAATAAGAAGAAGACCATGGAGCAAAGGAAGAAGAAGAAGAAGACCACTAGGAGAAGGACAAGCCTCATCAGTCCTTCTACGCCTACTCTAATAGATTGTTTTAGCCTTGTAATGTCTAAAGCCCAAATGCCTTTATCATAAGATTGTAAACTTCTCATGTAGCCTTGTACTATAGCCTTTGTACACTTTGTAAGGCCCCTGTTATAGACTCTGGATATCCACCATGTTTGTGGTACCCACACTTAGCCTTTTCTACGATAGCCTCTCATGTTTTGCCATGTTTATGGTGTGCCCACACTTTACAGGTGTTGCTTTCACTAAAGCCTCTACAAACTTTGTACTTTTGGTTGTGATTGAGGATGGCTATTGAGATTTGCAATCACATCCATGCTGTGTCTTTGTAAGGGCAGATGGGCTGAGGACATGCATCAGCAGGAATCCCATAGGCATAGAGGGAAAGACTGGCACCACCTACCCATCTCTATATAACATTTTACTTGGTTGTCACTTTCACATGAGATGAATGCACTATCATTGTCATTTTGTTATTCAACATAGTGGACTTGTTGCTTGTCTTTTGTACTTCAGTCAAGTTTCTTAGTCTTTATCATGTCAGTGTTATCTACATGAGTTTACTCTATGTCTATGAGCCACCATAGCTGCCATGCTCTAGATCTTGTGTTTCAATAGGGTTTTGAGACCAAACCCTAGGTAAGTCAGTTTACCCTATGTCTATGAGTGTTTTGAGACCAAACCCTAGGTAAGTCAGTGAATCGACCCTTCCTAAAGTTTTTTCTTGGCGTTTTTTTCTGGAAAAAGCTCTCCGCTAACTGAGACCACCCTGCCATAGGACTGGATTCCATCCCCCCCAATGGAACTTCTTAGTTATCTAATTACCTACCACATTATGTGAAACATATAAAAAAAACTTCATTAATTAAAAAGAATCCTTTTACGTACAGTTGTTCGTTTGCATAATTTACTCACGGACATACAATCAGAATAAAACAAATTCATTGATTATGTTCCATAATGTGTGTTCTCCCGTCCATACAGGAGAAAAATTACAATCTCACGAGCTGCCTGATCCAATGCATTTGCACGTTACCAAGATCAAATCCACCTATAGCTAGCGTTTTTAGGTGTCCTAAGTAGAACTTGGGCCATACAGGGGACCAAGTAGTTCCTAGGTGCGTAAAGGATTTACTAGCAAGAGCCCTCCTGGCACCTTAACCACCTCCTACTCAATAAGATCCCTATTGGGAGACCTCTCCCCATCGGAGTTGGTCCATGCTTCCATGGTGGTAAAAACATTCCGTCTTAGTATATGGGGATTCAACACCTATCCTTGGGGGAGGTATAGGGCTCCTCAATTTATATATGTTCCAATACTTAATTCAATCAGGATCTAATCTAGAAAATCACAAACAAGATTGATGTCTTCAAGCAATTATGACTTCAAACACTCATGCAACTTTCAAGTGATGACTAATCTCGTAGCAATTGATACTTGAATATCACATAATGAACTCGTCCCCGTGGAATTTACCTAAGGGTATCTAGATTTTTGGGTTTGTAACTTCCCAATTTAAGGTTTATTCTTGTAACCAAGTTTCTTGGCCTTAAGTTAGTTTCTTTAACTTAGAGATATTTTTGGTCTTAAAATATTTTATCAAAGCTTCTAGATTAAACTATATCCTTGACTAATTTCTTTGGGGTTCGTTCTTAATAAATCTGTCTTGAAAAATTTCTCATGATTTCTCTTGAGTTCTAGAATTTTGTAGTTTTCTTACAGTTTCTAGCCTATAAGATGTTCTAATAATTTACCAAGTGATTACTCTAAGATCGTAGTATTTCTTAAGAGACTTATCTTATTTCTATTCAATTCGGACATAAATTTTTAGAAAAAACTTGTGGTTTTGAAATTGGTAAAGGGTTGTTATCTGCGCTTGTAACTTCGTTAGTGACTCTCGTGCTTGCAACTCCAACTGTTGCTTCCACGTTAGTAGGGTCATTCACAATTTCTGCTTTTGAATTCTTTTTCTTTGGGGCCATGTCATGAATATGATTCGTTGAAGAAGAAGAACACGATAGTAATACTGGTTAGCAAGGGGTGTAAGACTCTTGATGATGATGATGGTTATTGCAGGATTCAATGATGTAGGCCTCACGGATGGTTCTTCTTGCCTCGTGGAGATCAATACTTCTCTCTCTAGTAGATGGAATAGGGATGAGGGTAGAGGTATGAATTCTAAGCAGATTGATAGAATAGGATAAAGTTCTTAAGTGTCTTCTCTTCTCGGATTAGAATAGAAGAGGATGAGAGACCTTCTGCGTATCCCCTTCCTTTGGTTGAATGGACTGATGTCTCTTTGTCTCGCGGAATAGAGTCTCCTCCTTCTCGATTAGCATCTCGTCCTCGTCAAGATTGCTCTTGTTCCCTCTTCCTGGTCATCCCCAAGCCCTCAATTTATAGTTTTGCAGGGGTGGTGGTAAGAGAGGACACTTGCTTTTTAACATTTTTTGATGACAAAGAGAGAACACTTTCTTTTAGTTCTTCTGATGACATCATTGATTACGTAAGAGAGAGAGCTTCATTTTTGTAATGCGAAGATAAAAATTTACGAATCTATGGGCAAGCAGCGCGTGGCGTGTCATCGGGCGGCCGCCGTCACTCCAAGGCTTAGGACTAAGGCAACGACCAAGGTATAGACTTTGGCATCTTGGCATACTTGGCAATGGGCTACAAAGGCTTTGTTGGCACTGTTGGCTATGTGCGAGAAGCTCCCACTAGCTTGTAGGAAGTGACTATTCAGTAGGCTAGTTCTTTTTGTTTTTCTATACTACAAACATAGTTTTAATAAGCTACTCTTGGGAGGGTTTCCCAAGTCTTTCTTCCATGAACTAGCATATAATACCTCAATAATAATAATAATTATCATCATAATGAGAGTCAGTTTCATAATTAGAGCTAGTTTTTTTCTAAAAAAATGTGCAACATAAATCAATTTTCTTTGGAATGTATACACACATTAAAATAAACTACGTAATGGGGATATTACAATAAGGTGCATCATCCAACTGTTCAAGAAAGAGTGGGCTTTTGGTCAAAGTCGGAACATGGTATACATCATGCAAAGTAAAGATGTTGCATAGAGAAAATTGTAGCTGTACATATTAAATACCAAAAATTTCCAATGCCAAATCAGTATCCAATCTAATAGATTGTGTCATGTTGCGGTAGAAGTGGAACCACTCTTGATGATAGATAACATGAAATGAAGCCTCTGAATAATCAATCAGCCAACACTGAGCATAAGAAAACAAGGCATCTATCAACTGTGAAACATCAAGAGAGGAAGCTATAAGTATGTTATCATCATTATAATCAGTCTACACTACATTAATCTCTTTAATCTTGATGCTGGGACTCACTTGGGACAATGTTACAATCATCATTCTTTTCCTATACTATTCCCTTTCCCTTTCCCTTTTCCTTGCACTTGTCATTATGCATTTTATAGCACTGTGGCTGAATATGACTTGGCTTCCCACAATAATGACTTCGTGGAATTATGGCCACGGGACTTTGTGAGAGTGTCCACGTGACTAAGAATGAGACTTCTAAGAGTCTCTCCCATGATAGTCATGACTACTCTTAGCATCCTTTTTGCCCCTCTGATTGTTAGAGCACGAGAGCTATGGGAAGCATCAATTTTCTTTTTGTTAACTTCTTCGTTCAATAATGCACCCTCTATATCCTACAATTTCAGCCCATTAGTAGGCACATTTACACATATATCAGTAGGGAATGTGTCCCACGATTCAAGCAATGTAACCACTAAGAACAATGGTGGAAGATTCTCCTTAAAGTTAATCCTGTCTGCAAAGACAAGTGGTTGAAAATAGAATAAAACTCATGTAAGTGGGCAAACATGGAAGTTATCTTCTTCATATGATGGTCCATAATTTGCTTCAGCTAATATATTTGGGAGGTAGGGTTTTGCTTATCATCGACATTATGGATCAACTCCCATAACTACCATGTAGTTTGCCCTTTAGAGACAACATTGTAGTATACCTGCTTAGAGAGCGACAAAATGATGGTAGATTTAAATAAGTCATCCAATTAAGCCCAATCCTCCTCATCAAAGCCTTTGGGCTTTATAACCTCGTATCTCAATGGATTAATCTACAATTTTTGGACCAAAACTTGCCATATAATTAGTGCCATCCAATTTGTCAATGTTAAAGATAACACTATCATTTGATCCACGAGCCATCATGTTAGACCTACTAAAATCTTTAAGCCAAGAAATGAAGGGAGTTAGCTTGGAGTGGAAGCATGTGAGTAGAAGAAAGAGCTATAGTGGAGGGAGCAAGAACAAGAGAGAGAGAGAGACACAAGATGTGGGAACTTCAACAGTCACAATATGTGACTGGCCTTCCCTTTATTCAAATGTCACTGAAAGAATAAAGAGTAAAGTGATATTGATGGGAACTTGCCACCTGCACTCTCAACATCTTGTAATTTTAGCCCATCCTTAGCACAAAGAGCCATACCAAAAGTGTCCATGACTCAGGTAGAGTACCAACCAATAAAAATAAAGGATGCAATCCTTGAACTCAATCTCCTACGAAGCAAAATGGTTGATAATGGAGTGAAACTCATTCAAGTGTGCATACATAGAAGTCTCTTCCTTCATGCAAATGTCCATCAACTGTTTCAGCTAATACATTTGAGATACAAGACTCTACTTGTTGTAAAGATTCTTAATTTGTGTCCAAAGCTCGTATGCAGTCTGATTTTTAGTTGCAACATTACAACGAACATGCTTAGAGAGTGATAAAATTATTGTGGATTTGCATAGCTCATCCAGTTCATCCCAATCCTCGACTGCAATGTTTTCATGTTTTGGCATCCCCATTGTCGAGTGGTCTAACTTGCAATTTTTGCATTAAAACGTGCCATATTTGGGTCTTTCAATAGTTGTAATTAGTCCCATCCAATTTCTCAATATTGAAGATAGCACTATCATGAGAACCCCTAGCCATAATAAGACCAAGCAAGGACATACAAGAGCAAAATGGGCTACTGCAATATCTTGCAAAATAGCCCCAAACCCACTGCTAAATCAAGCTGGAAACAAGAGGTATTGACAAAATAATGAGCTATCCACAAACTATAGTTAAATATCTTGCAAATCAGCCCTAAAACCAATGTTGAATCTAGCTGGAAATATGAGGTATTGACAAATAATGAGCTATCCACAAACTATAGTTAAGAAACTGTCAAGTGCAGGTGATTGTCCTCAAATAGAATGCATAAAATCTAAAATGATAGGTTGGTGTAATAAATTGCAGCAATATGCCAACAATCAACTCTGAGCAACAAAGAGAGAAGGAGCTAAGAACAACCGGTAGCACTGAAGACTGTCACAACTGCAGTGTGTCAAAAACCATACATGCAAGAGTCATAGACATCATGCATAGGGTAGGTTTCAAGGGTAAATGAAGATAATTTCCAGATGCATAACACATTGAGAAAAAGCTCAATACATAACCCAGAAGTATATAAATACCACTAACAATACCCTGACAGACATAAGTACCACGTCCAAGCCAAGAGATCAAATTAGTCCATGATAGGGTAACTATATTTAATAGATATCAAGAGAGTATGTACATGTCACAATGGGTCCCATTGTCTGACTACAATAAGCTCAAGCTCAACTGCATAAACCAAATGCTCTATAGTACATCCATGTGTTAGTAGGGCTCAATACATAAAGTCGAGTAGCTCCCATTGAAGTAAAAGTTGAATGCCAAATGAGCAAGCAAAGCTCAAGACATCATTTGAATGACATCCAAACATCCAAGATTCATAAAGCATGGATTCAAAAGTAGAAATCCAATCAAGCAGCATGTAGCTATATAAGCAGCTAAATCAACCAAGGCATGTAGCCACAACAAATATCAACATAATAGAGCTTAAATCTCAGCTCAAAAGCATGCTAGGATATGAGAAAGTATACATAACAATGGAAGTAACAATATATCCATTAAGTATGCCATAAAGCATTAATGAGCATTAGGCAAAATCTTTTCACTGATGAATGACATTCAATCTTGTTATTACAACAATGAAAACTCTGAGAAAATTAAGCCAAATGTGTACTCAAATCAGTTCAAAAGCATAACCATATCCCTTGGACCCCAAGCTAGCATCCCGAAGCATCAAACATGCATTATGGAATTTACTGTTTGCTGTCCAAACCAGAACATTCCTATTCTGTGTAAAACAAAGAATAAAAAACCACACAAAATCAGCTCTGTGAGTGCTCAGATTTGTAGCTCTTGTCGTGCTCTTTGTTTCTAGCTATACAATGCATAACTCTAATACTATTTGCAAGAGCTATGGCCAAAATATGATAGTGATGTCAAGCTCCTATAGCTATCCATGACTTTTACATCATGCTTGGTATCAACTCAAAATGGATAAAATGACTGCTCCTTAACTCAATAAGCACTCAATAAGGCTGAGCTAAGCCTTGGGAAGTTTCTCAACAAGTGTGGAGCAACCTGGAATAAGCCAGAAGAAGGAAATACTCAATGCATACCTTTAGAGAAAGAAACAATGGCTACCACAAAACCTTGAGTTGAAGCTTTGAATCTGGGCTGAAGTAAAGAACGAAGAAGCTTATCAAATGGTTGGCTCTCATATCGGTTAAAGGGAGTGAGCCCGAAGTGGAAGCACGTGAAGGGAAGCAAGAGCTATGGTGGAAGGAGCAAGAGTAAGAGAGAGAGACATACAATATTTGGAAACCCCAACAGTCACAATGTGTGACCAACCTTCTCTTTATTCAAATGTCATTGAAAGAATAAAGAATGAAGTGATAGTGATAAGCACTCGCCACCTGCAATGTATAGGTGTGTGGATATTGTTAGTGTAGTAATACACGAGTGGCTAGGCATAAGCGCCTTTACCCCCAATAATAACCGTGTAGGCCACTATAGCAATCAAAGCATGTAATCACAGCCAAGATGAATGACACCGGGCTCAAAATTGAAGCTCAAAAGCTCTCAAGAGCATATGAAAGCATGTATCTCAAGGCTAAGTATCAATACATTCCAATGGGTACTTGAAGAGCATCAAGTAGCAATAAGCATAGAGTTTCCCTAATAAATGGATTACTTTCCAATTTGTTACAACAGTGAAATAATCGCTGAAATTTCAGTTAAATGAGGTCAATACAAGCAAAAAAGCATATCAAGACATCACCTAAGTATTCTTGAATAATCCCAATACCAAATATGCATCCAACTCAACATGAACGAGTGTCACTAAGAGTATGTTGTCCCAGATATGTGAACGACATGTCTACTGTTACAAACATGTTACGGACATGGACCATGTAGACCATGTAGCCAAAAAGAAGCAGAGGAAGACCAAGGAAGCCCAAGTCAAAAAGTGAATGGAGAAGCTCATTCTGTCCAGGCGAGAAAAGTGGAAGAGAAGGTGCTTAGAAGGGACGAAGGAGAGCACTAGATATTCTACAAGGTGCTATGGGAGAATGAAGGAGAGCACCAAATATTCTAGCAAGGTGCTCCGAACGTCCTAGCAAGGAAATTGTAGGGCACAATGTAATTCATTTTATAAGAGTGCCAGGCTCCCTTTTATGCAAGTTGCAAAGTCAAAACAGACATAGGTGAAGGGATAAGGCAACTAGAAGGGAATAGGGAAAGAGGACTTTGGCAAGATGTTGAGTCATGTAAAAAAGAGGATGGGTACCCAAGAGATTTAGGGCTTGTATATAAACCCAAAAAGTGAATGAGGAGCTCATTCTTTGGTGTGTGGCAAAAGTGGTCTCTTCTTCTTCTCTTCTTCTCTCTTTCTTGCTTGCTTGTGTGTGCTTGAGAGAGGGAGCGTGAAGGAGTGAGTGTGTGAGGGTGAGTGATCTTGGAGAAGAAGCTCTTCATCATCTCCTCTCTTCTTCTCTTCTTTTCCCTTCTCTTGTCTTGCACACAACTATGGAGGATGGAGCTTGGAGGTGGAGGCTTGAGGTTGCTTGAGCTCGCATCTCGAATTGTGGAGCTACCGATTTGTTTGTGGGAGGAGGCTACTCATTCAGGCATCAAGGTAAGCTCACTACACCCTCGTAGGATCGAAGGTGCGTTGGCTAGGTGAGAGATAGCCATTTGTGTTCGCTTGAAACACTTGAAGCAATAAGTAGTCCATAGGTCGTCTTGGCGGATGAGCGTGAGCTCATACCACATCTACTATATATTACAGTAGTCTTGTTGTATATTGCAATAAACATAGAGGTTGGGGAGATCATAAAACAAAGCTCGGAAGCAAATGGGACCCAACACAGCATGCCCAAATCATGTTTCTGCTGCTCGCGTTACTATTGTTATAGATGGAGCAAATGTGGCACAAGGAAGCTCAAGGGGAGCTCAATGAAGCCCCTATAATACCCTAAAGAAACTTTGGTTAAGTCAAAAAGTGGGAAAGATCAAATGCATACCTTTGAAGTTGAAGTTATGGGTGCCATGAATGAATGGGATGTAGGTATTCAGACTAGGCTAAAGCAATGGCAGGTGAAGCTCCTCAATCTGAGCTCTATTACTAGTTGAAAGAAGAAGCTTAAGTGAAAGCACGGGCAAGCAGAAGTAAGAGAGGTGCAAACTATGGAAGATGGAGCAAGAGAGCAAGAGTCAATATGTGGGAACTCCAATAGTCACAAGATGCGACTAGTGTTCCCTTATTCATTAGTCTCATTGAAAGAATAAAGAATGAAGTGATAGTGATGGGTGCTCACCACTTGCAGTGTATTGGTGTGTGGGTACTGTAAGTGTAGTGAATACACAAGTGGTGTATGCACATGTGTGTTTATCCCCAACACAATACAAATTGAAAACTGCACTTAACTTGAAGCACACCATCACATTACCTTGGGCTGCTTAGACTCAATTTGGTTCAGTCTATTTTGTGATCATGTACTTAATGAACATATGGATGCTAGGTGGTGGATGTATAAAAAGAGCCTCCAACTCTAGGAAGATTTATGAGATTTCAACTGGTACCAATGGCAAGACCTAGATGTCTTGAAGTCAAAATTCAAACTCAAGCGGGATGACTTGGGAATTCAGGCCCAAAGGATTGAATAATGGCCTCACGGGCTTAAAAAAGCTAATCAAATCAGAGGACACTTCAACATCATGGTGATTACTTGGGACAATGGAAATGCCCTTCTGCTAATACCCAACCCACCCCCCTTGCCTCTAACTTGGTTAATAAGCTCAATGACAAATGGCACATTAAATGGGATTACTTCCAATGGGAGTTTTGATTCATAAACATGTGGTTAAGTACAATCTCCACAAAAAAATCTACCCTTCTATGGCGTATCCTTCATAAGGGACTTTTTATTAAAAGAGTGCTCAAACTTAGGATTGGAGACGAAAAGTGTTGGCATTAAAAAGTTGAGATTGAAATGCTAATTCATTTGTTTATGAATTGTAGGGCCTATAAAGAAGCTTTCATGTTCTTACATTGGTTGATTAAACCCTTCCACCCAACCGAATTGAATTGGAAGGAAGCATTGTTGGAAGAGGCCAATGGCCACCCTACACACTAGTTTGAACGTTCATTAGGGGTTTTTTATTATGGTCCTTTTGGTTACAAAGGAATGATGCCCTATTTAAATGTATTTTCCATGTTTCTATCCAATGTCTAAAATATGCTTTTTTGTTTTAGATATCACAAGCTGAAAAGGGGATCATGATTGTGCTGTGAAACAATCTACTACAACCAAGAAGAAGCAGGAGATATAGGAACACCAAGCTGTCGCTTCCAAGAAAATGTTGGAATGACAAGATCTTCAATCCAAGGGATGTCATCACAAGAGAGTTAAGCTCCATCTGGATTTTGATGTCGCATGTCCTTGATGCCATCAAGGATATGACAAGAAAATACTAAAGCACTTAGCCCAATCAGTGGTTTATGCCTACACACTATATCGCCTGTTAACGCGCCCTAGCTATAGGATGATGCATGGAAAATCCATTAGGCCAATGATGTATGCTCCATATGATGTACTGGAACTCTATGCTATTTGATATGTCACTTTGCTGAGGTGATTGGTCTTCAGGATTTGTTTGTTTCAAAAGATACACTTGAGGCATCTTTCAAATTTTAGTTTTCTTATTACAAATTATTGCAAAATTGTTTTTTAAAAGTTGTCAAGGCAAATGGTTGCAATATTGTGTATTTATGGACAATGTGGATAAACTCAGGAAGTCAGACATTTCACACAATATTTCTGTGCCTCAGAAGCAGCAGCCATGGCAGCAGGGCTGGTGGCTATGAAGTCCGCTTCCTCGGCCGCCTGCTTTCATCTTCACCTGCCGCGACCGACGCTGTCCAGCAGCAGCAGCAAGGGCTTCAATGTCGTCGCCAAAGCTCATGCCGAGAACTGCAGGGGCGACAATCCTCCTGCCACCAAGGACCACTCCAAGACTTTAAGGTCGGCAGCGATGGCGTCTGCAGCCCTGGGGCTAGGGTTTGCAATCCTCTCATGTTCGAACGAGGCAGCGGCCGCGGCTGCAGCGGCGGCCATGGACGCTTCTTCTTCTTCTCCTCCTTCTTCTTCTTCTGCCTTATCGGATTCCTCCCTGCAGGCCCCTTTTCTGGATCCGGACATGCGAGCCCTGGCATTAGGGCCTGGAGGTCCCATGGTGGAGGAATTCTGGGATAACATGCGGCGATACGGTCTGTACTTCTTGACCGTGGCGACGGGCGGCATCTACAGCCTGCTGCAGCCGATCGGCGAGCTTCTCAAGAACCCCATCTCTGCCATCCTCACCCTTGTCGTCATATCCGGTTCCTTTTACCTCCTCTTCCTCGTCCTCAACAGTATGTTGGGAGTCGCTGCATTTGATTACAGGTACTCTTCATAGACGGGTACAGGCAAGAAAATACTGACACTTGAGTGGATTCGCTGCCGTATCAAATCTTGCCAAGTATGTCTCTGAGAAGAGAGGATCCACGGCCCTGTCAATGGTAGGATTTGTGGATGAATACGTATATGGAAAGAGGTCTTGTAGTGTTTATTGTTGAATGGAACAGAGAGAGAGAGAGAGAGAGAGAGAGAGAGAGAGGTCTTGTGTTGATTGGTGAATGGCAGAGTGTAGTAAAGAAATTTGAGGGAAAGCTTCAAGGTCATTTTGGTCATTAAGATAGCAAAATCTTGACATTCAGGGTTTCAGCCTCGCACTGAAAGAAAGTTCTTCTGCTGCGAGCATTGTCATGCTCTCATGGACTGTATAAATACATCCTCATCATATGTATGCTTAATCAACCATGAAACTTGCTGGACTCAATCCTCACTCCTGGCCTTTAGTAGGGCGCTTCTATATATGAAGTTCTATGGTCTAATGTTGCAATGTTTACCCTTCCCTAGTCAAGGTTCCAACTTCCAACCATTATGCATTGAGATTAGTCACATTACGAATGCAATCGAGATATGCATTGCTCATTTAGGCAAAGCACCTAAAATGGAGAAGTTGTTTAGTAAAGACACTTTAGATGATATTGGGTTGAGTCAATAATGGATTGTTTGAGGAGTGCGTTCATTCTATTACTAGGATGATAATCAGTTGTTTATGAAATGTCTTTTACATGTTAGTATTGTGGATATTTAGTGGAGGCTCTTAAAGAATATTAGACAATGGGTCTATGTCCTCTTGTTCATCTTCAACTTTATCAAATCCTTCTCTTGTGTTGGCTTATTGTGCAACTCCCATTGCCTTGGAGACCATACAATCATTTGGTTGTGAGGGATCTTGGCTCTTATTATGAAATACTTGTATGAGATTGTATGGTTGACTAAAAGAGTGAAATGTCTTGTATAACATTTTCTCTTGGTCCATATGTCCCCAACAATTATACACCAAGCCTTTTCACCAACTTCTAATTAGTATTCTTAGGTTGTAAGTTTTTCTTCACTATTAATACACAATATGGAAATAAGGGATGGTAGCCTTGACCCCTTCGGATATAGAAGTGCTATCTTAGATGAATCTACCAAAGGAGTTGCCTGATGGAATTCGGGGTATCTCTTATTCAATCTCTTATAATTATCCTTGTTTCTAGCTATCCCTTGATTTGTTCCATTATAATGTACACTTGATAGGGTTTTTTCTTTCTATGCCAAGTCTCTAAAATTTTAGTCTTTTATTTTTAAAAGTTGATTCGTTGCATTTGTTTTTGTAAGACATTTCTTGTTCATGCATACAGAAGGTATTGATGAAGCTATGACTTGATTTGATGTCCACTAGGATGTGCATAACTCTTCTATTTTGCATGTCCTTTCAAGCAAAATATCTTTAGACCTTTGCAATCACACCTAGCTTCACATGAGATAAAAATATAGATGAAATGCCACCATGTGATGATAGAAACAAATACTAGTTAAAGGTGGTCAAAGCAGAAGGTTAAAGGAGTCAACAAAAGCTAGCTAGTTAAGAAGCAAGCTTGAAGATAAAAAAAAGCAATGTATACCACTTGGTTGTTGAAAATTGACAATGTTTTGGGATTATTCTTTAAGCAAGACATTGGTCAAAATTTTTCATAACAATCTGGCTGAAAAGGAGAGTTAAGCTCACTCTCATGCAAATTAACAAATTCTCCTAGAATTAGATTTAAACTCATGTATGTATAGAAGGTCCCACAAGGGAATGCAAAGTTATGGGCAAGTCAACTAGTTCAAGTAAAAGGCCATCCTAAAGCTCTTATCTTCATGGACAATCAATGAGACCCCAAGGAAATTATAATGGCTTAGATGAGTGGACTTGAGAGAGAGGAATTGGACGAAGCCACAAAATGACTAGAATCTATCATTTTTGTGCATGTAAACTTGAGAGTTTTTGCTTCTTGTTTCTTCCTTCTTATTTCCATCATTGCTAGAGCTTGAGGGAGAGATAATGTGTTGGAGCGTGAGAGAGTGAGTGACATTAGGTGAAGCTTTTCTTCTTCCTTCTGACGGCCCCCAAAAAAGCCCCTAGATACGTATGCAAAATGGCTGTGTAAAGCCATTGCATTAATTAAGATTTAAGGTGGATATTTATATATTCTTCATCTTTAGATTATCAACATAAAAGTCATATTATCATCTTTCTTAGTAGTCCAATTAATATGTTTATTTGCATACTCACTACAAGGATACGGAGGCATAGCGACGGAGCTTTCCGATGCAAAATAGCGGCGTCACTATTAGCATCGCAAATAGCGACGGTGCTTAGACGAAAAAACGCGGGCCAAAACTCGAGCGCGTTATTTTGTGTGAACAAACGAAAGAGGGAGCGAAAGGGAGAGTGAACTCCATATTGCATTTGAGAGGGAGAGAAAGAGAGAAAGAGGGAGAAGGAAAGCTTCTCACCGCCGTTGCCACTGTTCGCGAAGAAGAGGAAGTGTACGGAGGGCGAAGAGGAGCTGCCATCGCGAAGAGGAGCCGCCGAATCCATCCTCGGGTCTTTATGGTGAGTGTATTGTTCCTTCTCGCTTTGTTTTTGTTTTTTCTCTTTTCTTTTACTTGTTTTTGTTAAAAACCATGTGTATTGAGAGAGGGAGAGAAAATGAAAGAGAGAGAGAGGAAGAGAGAAAAGGAAAGAAGGAACGAGAGAGAGAGGGAGAAAATATTAAACATAATAGAGAAAGAGAGGGAGAGGGAGAGGGAGGAAGAGGTTATTGTTATTGTTGTTGTTGTTTTATTTCTTTTTTTAAAATTATTTTTTGTTGTTGTGGTAGCAGTAGCGATAGCAGTAGCGGTAGTTGCTTAATTTTTTATTTTCTTATTTATTGTTTTTGTGGTTGTCGTAGTAGTAGTAGTAGTGATAATGGTAGTGGTAGCGGTAGTGGTAGTTGTTTAATTTCTTATTTTCTTGTTTGTTGTTGTTGTGGTAGTCGTAGTTGTAGTCGTAGTCGTGGTAGTGGTAGTGGTAGTGGTAGTGGTAGTGGTAGTTTAATTTTTTCTCTTCTAGCTTGTTATTGTTGTGGTAGTCGTAGTCGTGATTGTAGTAGTAGTACTAGTAGTAGTAATAGTAGTTTTCTTGTTTGTTGTAGTAGTAGTAGTAGTTTTTTTTTTCTTATTTATTATTGTTTAGTTTTCTTGTTTATTGTTGTTGTAGTAGTAGTAGTATTTTATTCTTTTCTTGTTTGTTGTTATTGTAGTAGTGGTAGTAGTAGTTGTTGTTTTTTCTTCTTTTCTTATTTATTGTAGTGGTAGTGGTTTGTTGTTGTAGTAGTAGTTTTTTTCTTTTCTTGTTTATTGTCATTTAGTTTTCTTGTTTGTTGTTGTTGTAGTAGTGGTAGTAGTAGTAGTAGTTTTTTCTTATTTTCTTATTTGTTGTAGTGGTAGTAGTAGTGGTAGTGGTAGAGAGAGAGAGAAAGAGTTGTTGTGGTAGTGGTAGTGATAGTGGTAGTCGTGGTTGTAGTCGTGATTGTACTAGTAGTAATAGTAGTTTTCTTGTTTGTTGTAGTGGTAGTTTTCTTTTCTTGTTTATTGTTGTTTAGTTTTTTTTTGTAGTAGTTTTTTTTCTTTTCTTGTTTGTTGTTATTGTAGTAGTAGTAATAGTAGTAGTAGTAGTAGTTGTAGTCGTGGTTGTAGTAGTAGTAGTGGTTTTCTTGTTTGTTGTTGTAGTAGTAGTAGTAATAGTTTTTTTTGTTTTCTTGTTTGTCGTTTAGTTTTCTTGTTTGTTGTTGTTGTTGTTGTAGTGGTAGTAGTAGTAGTATTTTTTTTTTCTTGTTTGTTGTTGTTGTTGTAGTAGTTGTTTTTTCTTCTTTTTTTTGTTTATTATAGTAGTAGCGGCAGAGAGAGAGATGTTTTGTTAAAGGAAATTGGTAGTAGAGAGAGATGTTTTGTTAAAGGAAATGAGAGAGGGGGAGGAAGAGAAAAAGGAAGAAGGAACGAGAGAGGGAATAAACATACAATATAATAAAGAAAGAGAAAAAGAGAGAGAGACGAAATGAGAGGAGAGAATGAACGGATAAAAAACACAAAGAGAGTGGTGACGAGGTTCGGTGCAATACCATGAGACAGGAAACACTCCGACATACGTTAATTTGTGGGTGGATGGAGACTTTACATACATTAATTTTTACTGAGTTATAAGAGAAGAAATCCCTTCTCAAACAATTTAAGAAAGAAAAAAAGAATGATAATAAAAATAAATTATTTGTCGTAACGTAGATAAAATGGAAAACGATGAAGGTCATGATGTTCAAGATCGCGAGTCGTATCTTAATCAACGTGTTCAATGTTCTTGCTCTCAATGTAAGCTGGTAATTAGACGAAAACGTCGATTGTCTATAGAACACGTACAATGCTTCGGCGAGTTTCAATCTGAGATCATTGATGAGATGATCTTAGATTTTGAGTAAACAGTAAGAAAAGTTCGACGATGAAGTTCAATGAATATCAGCGGATTCACGTACATGGAGCCACATTGACTCTACCTTTCCAGGCTTTGCCCGAGAGGCAAGAAATCTTTGGCTCGGTCTTGCAATGGATGATGTGAACTCATTCAGTCTGCGCTCAACTTCTTACAATGTGTGGCTTATAGTCCTTGTCAACTACAATATCCCTCCATGGCTTTCTACGAAGAAATGACATCTCATCCTTAGCTTACTCGTTTTCGGTCACTACAAAGTTAAAAATATGGATGTGTATCTTCGTCCATTAGTCGATGAGTTTAAGATTTTGTGGGAGGAGGGGGTCATCGTACAAGATATGAGCAAGCGTGATGGTTGATGGTCCGCCAATATTCGAGCCATTCTCATGTGGACGATGCATGACTTTCCAGGATTCGGAGAGTGCTCAGGTAAGTAGGCGAGACTGGGAGCAGTGAAGACGGTCTGTCTCTTTGAGAAATACATGTCTACCAATATGCTCATGATACAAATCCACCTTGTGCATCTTGTAAATGAAGTGGAGATTGCTGGACTTGTCCATACGCGATGGATGTTCTTCTTGGAGCGCTTCTTGAAAACCCTGAAAGACTTTGTGCGACAACGAGCTCGGCTAGAAGGTAGCATGGTTGAAGGTTGGTTAGTGTCTAAGGCGCTAGTGCATATTTTACAATAGCTACCAACGGTGGATTTAGACAACAATATGCTATGGTCACTGAAGGACGATGATAGACTGATCGGAGATGTGGTGGTTGAAAATGGGGTAGAAAAAGAATGGATGCTGTAATGGAGGAGAAAATGAATCGCTTTTGTATGTTGCACAATGTCTCTATGGAGACGTGGCTCACTAGGTACCAGCAAGCTAGGAAAGATCGAGAGAAAGCGCGATCTGAATTTCGACGTAGTATGCGCAATCGATTAACTGCTGCCAGAAGGAAACTGCAACCTAACATCACTAATGTCCACAATATCAAGAGAGCTGTCATCACCCAAGCGCACAGAACCCGAAACAGTATGGTATGAATGAAACCACTCGATAGCAAGGTGTCACATGAAAGGACGCACCTGAGTCCAAGGGCCAACACTGTGCATACATAGAGTGTCTCTGTCATCTGCGAAGCACTAGAAGTTGCAAGGATATAATCATCATTATCAACATCCTCAGGCTGCATAACATTGATCTCTTCAATTTTAACATTGGATGTTGTAGGCACTATGCTGCAATCAGAAGACTTATCTTGCACTTTGTCTTTTCCCTTATCTTTTCGCCTTTCATTGCACAGTTCATGACATTGTGGCCTAATATGGCCATTTTTCCCACAATGGTGACAAGTAACATCTGCATTCTTGCCATGGGATTTGCTACGTGACTTTCCACGAGACTTGGACCGAGATTTTTGAGAATCCCGTCCACTGCCACTGCCACTGCCATGCTTTCCATATCCATCATTCCTATCTCTAACTGTTATAGTATGCAACACACGAGAGGCATCCAAATTCTTACGATTAACCTCTTCCTGCAGAAGAGCACTCTCAACATGAGATAATTTCAAGGTAGTAGTAGAGGCACATAATGTAGTGCAGAATATATCCCATGACTCATTAAGAGTACTAAGCAAGAAAAGAGGAGTGACATCCTCTGTAAAAGTGATGTCCTGAGAAGTCAAGTTCTTGAGTATAGCATGGAACTGGCTCAAGTGAGCAGACATAGTCACATTTTCCTTCATGTGTAGATCCATAAGCTGCTTCAGCCAATATATCTGACTCGCTGGACTTTTCTTATCATATAGATTCTTGATTTTATCCCACAACTACCATGCACTCTGTTCTTCCTTAAATACATTGTAATGAACCTGTTCTGTGAGTGATAATACAATAGTGGATTTGCATAACTCATCAAGCTCAAGCCATTCCTCATCTGACATAGTTGTAGGTGGATGTCCGCTTAACCTCAAAGGTTTGATCTGCGATTTTTGCACCATCTGCCAAATCTGGCTCTTCCAATAAGAGTAATTCGTACCATCAAGCTTAGTGATGTTGAAAATAGCATGATCAGTGGATGAACTCGCCATAACGTAGGTTGGAAGACTGGAGACAGTTCAAAACTGCTTGCTGTTTACTCCAGAAAATGACAAAAAAAATCACCAAAATCGAGAGAAAATGGCGAGAAGTATAATCAAAGCTGCTGCCACCAAATACTAGTGAAAGTATATCATTTCAGAATATTTTAGCATGAAAAATCCATATCAGTCCGGAGTTATATGCTTGCTGTAATAAATGACAGCAGGATACTGTGAGAGGTAATTGCTGACCAAATCACTGCACCAAGTCAAGAAATGACAACCAAGACATGACCAGCCATAAATGGGTATAAATCAGCATCAAGTAGTCATCAAGTCCTTGAGCAAAAACCCAAACATGTAACCAAAGCATCCAAAGCATAAAGCATTCACCAAGACATCATAACCCGTATTGGATAGCCTAGGCATAAACCATATCATAGATGAACTGTCAGCTGCAAAGAAGTGACAGTTAAAGCCAAATCGAGCTCTAATCTCAGCTCAAAAGCATTTTGGAGCATAAACAAGACATGCTGCATAGTCCAAATACATTATGACATCATACCGAGTAGCCGGGAGCATCCTGTGACCAATAAGCATAACCCAACTGTAGCATAAATAGCTTCAACCCTGAAGTTTTCAGCAGCATATAACCTCTCTAAACTGAGCAAATCAGTGCTCAATCCAAGCTCAAATCCATAGGCATACATTCCCGTATGTATAGGTATCAACCGAACATAATCGAGCATCAAATGCCAAGACCTATAAGCATAAAATTGAAGTAATAGGTGGCTGCTCTGTTTTGGATAGATGTGGGATTGTTCAAAACAGTCAATGGCTGAGCTAAATCAGCTTCAAATGCGTCTCACATAAGAGGCATAACATCCACAAGTGATCCGGTATCAATAGACATCAGTAGAAGCATCACATAAGCCATATGCATACAAATACATGCTGTCTCAGACCTGAAATCTATTGCAAAATATTCTATCACCAGAACTTGGTAAATCCGACATCACCATCGCGTTCGGAGCTTGCCAAAACCCCAACTTAGACTCTTATCTTGCCTGAATCGGGTTTCGAATGCCCGAGATATGACAAAAATAGTGATTTTGGGCCAGATTTTGAAACAGGCACAAAAAAAACGTAAGCTGATTGGGGAGTCTACTGTCCCACGTGTCAACAATGGGGCCCAAAGGGGGCACAAATGGGGGCTAAAGAAGGCATATACTAAGCCTCAATAAGCCTTGATAGGCTAGAAGCAAGATCCAGGTGAAGGAAGCTCCAAGAGGTGTGAGCTATGACTGCCCATAACTTGTGAAAACCCTATTTACCTAGACTTGTGGATTGAAGTAAAACTCTAAAATAAATGAAGTAATACCTCAATGTCAATGCCCTGATGGTGCCTCAATAGGCTGGGAAGAAGCTCGGAAAGCCGGGGAGTGACGGGAGCTCAAGAGAATGAGCTATGGTTGCCGGGAAGGAGACCCAATGCGAGTGGGAAGTCAATGGGAAGCTGAGAATGCCACGAGCCAAGCTCAAGAGTTGGGAAGCTGTGCTCTGATACCACTTGAAAGGTGAGAAGGATCGAAGCTTGCACTTGAGAGCTATGGCGGGAAAGCAAGAGCAAGAAAGAGAGAGACAAGAAATGGGAACTTCCACAGTCACAATGTGTGACCGGGCCTTCTTTTATTCAAATTATCACTAAAAGAATAAAGAATAAAGTGACGGTGACGGGCGTCCGTTACCTGCATTGTGCAGTGGCGGTGATTGTTAGTGTAGTAATACACAGGTGGCTAGGCGGAGGCGCCTTTACCCCCAACACGATCGATTCGATATCTCGAGAGCATGGAGGAGATGCCACAGTTTATGTTAACGCGATGGTTGCATGGAGCTTTGACCGCAACGCCTCGCGAAGGGGTGGTCTCAACTGATGAGTGTAAATTCTCGAGGGGATGTAGTCCAAAGGTGATGACGTGTTTAGGGTTTGTCGTATCTATATTTTATATGCGATAACTAATTGAATGTTTCAATGTATATTATAAAATATATAGTGCAGCGTGGTCACGCGGATGACATTTTCGCGTGGAGTGTATTGACAAAATGTGCTCCACAACAGATTGTGGTATCATGGCAAGGTTCGAGCAAGAGAGCCAACGACGAGCAATGGCTCCAAACATTGTTATAGATGAGATGGAGTATTTTAAAAGCTTGCAAAGTATTGTCACGGTGGATTACCGTAGCTTCTCCATGATCCTATTCGATGTGGAGTGGTTCAAAGTGGTACTTAAAGGAGCTGGAGCAATAGTGACGAGGTTCATCTGGATTTCTTGAAATAGATTCCGAAAAAAAATAGATGGATTTGTGTGACACGTTTGTGTTGCCGGTCCATATTGTGAATAGGTGCATGAACTCATGTGTTTTTTAATTGTATTACGACATGGTACATGTCATAATAGTTAAATCTCTCTTGTATGTGATTGTGAACATGTAATTTTCTATCTAAACCCTCGACAACCTCGATGGTGGTATATTATACCTTCAGCTCTCCGAAGTGCGAGAGTATATGATCAAAACGATGTTCCAAGCATAGATGATGACAATATGCAAATAGAAGGGTCAATATTGCAAGGAGTGGAGGCCACCAAAAGCTTGGAGCATGTAGAGGAGTCAACATCGGGTAACAATGATGAAAATACATGAGTCTAAGAAATTTTTGAGAATGAGGTGGACTCATTCTTTTGTGGTGACATGTCTATTGACCTTCCAGTGTATGCGGAGTTGTGTTAGGAGATTGACATGGGACCACCATAGGATACTTCATACTTAGAGCATCCACCTACTCAATTCGTTGACGAATCGCTTATAAGAGTACATAAGATATGCATTTTAAGTAAGATCATTTTTAAAAGATTTATATTATTGTACTTTGTATGATTTATATTGATTATACTAACATCATTTTTTGTCTGTGCAGGTGACCTTTGTGGATATTTAGATCATCAGGATAAGTCGAGGGATGAGCGATGAGGAGCTGCACGAGATCTTCACGCGTATGTCTCCAGATCAGATGGTGAGATTCAGAGACATGGCGGACCAGGAGCTATCTCGGACACCGTCAGGCCGCTCTATTAGATCTACTTCGACGCGATCTGATGATTCAGTTTCTAGCAGATGAGGTCGACGCACCAAACTTGGGCCGGATGGAGGGAGTGGTTCAGGGGGATGTTTTAGAGATTTGGATGCAGTGAGCCCACGGTCTGCTCGGGATACATGTGTTACTCGCTCTCGTGGCAGTTCGAGAGAGCGTGGCTCAGATGGTTACTGTGGAGGCACAGACACGGTGTCTTCGTCTCGTCGTTTTGCTGGAGTTGTTCGATCTCTGGGATTTTTTACACCTGTGGAGACGTCTACTTTACTCACTCTAGCTTTTGATATATACTACCCCGGCAGGTACACCAGATGTACAGGGGTGACTTGGATATGCCTAGGAGCGTGGTTGTAGGTGGGAGGGGACCCATCTTAAGCATACCCCAGAGGGGTATGCTTACCTTGTAGATGATAGGTCAGGAGCCATCATTATGAATGATGAGGGGAGGAGAGTAATGGCTTGCATGATAGAGTTGTGCCAACAAGTTTTTTGACACGTTTTAGATCATTAGAAGAACATACTGGAGGGGAGCAATGACTACATAGTAGCATCATTACATGAGGAGTTTCTGATACTAGCCGCAACAGATAGATTTTTTACGGGCTGGATGATGGAGTGCATGCATGTATATATGTCACACAGAGGATCGGACGCACGCAAGGCACTCAAGAGTGGGGCTTTAAAGCCCGAGTGGCTAGACGTGCACGACTGGCGCCAACTTAGGGAGGAGGCTACAGATTTTCTAGGATGTTAGAGACAGCAGTGCGAGGCGGCGAGGACATGACTAGAGACCGGAGTGGTCCATCATCTTGGGAGTAGCGGCCACATGACATATGTGGAGGACTTTGTAAGTTTTTCTTTTGTTTTGCTTGCTTATTTTTTGCAATATCCTTTGTTTCGACAATCGTGTTTCTAATAGTTGTATTTTGTTTTCTTTGCAGAATTCTATTACAAATCGTGATTTCACCGGTCTCGAGACTTGATATGCAGAGAGGCACGGTCTCACTGCATTGATCGATTGATTGTATGGATACAGCGGCCCTGTAAGTCACTCATCTTTCTTATCCGTAGTTATTAATTTAATTAGAATATATTATTATATGGTGGACTAATGTGTAGTTTCTTTTTTTGCAGAGTCCGTTCGATGCTCCTTTGCAGCGGGACGAGGTTTTGGATGGCGATGATCTATAGCTCGCCCTTGGATCTATGGAGCTCACACACCCTTATTTTTTGGTCACGTAATTTGTGTAGACATTTTCTATGTAGTAGTAGTATCTTGCCATGATTATACTGGTCGCTTTCATTATGCGATCATGTATTTATTTCATGTATCAGTATTATGATTTAAGTACAGTTTGTCTTTATTTACACGAGCATTGTATAAATTTCTGAAACTATTTTGTATGGCCTAAGCTGCCCTGTCACAAATCTTTTTTTTTCTGTTACTGTCACTATAAGTGTCGTAAATTTACTGCATGCATCGCTATTAGCGTTGCAAAATGCGTTGCAAAGCGTCGTTATCAGTATCTCTATTTGCGTCGGTATTTGCGACGCTATTTGCATCGGTATTTGCGACGCTGATACCGACGTAAATAGCGACGCTGAACGACGCTAATACCGACTGTTCTATGGCGTCACCATTAAAGATGTTTTTTGCGATGACGGGGACAAATTTCTTTATAAACATTTTCGTCGCTTTTAACGTCGGTATAAGGCCTATATCCTGTAGTGACTTATAATTCACTAAACATGACTATTTAACTTTCATTTTGAACTATAATCTATAATATATAAATTTTATTATCTTTAAGATTTCTACCAGAGAAAGAACTTACTTAAAAAACTCTTAATCCATGCTTAATTTATGCTAATACCTTAATACCGTTACTAATATTCACTAATTATTATTTCAATCCTGAATTATATTTAATAAAGGAAATACAAACAAATGAAGTCTATTCTTAATAAAATTTTATGAGTAGATTTCGAACAATAAATAAACTATAGTCTCTTTTTAATATTTTTTTTAAAACTCACTCATTATCAAAAGTTATTAATTTTTTATTATTACTATAAAAAAATTAAAAATATTTATAATAATTACATCTGATTATAATACATCAAACCCTATTAACCAGACATTTCTTATAGTGAATGTAATTTGATTACCAATTTTTATACATAATTTTTGTTTTATTCTTAATATTTACTAATTACTATCCAAAAATACCAAAAAACTACTATTTTCACTATTAAAATTCAATAACTTTAATTTTAGAAGTTCATTTAAACTGAGATTTAATAGATAAATCCATAATGACCTAATTTAACTTTGTTTTGGATTGTCCTCCTTAATCTTTTACTATTACTCTTAATTATCACTAATTATAATAAAAAACTATATTTTTGATACTAAAATACATATATCTTTTAGTAGATTTATCTACAGTATATAAAACTTCATTTTTATATTCTTTTTAATACATTTTAATTTAATTCTTATCAAAATTATATAGAACTCTTAATTTTTTAATTATGACTTAAAAATACAAAAATTTTAAAATTCAAGTCATTTTTCTACAATTTCAATGCAACTAATGTAAGAATTTTAATTTTTCTCTTTCATTTTACCTTTAGAGATCATAAAATGAATGCATACAATCATAAATAATACATTTCATACATTTTGAATTTATTTTTAATGAAAATATTAATACTTGATTAAGAAAATAATTAAGGATGATCTAGCATATTTGAGAGTGATGGTGCTTGCTCTTCCTCTCCCTTCACTTCCAATAATCTTCAAAATCCTTAATCTTTTACTTCTTCCACTACTAATATACACTAATCTCTCCTTAATCTTGTTGAAAATTTCTCTGTCTACACTCAAGAATCACGATCAAGAATGGTATCATGCTAGAGGAGATGTAAGAGAGGATCAAATGCAGCCTATCCATGTCGGAAATGAGGCAACATGTGTAGCGAAATCAACAACACACACTCCAATTATGACGCCCATTTTTTCTTGTGTTCTTTCTCTCTCTTCAACTCCCTTCTTCACATGATAGCAGCTCCCCCCTTCACTTAACTTCTTGAATAACCTCTTTTAAAAAATGACAGTTTTTTCACTTGAACTCGTTTCTTTGATATCTCTTCATATCTGTGGACCTAATTTACCCATGCCCATAGTTTCTTAACCCAAACTCCATATATGCATGCTAAATTATACCCGTATTTCTATCCGTTTCCAAAATATCTATGCTTTTCACTATAATTATTTTCGTATCTGCCTTCTATCACTTATTATTTTTTCGCTTACTAAATTATTCATCTAAAAATACCATGACTCTCAACTTCTAATTCTACCTTAGTACAACCCAAATACAGTTTTATAACAGTATTTTTAATTAAATTTTATGAAAAATAATGCATAATACAGAGCCAAAGCTCTTTAGTTTTGCCAAAAAATAGTGTAAAAATGGCACAAAATAAGCAGTTATCACCTTCTTTGCTTTCTACCCTCTTTTTCTTCCTTTCATACCTACAATGTGGAGAAGCTTGAGGTAAATGTATCCATACCATAGAGAGAGAGAGAGAGAGAGAGAGAGAGAGAGAGAGAGAGAGAGAGAGAGAGAGAGAGAGAGAGAGAGAGAGAGAGAGAGAGAGAGAGAGAGAGAGAGAAGCTTCCTTTCTCTATTCTTGCTTCTCTATTTTTCTTTTTCGCTTTTTCTTCTCAATGTGATATATTGGAGATGAACGGATGATTAGATGGAAGAGATGGCTTGAGGGCTATCAAGAGAGTATCACTTAGAACATGAGCCCATTTAACCTCTTCATAGGGAATTGGAGTAAAACAAGAGGTAAGTTTAATGAGTCTACTAGACCCTTGAGCTTTCTATAATTCTTTCATTATGTGCTTAGGATAGTGTAAAGAGATCATTGTTGGCTTGCATCAAGAGTAGAAGCTAGCTATGGTAGAGATAGTTGTGCGATAAAGAGAGTGGAACACTTAAGAGAGTAAGAGTCCACTAAGGTGGATGGAAAAATAATTTTAAAGATCCTCCTTCGGTCTGACAATATAAATGAAGCATGATTAATCACACAATTGGACTCAGATTATCAACATTTTGATTCCCTTTCTAGGACCAAGTGGAAAAGTGCTCTCTTTTGGTTGCTCATATTCTCACCAATGTATAGGAATAGGAGGTAATGATTGCTTGAGGATGGAGTTGTAGTTTTCCAATTGAAGGCATAGCTAATGTGAAATACACACACTACTTTAGATAGGAAAAAAAAAAAAGGCTTGATTACCTTAACCATCTGGGCATCACCTTGAGTGACTTGATCTTCACCTTAAGTGATCCATTATCCAACTTGATTAGCATCCACCACCTTGGATGACATGGAGACTAATATGAGAGCATGCTACTTTATCACAACTAGAATAAAAGAGGAGATTTATGCTTATTTAACCACCAAGAGTGATATAGACATACCACCACCAACTTTGGGAGTTGTACTTTTTAAGTGCTTGATGTGCAAGACTTTAGCACCATCACAATTGGAAAGCATCCACATCGAGTGCCCACAAATCACCTCTACCATATCCTTCTACTCCTTGCTCTCACGTCCACATACACTAGAATACTTGTCACGTGGCATCCATTAGAGGCAATGCCACTTATTCATACCGTCCCATGGACCTACATTAGAAAATTATCAATCCTATGAACATGTTCATCTTCCATGGATGAGGAGGTCAAGGCCACTCCATGGTTTCCTTGACCTCCTCAAGATCCATAGGAATCACCCCTACAGAAGTGTTGTGTCCTAAATAAAAGATTGAGATCATATAGAATCCACACTTCCTCCTATTTAAAAAAAGCTGGTTATTCTACAACAACTATAGGATCCTCCGTAAGTGATCATAATGGTCCTCTTGAGACTTATGTAGACCAAGATAGAGGTTGTAGCACCCAATCCATGAGTTTAGAGAAGTAAATAAGGGTACTGGATGGTCTAATAGGAAGTATTGCAAACTCAAATAGCCCAAATGGAGTCCAAAATGTAATCTTTTAAATACTTTTTGGAGCTATCCAAATTCATTGATACCTAACTTCAAATCCAACTTGTTGAAGGCATCAATGTTGCTTATTGATATGATAACTCATCTATCTATGGCAAGGAAAACTTATTTTTTATTGTGAGCTTATTGACTACCCTATAAATGAGAGTTGTAATCTCCCATTAGGGGAGTTTTGAGGTCTCAAAAATGCCCTATAAGCGATCCTAGAGAGAGAAAATATTTTAGAAAATAAAATTATTTTTTAAAATTTTAGAAACTTTATATTTTGGTAAGTGAATATATAAAAAAATCATTAATAAGTCATTGTCGTGATATTCTCATGATCACATAAAAAATCTAGGTCGCCATCAAGATGACAAAGGTTGTCATAATGAAGATCTTACTCATCCTTATTAAAGTGAAAACTAATATTCAATTTGGATTTTGTTCGATGTTTGATTACCTTCTTCTATTCTCACTCTCTTCTTTCTTTCCTTTCCTTACTAGTTTCTTTGTTTTTCTTCTTGTTTCTGATTCACATAGTTTTTCAATTCAATCTTTTAATCGCATTCTTAGCTATGGATCAATCATCCAATTATCTCTATATCTCAAGTAAAAGACCTCACCATCATCTTCATATTGAGTTGGATAGTGAGTTGAACCAATAAGGAAGAGAATAAAACCCATTACTATTACAGAGTTTACGAAACATATACTCAAGTTTGAATGAAAAAAATATTCTTGATCTTTGGTTAGATGGTAGGCTATATGCCAAAGATTCTAGCAAAAATAGCACTTTTCCTTTCTATAATAGCTCTTTATTGATAAGATTCATTGGTGATGGTTATAATGGGTTTCTAGGTTATACACTTCACTTGCTTGTAGAAAAGGATGTCCCTAGATTGGAGAACCATCTTTTATCAAAACACAACAATGAGTTATTGCAGCTATCAACAAGGATTCATTCGTTGGAGAAACTCATCAAATCTTGTCAATGAAAGAAAATTATTTTAGGCCTTCAAATTGACAAAGGGCTCTTAAAAATATTAAGAGTCTCTAACGAGAAGGAGGTGGTTGTAGTAAAAGAATCCAAGCTACAAGGTACATTTTTCTAACTTTAAAAATATTAATATGGCTTTGTTTATAATTAATCGTATTGATTTGTGATGTTAATTTTGTGTAGGTCTCTTCTTTATCCGAATGCAAGTGAAAGTGATTCTTTCAAAGCATCTCAGTTTTATTATCACCTTCTTCCTTTAGTAGTTTCAAAATATATTTTGAAGTAGAAGAAATTTAAAGGCAAAGAAACAATGCTTAGAGTCATTTATAAAGGATCATTCTTTGGATACGGAGTTACTAACACTAGAGATAGTATTGGTATATGCAACTTTATCAGCTTTTACAATCAAATACGAAGCAAGGATATGTACATAATTTCACACTTCCAAGGCCATCTATGATTAGAACTATCAGATAGAGAGTGAATAACAAAGTGATAGAGGTTCTGGGTGAGCCTTTCCATATTAAGGCTAGCTGCAAGGGCAGGAAAAAGAAAGTTGTATTCAATGAATTTAACAATATTTTCTTTGACTTGTCCACAATGTTTAATGATTAGATTCTATAACTTGTCACTAGAAGAGGCACAAGGACTGGCTAGATTTGTGGTTAAACTTGATGAAAGTGAGATTCTAAAATGCACAAAATTAGAGAGGGCCTCTATTACCTTGATGAAAAGAACACTTTCATTAGGTCATTGCAATCACTCAATGTCATTAGTGTTCAATCTAAACACAACATTTGGTGGCTAGGAACATTCGAAGTAGATACAGAGGATTTTGATATATTGTATTGGATTTTTCATCAAACACTAATACCTGATGTTATTAAGAAACAATAGGTAAGCAGGAGAAGAGCAATTTGTTGAAAGATTTGGAAACTATAAGATTAAGTGGCACATAGCTGGTGACTTAAAGACACTTAACTATTTGTATTAAAATTTATGATAGTTTATCAAGGGATTGCTATACAACTAAGCATGTTTGGTATATAAGAGAAAAGTTCATGTATATATAGCAATGTATGATAGTTTTCAAGGGATTGCTATACAACTGAGCATGTTTGGTATGTAAGAGCAAAGGTTATGAAGTACATAATGGTCAATTGTATGAAACCAAGAATGGACAATAATGGGAGCTTGGACAATGAAGGTAAAGAGATGCATGTAATTGCAACAAGCGAAGCTATGCCTTCAACACCTAAGACAACCAAAGCATCAAAGAAAGACAAAAGGACTCCTAAAAAGGATATCCCTTCTCCTAGGAAAAGTCCTCGAAAAAAGAAGTAGCTTTGCCATATTGCTTGTAAGCCCTTGTGTATATAAGTCATGGAGATGGCAGACAAAAATTTATCACAAAATTTATATATGTATTTTATATTGATAGTAAATAGATCTTTTCTTCAATATCCTTGCATTATATATTCTTCTCTCTCCTTGTTGATGTTTATAAAAAATATATTACAAATGTTTTTCAATCAAGAAGTGGACTGGATATAATATGATATAAAAACTTACTTGTTTGTTATTAAGTTGGAACACAAATGAGCATGGTAGTTCAATATCTTCATTCTGTAAATCCATCCTCACTTGATGTAGTGTACATGATGATCTAACCTTTAGGAATGCAACAATGTCCTTATTGAACCAAACATCAAGATCCACTATAGGATCTTTATTAAAATGATCAAGATTTTGGTCTAAAGCAACTAGATTACCACTAATATAATGCCATCTACTGTAATAGAAGCTAAGGATGAAATTTTGAGTAGCAACCATATATTGACAAGCTATAGAGTCTTGATCTATCTTACATATAATTTTTTCTTCTGTCATAGTGTCCCATCCTTGATCGACAAATTGTATGACATGATCATATGTTAGCCTTTTCATTGAAAGTATGGTATTTGATATTTTTATCTCAACATTAAAAAAATCAATAAATATATTAATAGGCATAAATAAAGTAACTTTGATTAGCCTACTTGAGATATTAGGTTTTAATGCTCTTTGTATCTCAGAAAACATTTTACATCTATAGCCTTTACTAGTAGTTGGCTACGCTACGTGGGAAAAATATAAGAATGGTCATAAAAGAATATTCCATTCTCTACAAGCTTTGTCTTCTTTGTACCTTTGTACATTTCTTCTCCAATCGAACCTTGCATAACATAATAATATCAATAATAGAATCGACTGGTTGCCATTCCTCAAGATTAGAGGGGTAGAGATCTATAAGAAAAACAAATACTATAATGGAAAACCTTAAACCAATTTCAAGAAAAGGAAGACTTTAAGAATCAAATTCTTACAATTTGTTCTATGCATTGAAAGATTTGAAGTTCTGTGAAAAGACGCGTGGATCTAGAGCATGGCAGATGCTATGGCAGATGGAAGATGAATACCAAACTCATGATGACATAGACAAGTAGATACAAACTATTACACAAGTGAATTAGGTTCCAAGCTGGCAGCTTGGACTCATAAACATAATCTTATGTAGGACTGACAAAGGCAAGACATGTAACTGAAAGTACAAAGTATCATGACATTTTTTTCATTCCATATGAAAAGTGGTAGACAAGTACAATGCTTTATAGTTGTTGGATGGTAGTAGTTTTCCCTTTCTGTGCATATGGGATTCAGTCTGCCTGCATGTCCTAAGCCCAGAATTGCCTCATACAAAGATGTTGAGAAATATGCAATCAGACCTATGTGACAACCTCTTTGTATGGAGCAATAGGGCAAGACACAAGCAGTTTGCTAGAAAGGATGCATGAAATACAGGATACCTGAATCCCATAAGCACAGTGGAGAAAAAGGGAACCATCATGAGCCTATAAAGTGATGTACCTTCTTATCATTCAATGATGGAACACTATTGTACTTTTTCTTTTTAGTCATAGTCTGTGTCATACTCAAGATTGTGTTTATGAGTCCAAGCTTCCATCTTGGAACCTAATTCACTTGAGTAACAGTTGGTCTCTCCAATCTATGTCATCATGAACATTGTTTTTGTGTTCCATCCGCCATAGCCATGCTCTAGATCCACACATTTTCAACATGGTATCAAAGCCCTATCGAGTGTGGATTAGCTCTCCTCTCTGCTCCTCCAACTCCTCACAATCTCAGATCAACTCAGGATAAGTGCATGACTTCATCTTCAACTTCATTTTCTTCTTGCCCTTCTTGGCAGCCATAGCCAAACAGGACTTGTCCATCTTGGAGCAACTAATGTAGCCAAAGGAGAGCATATCTTGCCTTGCTCCCTTTTGGAGACTTCTTCCTCACATGAAGGGGCAACATCCTATCATCTCACAACTCGACATTAGCTTGTGATAAAGTAGGCTTACTTCTCACAAAAATTCTCCTAAAAATACATCTTGTATGTGCTACACCAACTGAATACTCAGTCACCTGCCAAACCCTAGAAGCAGGAAGCCATAGCCAAAACTCAAAAGCTTCATCTATCCTTCATTTTCTCACTCCTCTTGGTACACTGAAGTTATTGCCAGTCTAATTTGAAGAGTCCAACAAGGATTTTCCATCAAGGAGGGAAATTTGTGAAGACTTTGGAAGATTTGGAGACGACATCAATACCAAGTTCTTTATTGCTACAGTCTCAAGCTCATTTTCCACTATATTCTCTTAGCTCAGTCTTTGCCACTCAAAGACCTGATGCAACACTCAAGACTATACCATTTAGATTTGAAGGTTTAGCAAGCTCAACTTCAAGAGAAGATTTGGATTTGGAAGGATAGAAACCCTCAAGTTCAACAAGATTAATGCAAGCAAAGTCAATGAAGACCATAATGAAGAAAAAGACCAAACATAGCAAAAAGAAAAAGACCAAGAAAAAGAAGACCATGAAGACAAAAAGAGCATCAAAGAAAGAAAAATGGACTACGTCAAAGAAGAGGACAAAAGAAAAGAAGATCTACTATGACTACCATGACATCTCTAATGAAGAAAATCACAAGGGCTTGTCAGTCCTTGTCTCTACTTTTCGCTAGAACTTTGTATTGAATGTACTTGCCATTAATGCTCCTAACATATGGCTTGTAAAACTCCTCATGTAAGCCTATGCATAACAACCTCTACACACTTAGTGAGGCCTTGTAACAGCCCCTAGATGTTAGCCATGTTTTTTGGTACCCACAATTATCCTTTTCTATGACAACCTTTGGTATTTACCATGTTTATGGCATACCCACACTTAGCAAGGTTCTACTCATGATAGCCTATGTACACTTAGTGCCTTTTTCAGGGTTGTGATTGAGAAGGGTTGTTGAGAAATATGCAATCACACCCATGTGATAGCCTCTTTGTATGGAGCAATAGGGCAAGACACAAGTAGTTTGCTGGAAAGGATGCTTGAAATATAGGATGCCCGAATCCCATAAGCACAATGGAGAAAAAGGGAACATCATGAGCCTATAAAGTGATGTGCCTTCTTATCATTCAATGATGGAATACTATTGTACTTTTTCCTTGCAGTCATGGTTTGTGTCATACTCAAGATTGTGTTTATGAGTCCAAGCTTCCATCTTGGAACCTAATTCACTTGAGTAATAGTTCGTCTCTCCAATCTATGTCATCATGAACATTGTTTTTGTGTTCCATCTACCATAGCCATGCTCTAGATCCACACATTTTCAACAAAAGAGTCCATAGTGGGTGTGATTGCAAATATCTCAACACCCCTCCTCAATCACAACCAGAAAGTACACAGTCTGTAGAGGCTTTAGTGAGAGCAACACCTATAAAATGTGGGCATACCATAAATATGGAAAAATACCAGGAGCTGTTGCAGAAAAGGCTAAGTGTGGGTACCACAAACATGGTGGACATCTAGAGGCTATAACAGGGGCCTCACAAAGTGTACATAGGCTGTAGTACAAGGCTACATGAGGAGTTTACAAGCTTATGATAGGAGCATTTTGGTCTAGGCAATACAAGGCTAAAGAAGTCAGTAAAAAATTGGGTCAAGGATTGTGAAATCCTTGCACTTTTCAACGTTTCTTTTTACATAGATGTTCAATTCATTGCAGGTCTTCTTGTCGGTGTAGTCCAACTTGCTCTTTTTGATCTTGTACTTGTTCTTCACTTTGCTTGCAGCTTCAATCTTCATGTCCATATCTCCCTCAAGCAAAGGCATCTCATTCTTTGGCATGTTGAGTAGAGTGTTTGGAACATCTTCAAGGTCTTCAGATAATATCATTGATTGCTCTTTGGTGTAGGTAGCTCCAACATTACCTGCAAGTGATGCAAACAATACTTCTATGTACTGCAAGTGAGCAACAAGAGTAATGTTGCTTTGCATAAGCATTAAGATCTTCTTATTCATCATTGTCATGACCAAGGATCAACAGAAAATCAACTCTAGAATTCTCAAATTTTATCAGTGGAAGAGCAAATTATAGTGTGTTAAGAGACACAAGTAATGACAGTGTGAAAACACATTATGTAAAGATTGTCTGAGTTGATGTCGAACATGAATCTTCTTAGTTCAGGGTCGTCGATCCTTCTTCGATCTTTCCATGTCCTTCCCCTCCTTGATTTGATGATGGGACAATATATTAGAGTGGCAAGGGGTTGCTCTAGGTGGTAGGAGAGAGAAAATGATGATATTTTTGAGCTTAGGTGGAAATGGCTATTGAGTCACATTTAGGGTTTTTGGGGGCAGCTTGGTTTTTCTGACATTTCAGGAGCTATACTTGATCATTTTGAAAACTTTTTATATGTAAATGAAGCTTGAATAATGGGCTATCAATGCTCTATGGTGTTATCAACATCACGAACTGTAGTGATGGCAGCAGCAGTACGAACGATAACAGGCACATTCTAGGCAGCGACCACGAATTTTGGCAATGTTGAGCTTTGGAGTGGCCAATGTCAAGGTGTTATGTGATAGGAAGCTTCATCTTGAGCAGGCACAACTCTCTAGAGGGAAGCTTCCAAAGATATGACCTCTATGACGAGATATGAAAGCTCCAAGTACAGTAGGTCCTGTCTGGATATGGTAGTCACAAGCTTGAATGAAGATGAAGTTGAAAAAATGAAGTCCTAAGTTGAATGTGAGCTAGGCAGAGATGATCAGAGGTGAGAAGAGACTGGAGAGGCAGTGCAATGCTCAATTGAGCTTTGATACCATGTGAAAAGATGAGCAGATCTAGAGCATGGTAGATTCTATGGTGGATGGAAGATGAAGACCAAACTCATGATGACATAGACAAGTAGAGACAAATTGTTACACAAGTGAATTAGGTTCCAAGATGGCAGCTTTGACTCATAAACACAATCTTGTGTAGGACTGACAAAGACAAGACATTTAACTGAAAGTACAAAGCATCATGACATTGTATTCATTCCATATGAAAAGTGGTAGTCAAGTACAATGCTTTATAGTTGTTGGATGATAGTAGTTTTCCCTTTCTGTGCATATGGGATTCAGTCTGCTTGCATGTCCTAAGCCCAGAACTGCCTTATACAAAGAGGCCATAGTGGGTGTGATTGCAAATATCTCAAAAAGTTCCAAGTTCCAAATATAGCTCTCTATGCATAAACATATGTTGCATCAATACCTCTTTTATGCTATTCTTATTTACTCCAAGCTTGAAATATTGGATTCTACCCTTCGAAGAAGTAGAGGTGAATGAGCTCTCATATATTCGTCTTTTCCCACATTTTACCTGCTGCATGGTGATCCAACTATCTTTGCTAATGATAGTAGGAATCCATCTTCCATCTATTTGGAATGAGCTCTCATATATTCGTCTTTTCCCACATTTTACCTGCTGCATGGTGATCCAACTACCTTTGCTAATGATAGTAGGAATCCATCTTCCATCTATTTGGAATGAGTTAAACATTGATATGGATGTGATTTAGGAGCTTGGACACCTTGTTGAAGGTCGAATTTTTGTATCCATGGCAGAGAGAGAGAGAGAGAGAGAGAGAGAGAGAGAGAGAGAGAGAGAGAGAGAGAGAGAGAGAGAGAGAGAGAGAGAGAGAGAGAGAGAGAGAGAGAGAGAGAGAGAGCTAGGCTACCACAAAGGAGGGAAAAACATGAGAGTGATAATAGAAAGGAGGATAAAAAATGAGTTCCAAGATTTTTACTAATTTTAAATTTGGATTGCAAATGATGTCATAATCACAAATATAAGAGGATAAGAATAGATATTGATAATACAAATTTGTAATATTATTATTAAAATGATTTTTTGAAAATGTTAAAATAGGTCTATTTACAAAGGCTTTGCTCCTATTGGTCTAGAGCACAAACTCTCTATCTCCTAAAAGGCATTTTTGGGACCTCAAAACTCCCCTAATGCATATTTTTTACCAAAAACTTTGTAGATTGGACTAGAGCTAACTCTGATTATCTATGCAATAATAGGGGTCCTCAATGGATGCTTGAAGCTCCTTAATCTCCTTCATGCTCATTTGGTAGGGGGCCTTCAAGGGAGATTTCACTCAGGAAACCAACACTATCCTAATATCCTCTGGTCATGTGATGAGGGAAACTCTTGAGGTAACTCATCCAAGAAAAAAGAGTCAAACTCTTGTAGTAATGCCAAGCCCATCTCATCAATGTCTTCCTATTGTGAAGAAGAAGAAGATTCCTTCTCAAGTTATTGTTGGTAAACCATCATAGTATGGTTATCCTTGTGAACTGCCATCTTGGACACAAGAAAAAAGTGCTACTCATTATGCTTGAGCCACTGAGGGTACAAGAGGGCCATGCAAGGTATTCACCACCTCCCAAGTCTCATCTCAAATGAAGATGGAGTGTGACAGATGATCCACCAAGCCCACGTGGTCATAAAGCCATGGCTAACCTAAAATCACATCGATCTTAATAAGGAAAGGAGATACCTTCAGAGTATCTTAAACCTTGAAATATTCCATTGGGATAGCTACACTAACTGCTTCCTTAGGTAGTATTTCTTGACCTTGGCATCCCTCTTAGGCTAAGAAGCTTTCTCCACAAGTCATGTCACACTAATGAGTACTTGTGGAGATAATATTTATTGACAAACCTATCTTGTATTGACTTCTCAAATCTCCATCATTTATTAGAGTAGTGTTAGATTATCCATGAACATCACTCGCAAGAGCACAAGAGCATAGCACCCTAAGAAGAAGAGCCCACATTTTCCAAGGTAATTTTAGGTAAAAGTCATGATGACAAAGGTGGAACCACCTCCATGAATCTTGACCCTCCTTTGAAGTATCATCCTTCGAATTAGGCTCCTTAGGGAGATTCTTGGTGATATTCCCTACCTATTTGCACATGAAACACTTGTTCTCTTCCTTTATCTCACTTGTTTTCTTTATCTTCTTTTGCTCTTCTCAAGTAGCTAGCTTCTTAGAAGTATTTCTCCTAGTACTCATGTACTTGCCCTTATCTTTGGCTTTTGCTATAGTGGATTGGTTGGATTGACCCATCTTCGTGGGCTTTTGCCACTTCTTGTAGGTACTAGCTAACTCCATGGTCTACTCCAAAGAATCTGGTTGTTGCGTTTGCTCCACATCAACTATGAGATGTCCTTAGTTGCATGATTTAGTGGTCTATCAAGATGGTTTTTCTAACTGATGCCACTATGTACTTGTTAGAATAACATAAGGTTTGTTGCCTAGGCTTTTTCAAGTCCATTTCATAGAATAGAAGGTTTTGGCTAATACCAATAAGGATTGATTTGAGCTTGAGTTCCTAATTTGGTTCTAAGGTTACCTAACAACTTAACTAGTGTTAGTCATTAACCCATTGCATTTGTAGGTCAACTCAACTCAAAGTAGATCAATGCTACACTTTGTCATAGTGAGTAGGAAAAGAGGGGGAGTAATACGCATCAACCCCTCTATTTGTATGATATAGTCTTGACTCCATTCCCCTAAAATGACATTGATTACACTAGATAGTCACAATAAGTTGTCTGTAAGCTTAGAAATGATCTCATCCTCAATAAGGGGAAAGGCATACATCATGAAGAATTTGGTGAAGTGAGTCAAGAACGTGTCTACATCCTCCTCTTGTTTCTACTTAAAGAACTCCCACTCGTCTTATTGCTACGATTTGTAGTCCATCAGAGTGTTTAAGAATGACCAACAGTCCAAGTGCTCACTACATGTGATTTTAGTTACAAATCCCACCATAGAGTTACTTTGTCTTGAAGAATATTCTATATGTACAAAATCTTAAATCCCTTCATTTCCCACATCAAGTCAAGGCACTATCCACCTACTTTACCCAAGTGTAGACAAGCTTCATGTCTTGTTTGCCATTGAACTTCAAATGGTTGATTTCTTTGCCATCGTCGATGCATGTTCATTATTGGTGAGAGAGATGCAAAGACCCAAAAGAATTGGTAGGAATGGATGTAGAAAATGATTGAAAATGCTTGGGGTTGCTCGAGGTGCCCTATTGAGAAGGATTGGAGTTATCAAAAACATGGGTAGGAGTGACTGAGTGCTCCCACTCAATGTGTTCTAATACTCTATGGTAGCCCTCTCATTGCTAGCTGGTGGAGAATTCCAACATGAGCACACTGTATTGAACTCTTTATTTTCCCAATCTAGGGATTCTGACTACTCCAACTCCTCCAATTGCTTCAACTACTCTAAATGCTCCAATCACTCAAACTTGTGCTTCATATGCCACCCCTTGTCGGAAACCTCCCCTTGAAGCTAGGAGACTATTGAATAAGAGGAAGTCATTTGATTTTGGGAAATGGTGAGCTCTTGGCAAAGTGATATTGCCTCCAAGTGTGAAGAAGAGAGAAACGGAAATCAAAGAAAAAATGAGATTGTTTAAAGCTAGAACAACAAAATAACCATCCTGGAAAGAAGAATTACCAACTATTATACTAAATTGTCAGTGGATGAGACCGGTTGAGTGATAACGGTCGGGGATGGAACTGCACGTGTTTATGGATTGAACAAAACTTAAGCAGTGGAAACGGTAGAATTTGCCAGTTTAAGGTGTCAAAGGAATGGCTTCGAACCGGGTTCAAATCCTATAAACGAATCATAGTTGTGCTTTGTTTGCTGTTTGGATTCGCCTTACCTGCTTATGCTTTTATAGCACAAGATTTTACCACCCACTTTATACCCATCACCAATATATTGCTGGGTTTATCATGGTAGGGGCCATATTCTTCATTAGGGATTATGATCCGGAACAAAACAAAGACAATGTATTGTCAAGAATGTTGGAGCATAAAGAAGCAATAATATCCCACCTCCACCACCCCATGTCAGCAACCTCCCCTTGAAGCTAGGAGACTATTGAATGAGATGAAGCCATTTGATTTTGGGAAATGGTGAGCTCTTGGCAAAGGGATATTGCCTCCAAGTGTGTCAGGTCCACCACCATTTGTTTTTTTGCACTTGTGAAGAGCACCCTGCCACGGCACCATGAGAACCACGAACCGGCCAAGAGAGGCTGCAAATACATTGCTGGCCATGAAAACCTGCAAGAAAACTCTCCTTCTCACCAAGAACCATGCTCTTCAAATACACAAGAGGAAGGCACACAAGAAATTGGACAATTCTTCCATCCTCACCCTCTTCCTCTTCCTCACTCTCCATTAGATTTGGCAAAGGAGCACAAGAGAGAAAAGCAAGAACAAGTTATAACTAGTTGAAGATCTACATCTCCATGATTAGGTGATATTTGTTTTGTTTTTCCTAAAAAAATGATAGCCCTACCATTTTGATTCTTGTCATAATACAACTGTTCACAATGAGTTCTGTTTGAAGGACAATTTTTTCTTACAAGGTGAAGTAGTTAGAAGGAAACATTATCAAATAGTGAAATTACAAGCCAAGGAATAAAATTTTTTCATGTCAATCAATCCATACATTCCACACAAGAACTTTGTGAATAAATTTTTAGTAAATGAAAATTCAATTCATCCTTCTCTTTGGAGTCAATCACATTTTTATTCACTCTCCCCTCTTGGAATGATGAGAATCCTTCCTAGGATTGGAGAATGGAGGGTAAGGGCTTTTGGTACACTCTTGGTGTGCTCTAATGTTTCAAGAGCCAATCGTAGAAGTTTGGGTTATACTCCAATGTAGCATGGCGGTCCATGTCTCGTGGGAAAATACCCACATATAGGTCAAGACATTGGACAAGAGATCACTTGAGTGCATTCTCCTAGCAATGTGAAGTTCTTCTATCAAGATCCTATCTAAGTATGGATTCAACATGACATTATCTTCTAATGGTTTGTTTTGTGTCATGTCCAATACTTTAAATGAAGTTGGGGTCACATAAGTGGGATCATATTCGGGAGACTTGATGGCACATATTTGCTTTGCAATGTTCATGATTTGACAACCCTCTTGTTTCTATTGGATGCAAAGAGAGTACCATTTTTGTAGAAAGTTGGATTCCAATTTAGCTAGCTTTTTCAATCATCAAGTTCATTGAGCAACATTGGAACTTTGCTTTTCTTGAAGAACGTGATTAACCATTGGTTTAAGGATTTTTCTTAAGAAATTTTAGTGGCAATCAACTCTTTTACAATTGTGGGAGTTTTTGTGAATATGAATTCAAATTCCCCCCCCCCCCCCCCCCCCCCCCCCCCCCCCAAGAACAAGGCAAAGTGTGTACATCATTTACTGTTATTCGTCAAGCATGCCTAGGTCTAGGCATTCATAGCTTCTAGCAAATAGTATGAAAGTTGAGTCCAATCGTTTGATACAAGTCAGCAAGTCATCTCCCACATTCATGGTCATATTGGATGCTAATTCAAGAATTGATTAGTGTTGATAAGATAGTTTAAGGCCTATGGGTGGCCTATGGTGGGTGGTTAGGGTTTAACTCGATTGGACTGCTTAGCTATAGTTGCCTTCGTTATGAGGTGGTCATTGGAGTGTTTATTATTTCTTACTTATGATGGAGCTTGTGGTTCAAGGGCAGTGTGGGTCTCTATTTGTGTAGTGGGTGGTTCATTGGAGGTATTAGGACAAAAAGTATCGGTAATGGGTCTGACGTTTGGACAGTATACCCATGAAATGTTCATGGGTTGAGCATCTTTTTGCTTGCTCTAGTTTTTACCTCTTACTGGTACATGGGTACATATATGTTGGTTGGAAGGTTATGGTGGATGGGCAAGTGCATCATTAGTGGATTTAGGTAACCACACCAGGGTATTGCTATCATAGAAGCCTTGGGCATGCAATAGGGATTTTGGCACCCATTGTGGTTTTTGGTCCATTGCCTATTCATGTAATGCCAGTTTTTCTTTTAGGTCTAGTGTATGGGACATGAGAGCTATGAAATATTATGGATGTACCCTTTGTAGGCTATGATTTACGTTTGGAAACTCACTTGGTTATTTGAGTTCCAACTTTGGTCAGGGCTTCTAAGTGTTGCGAGTATTTACCACCGGATGTTTGTGCAGGTTCACTACCCACTTCCTTAGGGATAGCACTCGGTTTAACTACCAGTGGCACTGTGGGCTTTAGTAAAGCCGTAGTACCCTTGCTAAAAGCCATGACTATCTTTTCATTGCCTATGGCAAGGTGGATGCATTGAGAGTCATAGTCAACATTGCAGTGAGTTTGTTTCTTGAAAGCGCGACCCAAAAGTGATTTCTTGCAAACACCTTTTTTATTAGGCAATAGTACATAAAAGATGATGGAGAGGCTCTTAGTCTCAATAGAAACGATTACTTTGTGTTTCCCTAGTAGTGGATAGAACTCCTCCCCAAATGGGTTAAGCTTAGAATTAGTCTCAGTTGCACTCGAGACTAACCAATGAGGATCCAATGATCACAAGTGAGGATGTTGTTGTTAACTCTCTCATCAATTAATGCATCAAAGATGTGTGCCTTTTGGGAATTTACTATTATGCACAAGTAGGTTGATGCTATTATTTCTTCATCCTCATCCTCTATGCTTGTGATAGTGGCCACTCTAACATTCATGGGTGGTGTTATCATTGGAGGCTCATGTAGTGGGTGTGATGGAGGGTAGTACTTCTTGATGTGACTACCATTGGAAAAGCCTATACTCTCTCCTTCTAGATTTTCAAGCTCCACGTTGCCAATCCTACTAATGTTATGAACTTTGAAAGGTCCCAACCCCTTGAACTTCATCTTTTGTTTGTGACCCTTTACAAATTACAACAATACCAAGTCTCCTTGTCCAAAGTCACATTGTTTGATATGCTAGTCAAACCAACTCTTGCATCATGCCTTCTCATAGATTAGGCTATGGATTGCAATGAGTTGGGTTTCAAATAGGTGTTTTACTTCTACTAGGTGATTTATTCATGCTTCCTTGCCATCCCATCTCTCTTGGATTGCTATTCTCAAGCTTGAAATGAAGAAATCAACTAGTAAGATTGGTCCAATTCCATAGGTCAACTTGAATGGTGTTTGTTTGGAGACCGTTTTATAGGCTGTCCTATAAGCCCATAATGCGGCCATTTTCTTATTATCCCAATCACTGTAGGAGCTAGAGACCACCTTGGTTAGGACAGTCACTAGGTTGATTTGTGGCTTTAGCTTGACCATTGGCTTGAGGGTAATATGGTGAAGATTTTTGATATATTATCAAGAAGGTGGATAACAAGTGGACAATCAATTTATTGATGAAGTGAGTGTCGCTGACTAATTCTATGGGACATCCAAATCGTGATATCACTTGCTCCCAAAGAAATTTGGCAGTTGTCCTAGTGTTACTTTTGTGAGTTGTCCAAGATTCAATCCACTTGTTAGTGAGATACTTTGTGGTGGCTACGATTATGTACCTCGCTTATGGGTATTGTGCTACAAGGTTGATTGGACCGATGAAATCGATCCCCCATTTTTCAAATGTTTGGTATGCTATCACTAGGGTCAACTCCATCTTATCCTTACGAATAGAAACCTTGGTTTGTTGGCACTCATCACGGTGCTTCATAAACTTGGATTCATTGTTGAATAGTGTAGGCCACCATAATTGAGACTGGAGCACCTTACGTGCTATAGTGTCCCCACAGAAGTGTCCTCCAACAATTCCACTATAAGCTTCTACAAGAACATCATGCATCTCATGCTCACATCTTCTCAATAATTCATCATGTCTAATCAGTATAGCTAGTTGGCAATCAATTGATAGGGTTGAATCCTTAGAATGAGACATTTTAGCCTAGGCTTCTTAATTGGATGTTCATATAACCCATGTTCTAGGATGTGGACTATGCCATTTTCCCAATAATGTATAAGGTGTGCTCGAAACGAATCTCCTTTTTTGGACATTCTATATAGATGTGCATCGAGTAGGTAATCTACAATGCCTTGCCCAACTACTTCTCCTGTGGTTATGCAGGACATATGATCTACCATATAATGTTGTTTGCCCTTGCATACTACCACAGAGAAATCAAATTCTATTAACAAAAGTAACCATTGAGCAATGCATCCTATTGTGTAGGGTTTTTTCACAAGATAAAGCAATGATTAATGATCAACAGAGAAATTAAAGGGTATAGCTAGAAGGTAATGTTGAAATTTCTTAATAGCAAACACCATAGCTAGTCCTTCCCTTTCTATTGTGGATTAGTTCATGTCCATGTCAATGAGAGTTGTTTGGTCTCAAAGCTCTCTGGTTAATCCAAGTTATGCTCTCCAAGCTAGTAGAAAACTCTCCCCCCATGGGATACTTTGATACATCAATGTGCACATGGAAGGTAATGGACCAATCCAGGGCTCATATTATAGGTGCAATCACATTAGATCCTTTTTCAATTCTTCATAAGTGCATTGGCACTCCTCATTCCACTAAAATACAATCAAAAACTTGTAAAGTGGGTGTGCAATGAGTGCAAAATTCAACACAAACCGTCGATAGTACCTCGTGTGGCTGAGGAAGCATTGAACTGCCTTATAGTTTCTTGGTGGTGGTAAATCAACAATTAATGTAAATTTGGAAAAGCTGGTAGCAATGCCATTTTTTGAGACCACGTGTCCTAGTTTATATCCATGCTTTACACAGAACTGGCATTTCAGGGGTTCAGTGAGAGACTCTATTGCCTACACCATTCAAAGACTATGTAGAGTTTGCTTAGGTGCTCCCAATTGGAATGAACACATAGAGCATCAAAATGAATACTTCCATCCACTTTCTAAGCATGTTCTTGAAATTAACACACATAAGATGCCGAAAGGTAGCAAGCATATTAGTCAGTCCAAATGGCATGACTATGTAGACAAACACACCCATTCTATTGCGAATGCCATTTTACACTTGTCATTTGGGTGTACTTGCACTTGGTTATAGTTGGAGAAGCCATCCAAGAAATTATAGGCTTTCTTCTCTACCACTCTCTCAAGCATGTGCTTGGTGTACGGTAATGGATGATTATCTCTCTTTGTCACTGTGTTGACCTTTTTGTAATTTACACACACTCAAACCTTCCCATTCTTCTTAAAAACAATTACTATGAGTGATACCCAATCTGTGTGCTCAATCTTGTAAATGAATCCAACATTCAATATCTTGTTTGTTTTCTACTTCATAGCATGAGCATGCTTTGGATTCATTGCATATGGTCTTTGTTTGACTGGTGTCACATTGGGAGTCATAGGAATGTTATGAGTCACAATACTTGGATCAATTCCTTTCATCTATTCTAAAAACCTCATAAGAGATTAATGAGATTGGCCTCCTCTTGCTCAGTTAAGTCATCAACTATGTACATGGGTCAAGGCTTGTCCCCTTCCCTTGCCAAGTTTACTTCCTTAACTTTAACAGGTCCTTCAATAGGTTCACTAACCTATCCTACTTGTTTGGCTCCTACTAACACCACTATGCAGTCACCCTTCTTATACTTAGTAAGGTACGTGGATAAGTCATGCAGTTTCTTTTGTGGTTCAACATCAGAGGACTTGGATTGTTTCCTTCCTTTTCCTTTGAGTCTCTTGCATCTCAGATGGACCGAGAGGTCGCCTTTGGGGCATTTGGTCTTAGGTGGTCATGGAATTTCTAATCACTCTCAGAGCTAGCTTCTGACTTAGAGTTGAACTCACGACCTTCACTAGAAGAAGGAGTTTTCCCTAGAGGTTGTAGCTTTGAGATTGATTTTACTCTAAGAAGTGGTGTGGGACTTGATTGAATAAATCTAGCTCTCTCATATTTCACTATGTTCAGGTGCTCTAACTAGGTATTGTCACCATTTACCTTGATGACTCCTCTTTCCATCCTAAAAGCATTGGCCTCTTGGGATTTAGAGTCTGCTCTTATTTTCTCAACCACTCGTCCATCTATGTCGTATTCCATAGTTTCGGCTTCTTTCTCACTTTCATCACCACTAGAGTAACAATCTTCATACTCATCATCTGAATCCTCATACTCAGACTGTTTATCGTTCCCATGGCTCTCAATTGTATGAATTTTCTCATCTGCAACAATGAGAGCCCACTTGTACAACAAATGTAGATCATGCATCTTAGTCCATTTCCACTCCAAGTTCTCCATGAGATCCTTGAGAGATTTAAAGTATGCAGATGTGTTACCAACTAGTTCTCTCCTTAGGTATTCAAGAATTCCATAGAGTTCAAGTTTATTAGTTGATACATGGTAGGTGATAGGCATTGGTTAGTTGATGGAACTCCTAGCCATCATGTAGAGAGGTATTGATGATGATGTAGCATCATTATTGGTTAACTCAGAAGTTGTGACTTCGTTGGGTTTACTAGCTGCTTCTATAGTTTGCCTAAAGTCATCCTCATCATTTGAGAATGGCAAGTTGATGGTTGTCAATACATGCATCCAATCACACTCATTATCAGGGCAAGGAACATACTTAGTTAAGGGCCCACATTCACACTTTTCTTATGAGTCACCCTTTAGTATTGTAGAGATAGCATCAAGGTTAATCGGTGAGATTTTCCAAGTATCCATCTCTACTCAAACAACTTCTATTTTGTTGCACAAGAATATCGGGCCATACCCAAATCTCTATCACTTGGGCATTTCTCATCCATGGCCTGCCTATAACAAAATATTATATTCCACTCCTTTCATGACTATGAAGTTAACTGTGAATCAAATTCCCGCTATTTTTAGAGGCTAATATTTCAGCACTCTGAATGGTTTGACTTTTAATCCATTCGCTAGTATAACATTAAACTGTGCAATTTCCATTGGTGGGTTTTCCCAAGCTTATAAAACTATGTGGCTAAGCACACTAACTCCTACTCCTGTGTCCACAATTCCTTTCCGTGTGATATCACCTAATGCAACAATAGGTAAGACTACCTGCATTTTCATGATCTCCCAAAAGGCATTCACTTGTAGGGATCCAGATAATGGGTTCAAGGTTAAGATTGGTCTATGTGTCTCTACATCATGGTCCGATAAGTTAGTCACTCCGTGTCCATTGGGTCTTTCTAGCTACTGCTTCAACAATTGCCATAGCACGGGGTTTTGCCTAAGAAATTCTCCTAATGGCAAGGTTATAGGATTTGATATCAATGTTGTGAGCCAAACTACCAACCTTTTCCTTTTCCTCTAACTCAAGGCTTTTTTGCCAATGTTGTTGGGCAGTTTGTCTGTTCAAGAGATCTAGATTTTGCTTCTTGTGTGGTGCTAGATGGGGTGCTGATGTGCCTCTTGATCTTAAGTGCATAGGGGAGACTGGTGGACTCATGCTAGAAAGCTCATTCATCTCATTCTCCATGATAGGCTTTGCATCCTATAGGTGCACTTGATCTTCTCTCACTCACTCTTTGACTTTGTCTACAACTTCTAATCGGTGATTTGGGTGAGGGTACCAACCTTGGAACTTCCCTTTACTATTGTCTTAGAAGTGAATTTTTTGGCTGCTGCATTCGTAACCTATTTTCCTTTGGTTGGCGTGGTGGCACTATCCATTTTGAGTGTTATCTTGGCATCCACCCTCTTTCCTTCTCCAGCTCTTTTTTCCCTCAGATGTTGTATCTAAGTTGCTAGATCCAAGTAATGAGATACCAACCTACTTTATTTGATCTTGGGTCATGATGTTGAGTGGGATTGGTGTGGCTTCATCATTAAGCATTTTGACACTAATATTAGGGGAGTTTTGAGGTCTCGAAAATGCCTTTTAGGAGATAGAAAGAGAGTGCTCTAGACCAATAGGAGCAAAGCCTCCATAACAGAACTTCTATTTTAAAAAAGGACAAAAAATATTTTATAAAAAGATACATATATAATAATATTACGAATTTGTATTATCAATATCTATTTTTAGCCTCTTATATTCGTGATTATGACATTCTTTGCATTAATAATATATAGTCCCATCCACTTTTATTTAATGATATGTTTGAATTAATGATAATGATAGGTTTACTCTAAATTCAAATTAGTAAAAAGCTTGGCACATATTTTTTTTCCCTCCTTTCTTTTGTCCCTCTCGTGTTTTTCCCTCCTTTGTGGTAGCCTAGTCTTCTGTGTGTGTCTCTGTGTGTGTGTGTGTGTGTGTGTTTCTCTCTCTCTCTCTCTCTTTGTCTCTCTCTATGTGCTATGGATACAGAAATTCAACCTTTAACAAGGTGTCCAAGCTCCCAAATCACATCCATATAAGTGTTTAACTCATTCCAAAAAGATGGAAGATGGATTCCTACAATCATTAGCAAGGGCAGTTGTATCACCATGGAACATGCAAAACGTGGGAAAAGGCGAAGATATGAGAGTTCATTCATCTTTGCTTAGAAGGGTAGAATCCGAGATTTCAAGCTTGAAGTAAATAAGAATAGCATAAAAGAGGTTCTCGTACAACATGTGTTTATGCATAGAGAGGTATATTTGAAACCTAGAAGTTCAAATCTTCCAAAGCATAAACCAAATTGTAAGGATTTGATTCCTAAAGTCTTTCTTTTCTTAAACTTGGTTTAAGGTTTTTCATTATAACATTTTTTCATTTGTCTTATAGATGTCCATCCCTCTAATCTTAAGGAATGGCAACCGATCGAGTCTATTGTTGATGTGATGCATGACTTGATTGGAGAAGAGATGTACAAAGGTAGAAATAAGACAAAGCTTGTAGAGAATGTAATATTCTTCTATGACCATTCTTATATTGTCCCCATGCAGCGTAGCCAATGGGGATCAATATCTCCCCTTCCTTTGTCAAAATTTTCAAGCTTTGAGTGGCCTTTGCCAAGTCAACTACTAGTGAGGGCTGTTGAGATTCAGCAACAATCACACTCACTAAACAGCCCCTTTGTATGGAGCTTCAGAGCCAAGGACATGCAGGCTTACCTATCCCATATGCACAGTGGTGCCTACTGCAGTTTCCTACTTTCCTATAAAGCATTGTACTTCCTTCCTTTTCTTAATGCAATGATAGTACTCTTTTCTTTTCAGTGAAGTGTCAATGTCATTGTCCACATACACAAGATTGTGTTTATGAGTCCAAGTCTCAATCTTGGAACCTAATTCACTTGTGTAACAAACAGTGTCTTTGTCTTCTCCATCATGAGTCCACACTTCTCCTTCCATCCACCATAACTCACTGCCATGTCCTAGATCCTGCTCATCTTTAACATGGTATCAAAGCACAATCGGGCATGACATTGCTTATCCATCCTCTCTTTATTCCTCTCAACCTCTATCCAGCTTACTGTCAGTGTATGACTTCATTTTTTCAATTTCATCTTCAGTTAAGCTTGTGGCAGCCATAGCCAGACAGAACCTACTGCTCTTGGAGCTTCCTGATCTCCTTCTACAAGCCATATCTTAAGTCGATTTCTTCTATGAATATCTCCCCTAGGTCAAGGCGCTCCTCATCATTACGACAAATCCCAACATTGGCCTTTCTATAGCCCAGCATTACATGTTTTTGCCATCGCTGCCTGTTCTGTGCCATTTCAGTGTCGTACAGTCTGCGCCATATATAGAATACACAATGTTGATGCTGATCGTGGGCCATTCCAAGCCTAACCCATGAACTATCCTCTCACCAAATATCAGCTCAAATGGCTATCGGATCGAGCTGCTATCATCGTTTTTATCAGATGGGTTTGAAACCCTAACACAGTCCTCCATTGCTTTTTAACTCAAGCTCATAAAACCACTTTTTTTCTCACTCTTGCTACTTGGGTCACCCTATTGACATCCAAATTCACTGATTTAGTCAGTGCCACACATCAAGGAGGGAAATTTTTTGGATATCTTTGGATATTTTTGAAGATTGGAAGACCAAGCATTCAACATCAAGCTCAAGCTCTTCTTCCATCTCACTCATTTGAAATTTTTCCACTCTGATCTACTGTTCCAGCACCAAATCAAGGAGGGGAAGGACCTGAGAAGATTGAAGAATGACCGAACAAGAAGAATCAAGCTCAACATCAACACTGACATAGTGTGTTTTCACACTGTCATTACCTGTGTCTCTTGACACATTGTAATATGCTCTTCTACTGATAAAATCTCAGAATTCTAGTGTTGATTTGCTGCTGATCTTGCAACCTCAACATGGGAAAAGACTCTCCAAATGCTCGATTCAAAGGAGTCGGGTTTCACACTTGGCAAACCCGCATCAAGCTCATCCTGATGAAGAAGGGTCTTTGGGCCATCACAAATGGCAAAGAGAAGAAACCTCGAGATGCAGACCTTGCAGTTACTTGGCAAAAGAATGATGACAAGGCACAAGCCATCATCAAACTGGAATTGGACGATAGCTACATCCATCATGTGGATACCTGTGACACGTCCCATGACACTTGGGATAAATTGGATACCTTATTTGGTGCACAGTCAAAGTCATCTAAGTATGGTCTATTGATTGAATTTTTTCGACTTGATATGAAGCCTCATACATCCCTGGCATCCCATCTGAACTACATGGAAAGCCTGCTTACTCAACTTGCAGGAATAAAGCTAAAAATGGATGAAGATGTTTGTATTGGTGTCTTGTTAAAAAGTTCGCCTCCTGCCTATGATAATGTATCAACCACTCTAACCAATATGCCTGATCCTCAACTTGTTGATATTAAAGCCTCTCTGCTAGAGGAAGAAAAGAAACTTAAAAGCAAAGAAGAGCCTAGCACCTCAAAGGATGAATAAATGTTATATGTAAACAATAGATACAAAGGTAAAAAGGAACTGCTCTTCTGTGACTTCTGCAAAAGGACTGGACATACTGAGAAGTTCTGTCATGCTAGGAAAAGGTCCCAAAAGGCCTATCTTGCAGCTATGAAAGAAGAAGAAGACCATGGACCAAAAGATGAAGAAGAAGATGAAGACGAAGACCACCATGATCGGAAGGACAAGACTCATCAGTCCTTCTACTCTCATAACTCAGATAGACTGTTTTAAAAGCCTTGTATTTCCTTGCCCTAATGCTTCCTGCCATAAGCTTTGTAAACTCCTTATGTAACTTAGCATTACAGTCCTGTACACTTTGTGAGACCCCTGTTAGAGCCTCTGGATGTCCATCATGTTTTGGTGCCCACACTTAGCCTTTTCTGCGACACCCTCTGGTGTCTACCATGTTTGTGGTGTGCCCACACTTTGCAGGTGGTTCTCATTACAGCCTCTACACACTTTGTGCCTTTCTAGTTGTGATTGAGGAGGGGTGTTGAGATTCAGCAATCACACTCACTAAACAGCCTCTTTGTATGGAGCTTCAGGGCCAAGGACATGCAGGCTTACCTATCCCATATGCACAGTGGTGCCTACTGCAGTTTCCTACTTTCCTATAAAGCATTGTACTTGCTTCCTTTTCTTAATGCAATGATAGTACTCTTTTCTTTTTAGTGAAGTGTCAATGTCATTGTCCACATACACACGATTGTGTTTATGAGTCCAAGTCTCAATCTTGGAACCTAATTCACTTGTGTAACAAACAGTGTCTTTGTCTTCTCCATCATGAGTCCACACTTCTCCTTCCATCCACCATAACTCACTGCCATGTCCTAGATCCCACTCATCTTTAACAAGGGCTATAGATATAAAATATTTTTTGAGATACAAAGAACATTAAAACCTAGTATCTCAAAGTGTAATGTGCGCGCTTGTCTGCTTGCGGGACACGTTTTAACAGCCCATCGGGAGGAGGGTCTACAAGGCTCCGCCTGGCACTCACAGGGAATGACACATGGTTTGCAATCTAGGTCTTCCTGAGTCTGCCCCGAGCGGAAGTGTCTAGCTGTTCCCACTTGGGATCGACCTGAGGTCAGGGTTCCTTTCCTATCACCAAAGTCTCTAGGAAGAAGCTAGCGTCGAGCTCCAGATGTACCACTTTGCATAGGAATAACAAAGTCGAAGTGGATTTATGCTGCACTTGGTTCATGGAGAATGGGAAATGAGAGGGATACGAAGGTCACCCCCTCTGCCATACAGCATAGTCCCATTCCTTTCCCCTAAAATAGAATAAACTGGAATTTCTACATCTACTAACACTAGGTCTTCATTGTCTTATTATCTCATCATTTGAGAAAAGTTCCTAGCTAACCGGGACCACCCTTCCATAGGACGGACCTAAATCACATCCACCACACTTTCCTCAGTTTGCTTTAGTTATCTAATTACCTAACACATTACATTTTGACATGCAAAATTAGCTTTCTTAATTAAATAAATTAATCACGGGTTCCTTCATGTAACTTAGACACTGACACAAAAACAATGCCAAGCAAGTTCCTTTTTCTCCAATAACTACTCTTTATTTATAAAAATCTTGGAGTACATCCAATATCACGCCCGAAGGCTATTCCAGCAATCTACAGGATTGCTGCTCCAAGTTCTGCTCGTTGACTAGTACATGGGCCTCGAGATCCCATCTCGAGTCACGTCGGCCTCTTGTGCATGATCCGGAGGCAAGGGATTTACAGCCAAAGCCTCCCCTAACACCCAAGCGTCCTTCCGCTCCAAGCAGTACCCATGGAGAGACCTCTTGCAGCAGGTTAGGTCCATATATCTGGCGCGGCTAACAACCCCCTTGGATAGGGCCGGGCAAACAGTCAGAGGTAACTGTTCCTGCCTCTCCCTCCAAGATTTCAACCTGAAGCATTAAGTGATTTCCTTGAATTAGTTCCTTGAGCAAAGAGATCAATTAATATACCTAAGTACAAGCACGAACATTTCAGAGGTCGTTTGTACGATCGACTGCTAAGGTGTGACTCCTTTTTTCTTGGATGCTCCCAGCATCTAATCTTGGGTCTTTTCTCGACTTGGCGAGATCCCAATAATTTCAAACAAGATACGCAAGCAAATGGTCCTGGTAAGTTGACTTATACTTGCCCTTTTCCCTTGGGTTTTACCTTAGGGTATCTTAGTCCCTAACTCAAGCATTAGCTGGTTAGTCCAGGCAACGGACATGCCTTATTCGCAACCCAACCAAGGGTCTTTTAATCTCTAATTCCAACCAAGCTCAGTTAACACACATGGCAACACATGATTCTTCGTTTAGACTTTCAAGATGTAGTCTAGATGCATGCGATCCTTCCAATTCTCTTAGTGCGGTTCTATGCAGGATTTCTCAATTAGCCTTAAACATCGTGCACATTGTGCGTTTAATATAGTTGTACCTCCTAATGACTTTTATCTCTCTTTAATCTTGGCAACGAGTACTTATTTCTAATGCACCGGATCACATGTGACTTGCGTATATGAAAGTCTAGGGTTTTGTCTAACGATGCAAGTGTATCTCATGAACAGAAATTAACATTTCATGTGTTTCTTTTAACCATGATTGCGAAACGTGAATTCTAAATGACTATTCATGCACTGAACTGGTTAAAAAGCTATCATTTTATGTGAAGTAAGGCAATAAGCTATCATTTCATGTGAGGTAAGGCGATAACCTTATCATTTTATGTGAGTAAAAGCTATCATTTCTTATGAGCTAAGGCGATAACCTTATCATTCTATGTGAGTAAAAGCTATCATTTCATGTGAGGTAAGGCGATAACCTTATCATTTTATGTGAGTAAAAGCTATCATTTCATGCATAAAATCTTATGCGAATTCCAAACTTTAACGTTTTGCGCATGCAACTTAGTTCTTATAGTAAACAGAACCCTAAGATTCGTTCTTGTTCCATGCACATCATCAATCCTTTCATCCCTTCCACAAGAAATAATTCCTAAATGATTTGTATGTGCGACGTTGGTCATGCCGCTCGCCTCTCCAATATTACCGGTAGCTTGGGCACCTATGCTTCCTGCGACTTTCTTCTTGGGAGCCATTCACCTCGTGGAGATTGGGCAGTCCGGACCTTAACGGTTTCGGGTTAACACGTTTGGGTGGGAAAGACCGCTGGATGGGGTCGTTTGCCGAGAGAGTGGTTTAGGTGTGGCTTGTTGTGGTTACTCACCAACTCACACTCCCTCTCCTTCTTTCTTTCTCCCTCTCTCTCTTCTTCTTCTCTTCACTTATTCTCCTACTCTCTCTCTCTCTCTCCCTCTCTTCTTCTCCTTCTCCCTCTCCCGCTTCTTTTCTCCTTCCGCTCCTTCCCTCTCTTTCTCTTCCTCTTCTCTTCTTTTCTCCTTCTACTCTTCTTCTTCTTCTTCTTCTTCTTCTTCTTCTTCTTCTTCTTCTTCTTCTTCTTCTTTCTACCTCTTCTTCTTTCTCCTCTACCTCTCTCACTCTCCCTCTGCCTCTCTCCTTCTTCTTCTTCTTCTCCTCTCCTCTCTTCTACCCCTTTCTTTTTTCTCCTTCTACTTCACTCTTCTTTCCTTCTCTTCCCTCCTTCTCCTTCTCTCCCTCTTCTTCTCTTCTCTCTCCCACTCCTTCTCCTTCTCTTCTTCTTCTTTTCTCTCTCCCACTCCTTCTTCTTCTCTCCTTCTCCTTCTCTCTCCCTCTCCCTCTTCTCTCTCTCCCCCCTTTCTCCTCTCCTTTCTCCTCTCCTTTCTCTTCTCTCCCTTCTCTTCTCTCCTTCTCCTTCTCTCTCCCTTCTTCTCTTCACTCTCCCTCTCCTTCTTTCTCTTCTCTCCTTCTCCTCCTCTCCCTCTTCCTCCTCTTCTCTCTCTCACTCCTACTTTCACTTCTCTCCTCACGGCTGAACTGGATGGCGCTCAGGGGGGAGGTGGCTTTGTTTGGAGGGCCTCGGCGAGGGTCCCGCGGCATCTAGAAAATGGGGAGTGACTATGGTTGAAGGCCCCAGGTGGCCCTGCACAGCGCTGATGGGGGGTGACATAAGGAAGGCTAGGTGGCGGAGCAGCACGTCGACCAAAGGCTGCCGTTGCAGCAGGTCGCAGGGGGGAGACTTTATTCGGGAGACCCTCAGGGGGGGTGGTGCAGCACCTGTCGTCTCGGTGGTGGGGTGGCTTCGGCCGAGAGCCCCAAGGGGGGAAAAGAACTCTAGTCGGAGGCCTGGGGGAGGAGTACGCAGCGCCGCCAACGAGGAGGGGGGGAGATAGGGCCGACTAATGGCTTGGGGGGAAGGTGGCTCGGGATGGAGGCCTAGGTGTCCCTGCGCAGCAGGGCCATAGTTGACGGCGGGAGGGTGGCGACGTAGCCTCGTGTCTCTACCTGGGAAGGGGAGAAGGAGGAGGTAGGTGGCATGGCCACCCCTCCCACCTGGGTGTCAAGATTGTGGGAGAGAAGGAAGGAGTCTCACTTGTAGCTTTCTTGCTTGCACAATGGGGGAATACACACAAGGGTGGAGGCTGAAAACAGTTTTTCTCTTCTTCGTTGTGGAAGCCAAAAAGAACTCAAGTACAAAGAAAATAGAAGAACCCTCGATATGGGTCTCAAACCAAACTCAACTAACTAAGATGGCATACTAACTGAGCCACAAACTAGAGTAGATAAGGATAGCTATCATGTAGCTATTATTCATGGGCGGTGTACCAACCGCATCTGCAACTAACACGTTGGTGACATAAATGCACAACAGTCACCCTGGCATATCACGAGTGGAGCTCGATATCTCAACACTCCCCCTCGAGCTCTATCCCAATTCCTGCACACCAAGCAGGTCTTTGAACTTGCGCAGCTTCTCTGCGCCCAATGCCTTCGTGAATATGTCAGCTACCTGATCCTCTGTGCTGACATAAACTAGATCAATAAGACCTAGTAAAACCCTCTCTCGCACATAGTGATAATCCACCTCAATGTGCTTTGTTCTAGCATGATAGACTGGGTTATTTGCCAAGTGTATACTACTCATGTTGTCACAATAAATGACAACTGGCCCATCTGTAGACTGATGCATATCATAAAGTAGCTTATGCAACCAAGCTACCTCACATGCAGCCATTGCTGCACCCCTGTACTCAGCCTCTGTGCTCGACAAGGCAACTGTAGGTTGTTTCTTGCTGCTCCAAGTGACTGCAGCACTCCCAAAAGAGAACACATATCCACTGGTAGATCGTCTATCAGAAATACTACCAGTCCAATCAGCATCAGTGTATCCATGCAACTGTATTTGAACCCCAGTCTCATAAAATAGTCCATACTGCAATGTGGACTTCACATACCTGAGTATGCGTCTAGCCGCATCCAAATGCGGTTTTCTTGGAGCCTGCGTAAACTGACTTACCAATCCAACAGCATAGCTCAAATCTGGCCTGGTAATAGTCATATAAATCAAGCTTCCTACTATGCGTCTGTACATAGTAGGGTCTTCCAGAAGCTCACCTGCATCTGTGCTCAGCTTCACATTCTGCTCCAAAGGAACTGAAATAGGCTTACAGCCTGTCATCCCATATTTGGACAGCATGTCCAATCCATACTGCCTCTGCAAGAGCTGTATCCCACTTGGTGATCTAATCACCTCAATGCCCAAGAATTACCATTTTGTGCATCTACATCATCAATCACATTTACTGGTTTATACCAGCTACTCATCTCATAAAAAACAACATCTCTGCTCACTGTAAACTTACGAGTAGAAGGGTTATAGCATCTATACCCTTTTTGCTGCAGAGAGTAACCAATAAAGATGCACTTCTCAGCTTTTGGATCCAACTTGGATCTCAACTCATCTGGCACATGTACATAGGCAATGCAACCAAAAATTTTCAAATGAGAAATATCTGGTTTCCTACCAGTATACCTCTCCTCTGGAGTCATCCCATGTATTGCTGCAGTGGGAGTCCTGTTCATTATATAGACTGCTGTAGCAACTGCTTCAGCCCAATAAAAATCTGGCAAGTCTTTTTCATTGAGCATGGCACGAGATACCTCTCCAATATGCCTGTTTTTCCTTTCTGCAATTCCATTTTGTTGTGGGGTATAACTGCATGAATATTGCTGCTTTATGCCATGCTCCTGCAAGAACTTTGCAAACTCATTTGAGAGGTACTCTCCCCCTCCATCTGACCTTAGGCATTTTATTTGCAGGCCTGTTTCTTTTTCAGCCATAGCTTTAAGGGTTTTGAAATGCCCAAAAACTTCACTTTTCTTTTTCATAAAATACACCCAAATTTTTCTGCTATAGTCATCAATAAAAGTGACAAAATAATGACAGCCTCCAAGAGATGCAGCTTTAGTAGTCCACACATCAGAGTGGATTAATTCCAATGGCTTCTCACTCTCTTGAACATGTCTAGGAAATGGTTTCCTTGCCTGTTTTCCAAACTGACAGGCTTCACATAACGTATGCATTTCTGCAACCTTGAATTTTGGCAATCCTGTAACAATATTTTGGGCCTGCATTGATTTAAGTCGCTGTACATTAACATGACCAATGCGTTTATGCCAGATATCAATATCTGCAACTACACCGGTCCCATGTGCAAACATTGCTGCACTCAATTCAGACATGCCTGCATCCAACGTAAACATTCTTCCCTTCTTTCCTTTTGCTATCAAGCGACATTTATTTTTCATATCCTCAACAAAGCATCCATGAGGATTAAATCTGACCTGCAAGCCCTGCTCAACCATTTGACCAACAGAAACCAGATTCTTGGTGATATTCGGGACATGAAATACATCGGACAAGTATTTCTTTTTCCCATCCTGCATAGACAAAGGAATTTTTCCAATCTGCACAATAGGATGTGCAGTATCATCACTAGTCTCCACAAATCCTGGTTTTTCCATTTTCCTTGCTTCCTCCATCCATTCTACATGACCTGTCATGTGGTTTGATGCACCTGAGTCAACATACCATACATCATTGCTTTCTTCTGCACTTGTCACAGAATTGTTCATGTGCTGCACCATGAACAAATGCTCATTTCTGTCATCACCTTGTCTACTAGAAGATGCATAATTCCCTTGTTGCAGTTTTCCATTCATGATGGCATTCTGCTTTTTATAGCAGTCTTTAGCCATATGACCCATTTTACCACAGTAGTAGCATTCAACATTACTGTTTGCATTTTGGCCTCTTTGCCATCCACCACGACCTCTTTGGCTCCCCCTTCCTCTAGAGTTATCACATCCTCCTCCATAGGACTGGTTTTTTTGAGTTTGCTGCATATTTTGATTTCTATCACGGCCTCCAAATCGGCCTCCTCTACCTCTGCCTCTACCTCTTCCAGCATTTGAGTAGAAGACAGCTTCCTTTGAAGTTCCTCCTGAAGAAGATGCACAACCATTTCTCTGCTCCTCAGAAATTAAAAGAACAATCAACTCCTCAAAATCAGGAAATCTTTCAGAACTGAAATGGATGTCCGAAACTGTGCATAATCCTTTCCTAGACCATTCAAGGTCACAGAAACTAAATCATCATCTTCCACTGGCGACCCAATGGAAGCAAGTGCATCTGCAATCTTCTTCACCTTCATGTGGTAGTCATTGATGCTCATATTTTCTCTTTGCACATTATGCAACTCTTGCTTGAGCTGCATTTTCCTGGCTTGCGTATTTGTGCTATACATTTTTGACAAAGTATCCCATGCCTCCTTTGGCGTACTTGCATCCTGAATATGCACAATCATAGAGTCTGAAATGCTGATAGACAGCCAGTACATAACTTTCCTGGCTCTCTCATGCCATGTTTTAAATGCCTGCATTTGCTGTTGATTGGGAACATAAGGAAGAACTGGTTCTTCTTCATTTCCTGCAACAAATTCCCAATATCCTTTTCCCATAAGGAAATTCGTCATTCTAAACTTCCATGCTTGGAAGTTGTTGTTGTCAAGCTTTTCAGTGACAATCTGTGAAAGAGAATCAGATGCCATTACAGAACACTGCAAAAAATTCTGTCACTGCAAAAAACACAGCTTCACCCTCACAAGGGAAAATCTGCAAAACTGGCGAAAGTGGTATTTGACCACAAGTCACTTCCTAGTGACGATTTTGCATCAACAGGCAACAGGGATGATTCAATAACTCCCAATGTCTCTGCGCACAAGCATACGATGCAATTTCTACAGTAACTTTTCACCGACCTGTAGAACAGTGGCTGCACAGCATAAAACTGGGCCTTTTTCTGAGTGCGTGCATAAAACTTCCACCTCCAAAACAGGCCCCGAAATGGCCTCAAATCAAAAAAACAAGGTCGCCGAGGGCTAAAGCCCGATCCTGCAGCATATACTGCCCTCTTGCTTCACCGCGAAGGGCGTCTCAACCTGAGACAATGCACTCCTGTACTTTTCGGCTGTGCTACCTGCAGAGATCTGCTCCCAAAACAGAAAATGAAAGCAACACTGCTCCTCTTACCAGAACACCACGAGCTTGGCTTGCTTTCTTGAGCTCCTTATCACGAACAAGGCTCTGATACCATGTCAAGATTGTGGGAGAGAAGGAAGGAGTCTCACTTGTAGCTTTCTTGCTTGCACAATGGGGGAATACACACAAGGGTAGAGGCTGAAAACAGTTTTCCTCTTCTTCGTTGTGGAAGCCAAAAAGAACTCAAGTACAAAGAAAATAGAAGAACCCTCGATATGGGTCTCAAACCAAACTCAACTAACTAAGGTGGCATACTAACTGAGCCACAAACTAGAGTAGATAAGGATAGCTATCATGTAGCTATTATTCATGGGCGGTGTACCAACCGCATCTGCAACTAACACGTTGGTGACATAAATGCACAACGGTCACCCTGGCATATCACGAGTGGAGCTCGATATCTCAACACTGGGGAGATGCATGCCCCCCAGCACCATCACTCCCTCTCTCTCTCTCCCCGATGAGCTGTTGGCAAGGAGAGAGGGGGGAGTAAAAAAAGTTGAACTAATGATAATTTTTTTTCCTTTTTCTTTTAAAATTTTAGGGGAGGGTTCCTATGGCCCATTACACAAAGGCTAAGAAAATCTTCTTTGTTCATATCTATTAATATATTTGTTGTCTTCTTTTCTAATGTTGAGATAAGAAAATCAAAGGCTATGCTTTCAGTGAAGAGACTAACATATGATCATGTTATATAATTTGTTGATGAGGGATGGACACTAGGATAGAAGGGAAAATTATATGTAAGATAGATCAAGACTCTACAGCTTGTAAAATATATGATTGCTACTCAAAATTTAATCCTTAGCTTTTATTATAGTAGATGGCATTATGTTTGCGGTAGTCTCGTCGCTTTAGACCAAAATCTTGATAATTTTAGCAAAGATCATATATTGGATCATGATGTTTGGAAAAATGAGGACATTATTGTAATCCTAAACGTTAGATCATCATGTATGCTAGATCAAGTGAGGATGGGTTTACAGAATGAAGATATTGAACTACCATACTCATTTGTGTTCCAACTTAATAACAAACGAGTAAGTTTTTATTTTGTATTATATCCACTTAGGTGTATATCTAATTTCACTTCCTAATTAATAAACATTTGTAACATATTTTTTAAATATAAGTATCAACAAGGAGAAAGAAGAATATACAATGCAAGGATATTGAAGAAAATATCTTTTTACTGTCAATATAAAATACATGTACAAATTTTTGTTAGCCATCTCCATTACTTATACAAAAGGGCTTATAATCTGAGGCAAAGCTACTTTTTTGGAGAACTTTTCTTAGGAGAAGGGACATCCTTTCTAGCAGTCCTTTTACCTATCTTTGATGCTTTGGTTGCCTTGGGTGTTGAAAGCATAGCTTCACTTGCTGTAGTTACATGTACCTCCTCTCCTTCAATGTCCAAGCCCCCACTATTGTCCATTCTTGTCGGTTGTATACAAATACAATTGGCCATTATATACTTCATGAGCTTTGCTCTTATATACCAAATGTGCTCACTTGTATAGCAATCCCTTGTAAACTGTCATACATTTGTAAGAAAATAATTTTAGTTTATTGTTATTTTTTACAACGGACTATTTTGCAATAAAACTCTATCTTAAAGTTTAGTATGTTTCACATTACCTTTATAAGTTTATCATCATTGAGATAAATAAACTGAACCAATCTTCTGGCATTTACAATTACTCTCTAGCCACAAGAGTAACTATCATCTTGATGAGGACACTGCAATCAACAATATAAAGTAAAATTAAGAAACTTGCTTATGGTAGTTTCTAGAATAAATTTTCTTTGTATGTTCCAATCATATTAAGCAAGACCTTACTGCAACTTGTTTATATTGCATTGTTGCAAGTAACTCAGAAGGCATGGGAGGCCTTTTCTCTAGCACTTCAATCAATCTTTTTACAACTTTGTACCAAAAAGCAATAAAATTTAGAGTTATTACAAAAGAAAAATCAAAATATTTAGAGTACCTGCAACAAAAAGATCAAAATATCAAGGAGACCCTAGATTATATAACTTACAACTTGGCATTTCCATGGCTTCCTTTTATAAAGTTGATGAGAAAACATTGCCTCTCCACACAATCTATTCCAATTAGGCTTCAATTAGAATTGAAAACAAACACATTTCAATAATCTAGCAAAACAAGATCTCATAAAATCTAACAAAATATCAAATTACTTACTTTTCATTGTATGGAATCAAAAGAACCTCCAAAGATTCAAAGTCAATTGAATTGAACCAATGGTCAAAAGCACTTGCATCAAGCTCACTCCTCATATAGTATGAGATAGATGGATCAAGAACCTCAATCTTTTGTTGTATATCGAAGGGGAGCTCATGCATTACACATCTGGCAAAGAAATGGAGATAGTAAGCATCAACACGAAAGTCTATTGCTAGAAAACTATGGTGAGTAAAAACAAATTTCGGTAATAAACTATACCTCATCCTAGCAAGAAGAATCGAGTCATTTACTTCTCTCACTTTATTCTTGAGAATTTGAACACAATCAGAGTCCAAAAATACCAAATCAAATCTTTTGTTAATATCACCTAGTAAAAAGCAAGAAACATTGAAGCCCTTAGGATCATCCCTTTCAAGAAGGGTAGATAACTCCTCTTCAAAATATGGGAGTTGTTCTGCTTCCTTTTCTTCTTCCTTCTTTCTTTTATACTCCCTCCATTCATCTCCCTACTCTACTGTGGCCTTTTCCTCTTTCTCACATTGTCTTGTGTCCCTTTACATGCGTAACATCTTCAACCTTTAGATTGGAATCATTTTTCTTCTTTCTATATGGAGGCACATTTAAAATATTGAAAGCCTTCACTGGCTCAAGGACCTTTGAAAACCTGTATCTCAATCTCTTGAGAATTATCATGTCTTTATCCATAAGTATAAGCTTATGTGTATGAGCAGCACAAATATAAGAATCTTGGAAAAACTCAATCAAAAAATCCTTTGTAGCCTCGTGAATATAGTTGAGACATGCCCTAGTCCATCTAAAACTATGTAGACTATGCTTGTCATAGATTTCTCTGACAAGCCTCTGAAAAGTCAGCTTTGGAATTGCATTATTTAGAGCCTTCATTGCACTTCTAATCTCCTTAAGGCACCTGACATGCTGTGAGAACCTTCTTCTTGGCTTTGATTTCCTTGTAAGTTTGGAGGGCTTGGAGGACTGATGGATATTTGAACCAAGACCTCTAGGATCAACTTTCTGCTTCCTTGCAGTGGCCTTAGTTCTAGCCATTTGAAACATCCAAAAAAACAAATAATATAAACAAATTAGGAAAGATCTCTAAGTAGCCATCTACAATCACTAAGTAGCAAGCAAACACTAATCACACAGTCTAAATCCAATTTCAATAAAACAATGCACAGTACATATGAAATGCACAATACGTAGAAATTGTCAAGGGATTCAGAGCTTACTCATATTTGAGCAAAAGAAATTACATTCTCGAGGGTTCAGTGCGTATGGTGGGCGATGAAGCCTTCTTTAGTAGCCTTGCGCTGAAGAATAATTTTGCACACTGTGATCAAATTAGCGTTGTGTTGGTTTGGTTGAGCATGGAGAGAGCTTTGCTATCGAAAACTCTTTAGCGGTTCAGAAATCAAGTTTATAAGGATGTTGGTTTACACGTGTGACTACTGTAATGTGTAGTTAATTTCACACGTGCAACTGCAGACCGTTTTTACCTGGGAAGTTGTGCCACGTGTCACTTACTTTTTTCGGCATGATAGTGCTTTTATAACTCTGATTTTTATTTTATTTTTTTCATTTTCTTTTTTATTTTAAGCGCACCTCCTCTGAATTAGTGTAGCATACTTTTTGATCAGATGTGCAATGACTGTTGGCATATATATATGAGCACTCAGGTTCGGGTTTTGGTTACGATTTCTTTCATGTATCTTGTCTTGTCTTCGACTAGCTATTTATCTTGTAAGCATCATAGCCAAACCAAGCATATTCTTACAAGAAACCATTTATTCTCAAAGGCATGCAAATATCAAGTATCACACTTTTCTTAATATTTTTCTATGTAATCTTGAATTTTGAGGCATTGAAGATGTTAGTTGGTTTAAGAGGAGAAAGATATAGCAGGGACTTAGAAATTATGTAATGGCTTTACTTTGTTTTTCTATCAACATTCGTTTGGTACACATGTTAAACGATGTTGTTTTGATGTTCTTGACGGATTGTTTTGTTCAAATTTTTTGGATGTATAAAACACAAAATCATCAAGTTTTTTGATAAGTGACATGTGAAACATGATTTTGTGAATTGTGAGGTGGTTTGAATAATTGTTTTTGGATTTCATAAGTATTAAATGTTAAACAAAGTTTGATTGATGAGACTTGGAATTTCATGGTTTCTCTGCTGCATAAAGTTTTAATTCATTTCATTCATATTGTATTTCCTAATTTTTTTAAGCAATCTTCCTTTAGTCTACTGGATATGAGAAAATGTGGATTTATATTAAGCCCCTTATTTTTATTTTTTATTTTTGGTTTTTCTTCTATGAGTAATTAGGATGACTAAAAGGAAGTTGTCTTTAGAGGGAATGGAGGAGGAGGATCTGGAGGATACCTGTGATGAAAAGTTGTTTGATTTTTTTCATGCAACTGCAAATTTATCTAGATTTATTTACATCAAAGATATGCTCAATGTTCCCTTTGATTTGCAAGATTTTTTGAAGGATCTTGAAGATAAACTAAAGGATTTTAGGGAGTTTTATGATAGACATGTGGAAGGCCTAGAGATTGAGGGATTTGTCCATTATAGCGATGCAATGGAGGCTTTCAATGCTACTAGAACAACTTTCCAAACAAGGTTTAGCCTTATTAATGATGAATTCAAGAAGTGGAAAGTAGATTTCCCTTTTTATCAGAATCAACAACAATGTCTTCTTTACAGAAGGATATTGGATTTCTTGTATATCTTCAATATATGGGTAGTTGTTCTTCAGATACAATACAAGAGAAGAAGATGGAGGATATTGCATGCAAAGACAAAGAAGTTGAAGAGAAGGGTGAAATGTTTTAGGAGGATATTGAGAATCAGTTAGTGCAGGGATTTGATGTTGCTTTGTTTAAAAGTGAGAACATTACAAAAGTGGAAGAAAAGGAGATAGAGTTGAGTACAGATATTGAAGAGTACTTACAAATTCAATAGAGACTTGGTATTCATAACATGGGGTATGAAGAGAGAAAGAAGTCTCCATTAGAGGAGAAACCAAAAAGTTCAATAAATCTATATGATGATAGTCTTCTTGAAGAATATGAAAACCCTAAAAAATGAAAGATAAGTCTGAGATATCCATTGTGATTTATATTAGAGTATGTTATGCATTATATACAAATATTTTTGGATATTTATCTACTGACATTTTATACTATTGTGGTTTATTATGCAGATAGAAATTGAAGATGCAGAAAAGTTTCTTGGAAGAGCCAAGGGCTCAAGGCCATTGAAGCTTGGCAAAAGTCAAGGCCTTGGTCATTATATTGGAAGCTTAAATAATCAAACAGTTACAATTTATCATAGTGTAATATACCTCCCTTAAAATTTATTTATTTTAACTTTAATGAAAATTTTTTTAACTCCCCCTCTCTCTCCCCGCCGACAGTACGTCGGGGAGAGAGAGGGAGTAAAGTGTGTGTTAGGGGGGGCATGCAGCCCCCAGGTGGGAGGGGTGGCGGCCGTCTTCCTCCCCCCCCCCCCCCCCCCCCCCCCCCCTCCCCCCAACCATATAAGGGAGACTCCCCCCTCCTCCCTGGCGTTCAACGGCATGTCCTCACCTCCCTCGCTCATTGTCACCTCCCCCCCGTTTGCGATAGCAGAGCAGCGCCCTCCCCTGCCCCGTGAACAGCCCCCTCCTCCCCCCCCCCCCCCCCCCCCCCCCCCGGCCGTGAGAGAAGAAGAAAAGGAAGAAGGAGGAAGAGAGGAAAGGAGAAGAAGAGAAGAAGAAGAAGAAGAGGAGGAAGGAGGGAGAGAGGAAAGGAGAAGAAGAGAAGAAGAAGAAGAAGAGGAAGAAGGAGGGAGAGAGGGAAGGGGAAGAAGAGAATAAGAAGAAGAGGAGGAAGGAGGGAGAGAGGGAAGGAGAAGAAGAGAAGAAGAAGAAGAAGAGGAAGAAGAGAGAGAGGAGAAGAAGAGAAGAAAAAGAAGGAGAAGAAGCAGAGGGAGAGAGGAGGAGAAGAAGGAAAGAAGAAGAGGAGGAAGAGAGAGAAGGAGGAGAAGAGAAGAAGAAGAAGAAGAGGGAGAGAGAGAGTAGGAGAAGGAGAGAAGAAAAGAAGAAGAAGAGTGAGAGAGAGAGAAGGAGAAGAGGAGAAGAAGAGGAGAGAGAGAGAGAGAGAGAGAGAGAGAGAGAGAGAGAGAGTTGGTGGGTAGAGAAGGTGTCGAGGACCGTGTTTGAGAAGCCACTTTTCAAGCCACCCCCTCATCGGCGAAGGTCACCTTACTCACGATCTTTCCTTTCCCAAGCCTATCATCTTGAAGGTCCGGACTATCCAAATTCCACGTAGTAAATGGCTCCCAAAAAGAGAGTTGTGGGAAGTGTAAGTGCCAGAGCTACCAATGGTACCGGTAATGCGGGAGAGGTGAGCGGAGCGACCAACGCAACAAATGCCCCTACGATCACGAATCAAACCCAGGTCCTTTTGATATCCTAGGCTTTATAATTAATTTTGGTTAAGCATATTCTGTATTATTTCAAGAAGAAGAAATAAAGGGGTAGTTACATACATGGAACAAGAACGAGCCTTAGGATTTTTGTTTACTCCAAGTGATAAGTTGCATGCATGAAATGGTAGAGCATGGAGTTCGTATAAGATTATATGCATAGAATGATAGCTTTTACACACATAGAATGATAAGGTTTTCACATTATTTCACATAAAATATTAGTTTTTAATCTAGTTCAGTGCATGAATAGTCATCTAGAATTCATGCTTCGCAATCATGATTAAAATAAACACATGAAATGTTAGTTTCCGTTCATAGGATGCAATTGTACCGATGCATAGAAACCTAGACTTCATATACGCAAGTCACATGAGATCCGGTGCATTAGGATTAAGTATTTGCTGCCAGGTATGAAGAGAGTTAAAGGTCGTTTACGATGTACTAATATATTAAACGCACCATGTGCATGATGGGTAAGTTTGATTGGAAAATTATGCATAGTACCACACTAAGAGAGATGGAAGGGACGCATGTATCTAGACTGTATCCTGAAGGCCTAGATGAGAAGTATTGTGTTGCCAAGTGTGTTAACTGAACTTGGTTAGAGGGAGATGAGTAAAGAACTGGAAGAATAAAAGACCCTTGGTTGGGGTTGCGAATAAGGCATGTCCATTGCCTTGGTTGACCAGTTAATGCTTCGAGTTAGGGTTAAGATACCATAAGGTGAAACCCAAGGGGAAGAGCGAGTCAAAATAAGTTAACTTACCAATAACATTTGCTTGCATGATCTTGTTTGAGATCTCGCCAAGTCGTGAATGATCCAGGATCGGATGCTCGGAGCATTTGGGGAAAAGGAATCACACCTTAGCAGTTGGTCATACAAACGACCTCTGAAATGATCGTGATTGTATACTTAGGTACATTGTTTGAACTCCTTTGCTCAAGGAACTAATTCAAGGAAAAATATTTAATGCTTCAGGTTAAAAGCCTAGAGGGAGAGGCAGGAACAGTTACCTCTAACTTTCTGCCTGGCCCTATCGAAGGGGGTTGTTAGCCGCGCCGGGTATATGGACCTAACCCACTGCGAGAGGTCTCTTCGTGGGTGCTGCTTGGAGAGGGAGGATGCTTGGGTGCCAGGGGAGGCTCTGGCTGTAAATTCCTTGCCTCCGGATCCCGCACAAGAGGCCGACATGACTCGAGATGGGATCTCGAGGCCCATGTACTAGTCTATGGGTTGAACTTGGAGCAGCAATCTTGTAGATTGCTGGGATAGACTTCGGGCATGATATTTGATGTATTCCGGGGCGATGATAAATAAAGATCAGTTATTTGAAAAAGGAACTTGCTTGACATTGTTTTTGTGTCAGTGCCTAAGTTACGTGAAGGAACCAGTGATTAAATTGATTAATTAAGGAAGCTACTTTTGCATGTTAAACATAATGTGGTAGGTAATTAGATAACTAAGCAAAACAAGAAAAGTGTGGTGGACGTGACTTAGGTCCGTCCTACGGAAGGGTGGTCTTGGTTAGCTGGAAACTTTTCTCAAAAGACGAGATAACGAGACTATGAAGACCTAGCATCAGTAGAGTTAGAATCTCGATTTATGCTGTTTTAGGGGAAAGGAATGGGACTATGCCTTATGTCAGAGAGGTTGAGCTTCGCATCCCTCTCATTTCCCATTCTCCATGAACCAAGTGCAGTATGAATCCACTTCGACTCTGTTGTTCCTACGCAAAGTGGTTCATCTGGAGCTTGACGCTAGCTACTTTCTAGAGACCTTGTTGATAGGAAAGGAACCCTGACTTCAAGTCGATCCTAAGTGGGAACTGCCAGACACTTCCGCTCGGGGCAGACTCAGGAAGTCCTAGATTGCAAACCCTATGACATTCCTTGAGAGTGCCAGGCGGAGCTTTCTAGTGTTTCTTTTTCAACCATAGCTTTAAGAGTTTTGAAATGCCCAAAAACTTCACTTTTCTTTTTCATAAAATACACCCAAACTTTTCTGCTATAGTCATCAATAAAAGTAACAAAATAATGACAGCCTCCAAGAGATGCAGCTTTAGTAGTCCACACATCATAGTGGATTAATTCCAATGGCTTCTTACTCTCTTGAACATGTCTAGGAAATGGTTTCCTTGCATGTTTTCCAAATTGGCAGGCTTCACATACCTTATGCATTTCTGCAACCTTGAATTTAGGTAATCCTACAACAATATTTCGGGCCTGCATTGATTTAAGTCGCTGTACATTAACATGACCAATGTGTTTATGTACCAGATATCAATATCTGCAACTACACTGGTCCCATGTGCAAACATTGCTGCACTCAATTCAGACATGTCTGCATCCAACGTAAACCTGCAAGCCCTGCTCAACCATTTGACCAATCGAAACCAGATTCTTGGTGATATTCGGGATATGAAATACATCGGACAGTTATTTCTTTTTCCCATCCTGCATAGACAAAGGAATTTTTCCAATCTGCACAATAGGATGTGCAGTATCATCACCAGTCTCCACAAATCCTAGTTTTTCCATTTTCCTTGCATCCTCCATCCATTCTGCATGACCTGTCATGTGGTTTGATGCACCTGAGTCAACATACCATACATCGTTGCTTTCTTCTGCACTTGTCACAGAATTGTTCATGTGCTGCACCATAAACAAATGCTCATTTCTGTCATCACCCTGTCTACTAGAAGATGCATAATTCCCTTGTTGCAATTTTCCATTCATGATGTCATTCTGCTTTTTATAGCAGTCTTTAGCCATATGACCCATTTTACCACAATAGTAGCATTCAACATTACTGTTTGCATTTTGGCCTCTTTGCCATCCACCACGACCTCTTTGGCTCCCCCTGCCTCTAGAGTTACCACGTCCTCCTCCATAGGACTGGTTTTCTTGAGTTTGCTACATATTCTGATTTCTACCACAGCCTCCAGATCGGCCTCCTCTACCTCTGCCTCTACCTCTTCCAGCATTTGAGTAGAAGACAGCTTCTTTTGAAGTTCCTCCTGAAGAAGATACACCACCATTTCTCTGCTCCTCAGAAATTAGAAGAGCAATCAACTCCTCAAAATCAGGAAATCTTTCACGGACGGAAATGGATGTTCAGAACTGTGCATAATCCTTTCCTAGACCATTCAAGGTCACAGAAACTAAATCATCATCTTCCACTGGCGACCCAATGGAAGCAAGTGCATCTGCAATCTTCTTCACCTTCATGTGGTAGTCATTAATGCTCATATTTTCTCTTTGCACATTATGCAACTCTTGCTTGAGCTGCATTTTCCTGGCTTGCGTATTTGTGCTATACATTTTTGACAAAGTATCCCATGCCTCCTTTGGCGTACTTGCATCTTGAATATGCACAATCATAGAGTTTGAAATGCTGATAGACAGCCAGTGCATAACTTTCCTGGCTCTCTCATGCCATGCTTTAAATGCCTGCATTTGCTGTTGATTGGGAACATCAGGAAAAACTGGTTCTTCTTCATTTCCTGCAACGAACTCCCAATATCCTTTTCCCATAAGGAAATTCGTCATTCTAAACTTCCATGCTTGGAAGTTGTTCTTGTCAAGCTTTTCAGTGACAATCTGTGAGAGAGAATCAGACGCCATTACAGAACACTGCAAAAAATTCTGTCACTGCAAAGAACACAACTTCAGCCTCACAAGGGCTAATCTGCAAAATTGACGAAAGTGGTATTTGACCACACAGTCACTTCCTAGTGACGATTTTGCATCAACAGGCAACAAGGATGATACTGTAACTCCCAATATCTCTACGCACAAGCATACGATGCAATTTCTACGGTAACTTTTCACCGACCTGTAGAACAGTGGTCGCACAGCATAAAATAGGGCCTTTTCCTGAGTGCGTGCAGAAAACTTGCGCCTCCAAAACAGGGCCCGAAATGGCCTCAAATCAAAAAAACAGGGTCACCGAGGGCTAAAGCCCCTTCTCGCAGCATATACTGCCCTCTTACTTCACCGCGAAGGGCATCTCAACCTGAGATAATGCACTCTTGCACTTCTCGACTGTGCTACCTGCAGAGACTTGCTCCCAAAACAGAAAAATGAAAGCAACACTGGTCCTCTTACCAGAACACCGCGAGCTTGGCTTGCTTTCTTGAGCTCCTTACCATGAACAAGGCTTTGATACCATGTCAAGATTGTGGGAGAGAAGGAAGGAGTCTCACTTGTAGCTTTCTTGCTTGCACAATGGGAGAATACATACAAAGATGGAGGCTAAAAACAGTTTTTCTCTTCTTAGTTGTATAAGCCAAAAGAACTCAAGTACATAGAAATAGAAGAACCCTATATATGGGTCTCAAAACCAAATTCAACTAACTAAGGTGGCATACTAACTGAGCCATGAACTAGAGTAGATAAGGATAGTTTCATCTAGCTATTATTCATGGGCGGTGTACTAACCGCATCTGCAACTGACAAGTCGGTGGCATAAATGCACAACGGTCACCCTGGCATATCACGAGTGGAGCTCGATATCTCAACACGTGGAGCTACCAGAGTGCTCGAGAGAGGAGGTAACTTGATCGGGCATGGAGGTAAGCTCACTACACCCGTAGAGATGGATGGTGCATCAGCTATGTGAGAGGTAGCCATTAGTGCTCGGCCTGGAACGCTTGGAACAATAAGTGGTCCATGGGTCCTAGCGGTTGATCGCCACTACAAACCTTATGAAACCCTATAGAAATAAAGGGAACCAAGGACTCTAAATTAATGTTGCTTGAGTTACTTGAGTGTTTTTAGAAGAGAGTCATGACACACAATTTCCTTGGAAATATGGGAGGACCACCAATTAGAAGCAAGTATGTGTTTATTTTAGCATTTTGATTGTAAGCTGCTCAAGAGCAAAAGAGATGAAGGTATTCTAACAAAAATAACCTAAATGATATTATATTGGATTGACATGCATCTTCCACAATCATGAATGCTAAGCTCCAAAAAAAAAAATCTCTTGTAAATCAAACGACCTAAATTCACAAGAAAAGGATCCGATGCTGAGACTCGTGTTGAATTCTAAATGAAGACCCTTGAAGATCATTTCAATGCGGTAGGAACAAGCACAACCGACAAGGCCATGATTGCAAAACTATAGCTAGTAGGTGAGGCATGCTTGTGGTGGAAGCAATGGTCCCAAGGCAATACTACCACTGAAACCCTTATAAGTTGGGAAGATATCAAGAAAGCCATAAGATAGAGATACTTTCTACTTTCCTATTGTTCTATCAAGATAAACAAGTTCTTTTTGTTGCATCAGTTAGGATTAATCTTGGATGTCTATTATTATAAGATCATAACACCCAACAGATGCAAAATTTTACCTTGGACTGAACCAACCTTTGGACATTGTTCTAGAGTCTCTAAGGCGGCCTAACTTACAAGATTCTCTCATACAAGCCAAGGCTTTGATTGAGCCAAATGGAGACTATCTTCTTGAAGATGGCTACTTCTTAAAGAGCACCATAGAAGACCATCATGACTCATAGGGCCAAGAAAAAAGGTGCCACAAGTGCGGTGAAATAAGATAAATTCGAAAGAGATGCCCGTCTTGCCAATGTTTCCATTGTAATGAGCTAGAGCATATCCAAGCTGATTGCCTAGAATTCGATCAAGCATGCCATTTATATCAAATCATTAAATATTTATCTCCTAGTGATTGCACTTATATAAGGATTATGTTGCAAAGCATGTCATTCCTTGTCAAAATTGCAAATTATTTTGACTTTGGATCAAATTCTTTAAGATATACTTGTTGTTTTGGAAAAATGTATAATTTCCTATCTTGAAGATAGTTGTTTTTCCTTATTTTTATTTGAACCTTAAAAATCCTCGAAGGAGGAGAGTTGTTCTCATTTTGAGGTTTGTTGGGTGAGGGTTTGATGCATAAAAAATACACTGGCTAAAGTTGTAGTGGTGGGAAGGCCATTACGAAATGTTGATTCACTCATATCACAAAGTCAAGGAGGCTTTGGACACCCCATGTTAGGCCTAGCATGGAAATGGAAAAAAACCTTTCTGGCTTAATGTTTGCAAATATTGGAAGACCATATTCTAAATAAATTATGGATTATAGATTGTGTCCATGGGTCTTGGGCATGGGTATCCATGTGCTTTAGATGCAAGTCCCAGTGTAAGGAGCGAAATGCTGGACTAGTATTATATCTTGGAGGTGGGGATAAATACATTATTTTTTGTCTTCTAAAGATTGCTTGAGCTTATATTTGTGATTGTGACTAAATTATGTGAATGAACCTTGTGTTAACATGCTAATTATAGAAGATATTTTTATATGTCAAATGAATCGTATTAAGTAATGAGATAATTAAGAAACTCTATCTTAAAAGGGAAGTGTGAGAGAGAACCCTTGACTCATCTATCCTATGGTATGGTGGTCTTAGGTCCAATGGATTAGGAAGAGCCTAAACATGACTATTCTAGGAAGATCACTTTTAGAACTAACCTCATGTCATTTTAGGGGGGGTTGAGGTGAGATTTTGCCTTATGGATAGAGAGGTTAATACACTAGCTCCCCTTCATTTCTCACCCTCTTTGAATCAAGTGCAACATGGGTCTACTTTAACCTCACTATTGTCCAAGAACCTTGTTTCAAGTTGTTCCTCATGGGTATGGAGTAGAGATCCCCTTTTGTGAGGTAAACTCAAGTGAGCCTAGGCAACAATTTTTGTGATATTCCAAGGGAGTTACAGATGGCATCACCTAGGACTATCTCTTGATGGGCTACCCAAATCATGCTATCAAAGGGAGCATTTGGCATACATGTTACATCAAAGACAAACCTTTTGGCTAGGATTCCTCGTGAGGGTAAGTTCAGAGGTCCCTTTTTACTTTTGTTCTAGAGATAGATGAAGTTTGGATGAATTAGTAGCATGTCAAAACTTACATTAAGCCACACATGGAAGTATCCTATTGGGCTATCCACTAATCTTATCATCAGAAAACGTTAATCAAAAGGCATGTTTGCCCTCAACATTAGCCCCAATGAGTGTTTGTATTTGAGATTTCCAAGGCAATTTAGGGTCAAGTTCTCCACTCAATGTGCCATATACATTACTCAACATTGTGGTCTTATGACGATCTACAACTAGTTGTGGTGGCACTATGCACATGGTTATCTACAACTAGTTGTTGTGGCACTTAGAGCAATCATGGTGATGTTGTATGGTAATCAAGGTAATGGTATGTACTACATGATGGGGTGTAATCAATATCGAATAGTACTCAAGATGGTCCATGAAAGCAAATAAGTTAAGATATTTTGATAATAAACATGAAATGTCAACACAAAAGGTAGTAGAGTGACTCAAGGTTGTATTCTCTCGGGATTGCTTGTGGCATGCATCATGGTGGAGCTAGACATAGTCATGGTAGTGGTAATTTGGCATAGTGGAGGTGATGTTCTATCTAATGGAGGTGGTGTTTAAGCTAGTCATGGTGGCATATATCACCTTTTGGGCTTGTCATGGTGGTATGGATCACCTTCTGCGTCAATTCTAGTGGTGATCACCTTTTGAGTTACTAATGGTGGTATAGAACCACATTTCAATGGGGTTAACGATCACATGAGCAAGATGATTTCAGTCAAGGTGATGGCTATGTGTCCCTATAAGGTTTGTGTGTTGTAAGGGTGGTGTATCAGATAGTTAAGGTCTATATCCTCTAGTCATGGTAATGGAAAGCCTCTATGATCTAGTTGTGGATAAAAAAGATGTTGTGATCGAAGAATGATGACACAGTTGGAGGTGATTAAGGTAAATGTTGAGTTTTATGTGCAACCCTCAAGGTGATGACAATATTAGAAGCCAAAAATAACTTAGGATATAGTATAACTATTTAGTGGAGGTGAATGAGACCAATGCAAGAGATGTTCATGCAATCATGGTGATGAAGATACATTGGCGTGCAATCATGATGATCATGCTATGAGCACTTAGATGACTTGTGATAGTCCACAGTCATGTGCAATAATGGTGGTAGAGCCCCTAGATGCTATCAGAGGTGCTCAAACTTTTGTGGGATACACGCAGGTGAAGAAGATTCAATTTCTAATTGTGGTGAGTGTTTGGAGTAGAAAAAGCACAAAGACCATCTCAATCTTGAAATCCTAGCTTACACACAAACCACCACAACATAGTTTTTCCAATCTCTTCATCAAATCCATTATGTACAACAAAAAAGAAAAATAAAAAGGAGTACTTGTGAAGAGAAGGATTAGATAGCATGGTCTTTGATGCTATGGATGTGGGATGGTTGCCTCACTATTCCAAGCACTTGATTTGGTGATAGCTCCTCTCAAAGCTTATGGCCATGCCTAAGTTACAAGCTTTAGAATTGAAGAAGGAAAATTTGTTTTGTGGATTCATAATAGAAAGGTAATTTTGATAAAATGCTCATACTTATGCTTGCTTTTGATGAAAGGAGATGTTTTTTGTGCCCTTGATACAATCATGGTAAAGCTTGCACACAATTGTGGTGAAGTTTCACTCCAATCATGGTGCTTGTCTCTTAATGCCAATCATGGAGATGCCTTTTGCACTAATCATGGTGATGATGTGGCACTCAAGGTGATTAGAGGCACTGAGGGTAAAGATGTGAAGCACTCAGGGCGATGTCTGAGCCACACTCAAGGCGGTGGCTAGATACATAGTAGTGATAATGCTTTCTCACATTCCTGGTAGACACTTGGGGTAAAGGTGATGCACACTCAAGGTGGATATAAGGCACACTCATAGATGACACACTAAGTGACATAGCACTCAAGGTGGATGCAAAGCCCTAGTGACATGTAATGCACCTGGTTACCACCCACATACATGTGCTCATAGACAAGGAAGGTATGATGGGATAGGTAGAGGTGGATGGCATGATTGTTGAGATTTAGCAATCACACTCATTGACAGCCTCTTTGTATGGAGCTTCAGGGCCAAGGACATGCAGGGTTACCTATCCCATATGCACAGTGGTGCCTACTGCAGTTTCCTACTTTCCTATAAAGCATTGTACTTGCTTCCTTTTCTTAATGCAATGATAGTACTCTTTTCTTTTCAGTAAAGTGTCAATGTCATTGTCCACATACACAAGATTGTGTTTATGAGTCCAAGTCTCAATCTTGGAACCTAATTCACTTGTGTAACAAATAGTGTCTTTGTCTTCTCCATCATGAGTCCACACTTCTTCTTCTATCCACCATAACTCACTGCCATGTCCTAGATCCCGCATCTTTAACATGGTATTAGAGCACAGACGGGCATGGCACTACTCCTCCAACTCCAGTTCACTCTCATCTAGCTTAGTTTGAGCTCAGTCCAGCTCAGGCCAAGTCTAGGACCTCATCTCCTACTCTTTCTTCTCACTGCCCTGCTTGGCAGCCATAGCTACACAGCACATACCCTGCTTTGAACACTTATATCTCCTCATAGAGACCATATCTCTTCACGATTCCTTCTGGGGGAATCTTCTCCAACACAAGTTCCTCCTCTCTGGCACCTCACACCTAAGCATTGTACACCTGGAGTTCAACATTGTCAATCTTCTCAACTTCTGCTTTGGGTGTCCTCCATAGCCAACAGGACCCAGCTCACTTGGATCTTCTTGATCTCCCTCCACACGCAAAATTTCAACATGCTTTCTTCTGGAGAAATGTTCCTTGGCTCAGGGCGCTGCCTCCTATCACTTTAAACACCAACATTAGTGACCTACAGGTCCATCATTACGAAAATTTGCCATCGTTGTCCTGATCTGCGCCGTCCCTATTCAAGCTCTCTGCATGCGCCGTGCTGTCCGTGATCTGGACGATTTCCATGGGGCTTTGATAGCCCTTGACATAAGCTTCCTAGACATATAAAAATATTTGAAAATGATCAACTACAAGTCCTGCAATCTGAAAAAAACTAGGCCCCTGTCTCAGAAACCCTAATTCCACCATAGCCAAAATCTCTCAAGCTCTTTTTTTTTTCTCCTGACACTTTACCAAGCTAAAGCTCACTCTAATTCACTGTCCTAGCACCAAATCAAGGAGGGGAAGGACCGGAGAAGATTGAAGAACGACCGAACAAGAAGAATCAAGCTCAACATCAACACTGACATAGTGTGTTTTCACACTGTCATTACCTGTGTCTCTTAACAAATTGTAATCTGCTCTTCTACTAATAAAATCTCAGAATTCTGGAGTTGATTTACTGGTGATCTTGCAACCTCAACATGGGAAAAGACTCTCCAAATGCTCGATTCAAAGGAGTCGGGTTTCACACTTGGCAAACCCGCATCAAGCTCATTCTGATGAAGAAGGGTCTTTGGGCCATCACAAATGGCAAAGAGAAGAAACCTTGAGATGTGGACCTTGCAGTTACTTGGCATAAGAATGATGACAAGGCACAAGCCATCATCAAACTAAAATTGGACGACAGCTACATCCATCATGTGGATGCCTGTGACACGTCCCATGACACTTGGGATAAATTGGATACCTTATTTGGTGCACAGTCAAAGTCGTCTAAGTATGGTCTATTAATTGAATTTTTCCGACTTGATATGAAGCCTCATACATCCCTGGCATCCCATCTGAACTACATGGAAATCCTGCTTACTCAACTTGCAGGAATAAAGCTAAAAATGGATGAAGATTTTTGTATTGGTGTCTTGTTAAAAAGTTTGCCTCCTGCTTATAATAATGTATCAACCACTCTAACCAATATGCCTGATCCTCAACTTGTTGACATTAAAGCCTCTCTGCTAGAGGAAGAAAATAAACTTAAAAGCAAAGAAGAGCCTAGCACTTCAAAGGATGAACAAATGTTATATGTAAACAACAGATACAAAGGCAAAAAGGAACCGCTCTTCTGTGACTTCTGCAAAAGGACCGGACACACTGAGAAGTTCTGTCATGCTAGGAAGAGGTCCCAAAAGGCCTATCTTGCTGTGAAAGAAGAAGAAGACCATGGACCAAAAGATGAAGATGAAGATGAAGATCACCAGGATCGGAAGGACAAGTCTCATCAGTCCTTCTACTCTCATTACTCTGATAGATTGTTTTAAAAGCCTTGTATTTCCTTGCCCTAATGCTTCCTGCCATAAGCTTTGTAAACTCCTTATGTAACTTGGCATTACAGTCCTTGTACACTTTGTGAGGCCCCTGTTACAGCCTCTGGATGTCCATCATGTTTTGGTGCCCACACTTAGCCTTTTCTGTGACAGCCTCTGGTGTCTACCATGTTTGTGGTGTGCCCACACTTTGCAAGTGGTTCTCATTACAGCCTCTACACACTTTGTGCCTTACTAGTTGTGATTGAGGAGGGGTGTTGACATTCAGCAATCACACTCATTGACAGCCTCTTTGTATGGAGCTTCAGGGCCAAGGACATGCAGGGTTACCTATCCCATATGCCCAGTGGTGCCTACTGCAGTTTCCTAGTTTCCTATAAAGCTAGTTTCCTACTTTCCTATAAAGCATTGTACTTGCTTCCTTTTCTTAATGCAATGATAGTACTCTTTTCTTTTCAGTGAAGTGTCAATGTCATTGTCCACATACACAAGATTGTGTTTATGAGTCCAAGTCTCAATCTTGGAACCTAATTCACTTGTGTAACAAACAGTGTCTTTGTCTTCTCCATCATGAGTCCACACTTCTCCTTCCATCCACCATAATTCACTGCCATGTCCTAGATCCTGCATCTTTAACAATGATCCCCAAAGCACATGAGAGAAGGATCATGTGAGAGTCAAGTCACACACGCATGAGCTATGAAGGTGATGTTAGGTCGTGGGCACCAAGAGTGTTCATTGTGGATTGTTGGAGCAAGTCAATGTTTTGTGCAAAGGTGCTTTTAAGTGATGGTGATGTGGCAACATTAATAAACCTCTAGTCCATCAATTTTAATAAGGAAAGTGATGGCTAGTTTTATTATTTTAAACAAGAGATGACAAATTAGAGTTTTGACCACAAATTCCAAGAGTGCATATCATAGGTTGATGGTGACTTGAGGAGATAATCATGTTGAACATCCTCATGGTGATTAGTGAGAACATATTCTTCTTATTTTTCTATTTGTGCCTTGAGCAATAGGAAGCGAGTCTACTTGTGTGGTGTTGGAGTGCATGTGAGTTCAAGGTAAGCTAGGCAACTTTGTGGATTCAAAGTGCTAATTAGAGCTTGGGGTTGTGGAGTCAATAATTGCACAAATATCTATTTTGTTGGCTGTAATAAATATTTGAGGATTTCTTCCATATTTCTCGGGTTGCTTTTCTCTAATTGAGTTGCACTTTAGGACTATGAGTCTTATAGTTGGTATTAGAGCCAACACTTGACAACAAACAAGAGCAATTGAGTCAAGGAATTAAAAAGAAGATTGCTTCTTTTCCATAGTAGATAATACATGTTTTCTTTTATCAACCATGGATGCATTGTATGAAGATATTTTGTACACAAATCTCATGGTGCAAGTTGATGACTGGCAAATCAATGCAAATATAGGCACAAAAATGTGCTCACATGGAAACAACTTTTTGTAAAATGACTCATTGCAATTGTACCTTTTTGTAAAAAATCAAATATGAAGCAATGTAAAATGTGTAGTCCAAAAGGCTCACATTAAAAATATTGATTAGGAAAAGGAAAGGTCAAACCCTTTTGTCTCATGCTTAAAATGAAAGGTCCTTAGACCTTAGCCAATGTATGCAAATTTGAATTTTTATAATTCAAGAAAGGAAAAGGAGGTGGTTGCAGCCGTGGGATTTGGGGAGGTGGGGGGTTGAGGTGGTTACACCCTCTCTCTTCCTTTATCTTCTCTTGTCACGGTTCATTTCTTCCTCTCTCCCATTTTGGCACAACTCTCATCTTTCTTGTTCTTGGTTTTCTCTCTTGTGCTCCTTTGCCAAATCTAATGGAGAGTGAGGAAGAGGAAGAGGGTGAGGATGGAAGAATTGTCCAATTTCTTGTGTGCCTTCCTCTTGTGTGTTTGAAGAGCATGGTTCTTGGTGAGAAGGAGAGTTTTCTTGCAGGTTTTCATGGCCAGCAATGTATTTGCAGCCTCTCTTGGCTGGTTCGTGGTTCTCATGGTGCCGTGGCAGGGTGCTCTTCATTTGGTGCACTGGGAAATGATGACTGGCAAATCAATGCAAATATAGGCACAAAAATGTGCTGACATGGAAACAACTTTTTGTAAAATGACTCATTGCAATTGTACCTTTTTGTAAAAAATCAAATATGAAGCAATGTAAAATGTGTAGTCCAAAAGGCTCACATTAAAAATATTGATTAGGAAAAGGAAAGGTCAAACCCTTTTGTCTCATGCTAAAAATGAAAGGTCCTTAGACCTTAGCCAATGTATGCAAATTTGAATTTTTATAATTCAAGAAAGGAAAAGGAGGTGGTTGCAACCGTGGGACTTGGGGAGGTGGGGGGTTGAGGTGGTTACACCCTCTCTCTTCCTTTATCTTCTCTTGTCACGGTTCATTTCTTCCTCTCCCATTTTGGCACAACTCTCGAATCACCCATGTATACACTAAATTAATGAAACGTCCGAAAAGGACAGGCCGGGTGATTCCGCAAAATGCATATTAAATTAATAAACGTTTATGAGTTTAGAGTGCGCACTCGTAATAAATTAAGGTTAGGATTTATTTCTAACCAGTTGATTTATTTATGTAGCTGAAGACTGCTAGGTATTCACTTTTGTCGGTTTAATTGTATTATTTTACTAACGATTGTGAATGCTTCAGTTGATGTGTAGAGATAGCAGCAGTGGCGGAGGAAAGCATTGGAGTCTAGCGGGTATTCGACGTTTGGACTATATTTTGATAGGCGCCACGCCTATATTTTGTTATGTCTATAGAGACATTGATTATTGATTATTATTTTGTATGCGCTTATGCGCCTGGATATGTTATTTCTATTTGGACATTGAGATTGGGCGTGCCAGACTCTATGGGCACCGTCCATTAGCTTTATTTTCCTATTTTTGTAGAAAGCAAACTCAAAAGCTAAAAGCTTGTCATATTTTTGTAATTGGGCTATTATTGAGCATGAAGATTGGAAATATACATTAAATACATGCTTTGTGAAGCGCTCACACAAGGCATGGGGGAGATTGAACCCAATTTGTCTCTTGCTTCTTGTCGTGCATGCTTTTACATTGTTTTTTGTGCAAAAAGGTAGAGTTCATTGTTCTTGGGGACCTTCAGGGATTCACTACGTGAGCTATCTGCGACCGATCTGCGCACCAGTGGTATCAGAGCGGAGCAGAGATCAAGAGCTTCCAATCGCTACCAATCTCGGGCGAAGGCGGAGCTCTAGGAACAAACGGGCTCTACAGTCAATCTCATCGCGAACCGTCGATACAGGCAGACTTCTGGCGATCAAGAACCCCTATTTCCACTGTCGGATCGCGAAGGACCAGGCTCTGCAGGCGGAGGACCACGCATACATCTCCTTCATCAAGTCGTTGAAAACAGTGAGAAAAAATTCTTAATCTTTTTAACCAAAAGCTTAATCTTAAGCTTCTAAGCCTTAAAGAAGCTTAAGAAGCTTCATAATTCGAAATCGTGGCCTCAGGAGATCTTTCTGAAAATTCCGCGTGATCAAAAACGCCCCCCCCCCACAAAAATTCACGCCGCCTGCTAAGTCCTCCATTAAGCTTATTAAGCTTAAGCTTAATCACTAAAGCTTAAGGCTTTCTGTAAGTTACACAGGGCAGACAAGTCGGCAAACTCCAGGTCCCGCACTTCTGAAGTCAAGTTCAGCAAGTCAATTAAAATCAAGTTCTGCAAGTTCTGCAAGTCGGCCTAAGTTCAGCAAGTCAACAACTCTGCAAGTCTGCTAAGTCTGCAACTCTGCAAGTCAGACTAAATCAGAACTGACGAGTGCTCAAAACTCCTAGAAGACTTGTTCGTATGCAAAAACTCTGAACTGGAAAGTTGTTCGCAGCAAGCTGTTCTACCTATCTACAAGTTCGTTGGCCAACAAGAACAATGGTATAGTGATGATCAAACAAGGAGATGTAACCAGGAGTGTGGAAGTTGTGCTCATCCCTTGAGAAAGCTCTAGGGTTGGTGGACAAGCCAGAAAAGCAACCAAAGAGAGATGGTACGGCATGTTAGGGATGAATAAGCAACAAGTGTACACGAATTATGGAATCAACATAGCAGACATCCCCGAGCCTACTATCAAATTGCAAGCCAAGATGGTGTATGCTCTCTTTGCAAGCCAAAGATACAATGCGATCACAAACAAAACAGGGGTTTCATTGCTTGAGATCATTACAACCAAGGCACTTGATGAAGTAAACCTAAACTTCTATGTCCGAACAACAATCCAAGCACATCAACTAAGGTACTGGCATCAACTCTAAGAGCCACTGATAGAGAATCCCCAGTCGACAAGGGCTAAGTCAAAAAGGAAAAAACCCACATCCAAGGCATCAAATGTAGGTTTTGGAGATGTCCTAACAGCCCTAATCCAAGAGGCTATGAGGGAGATAGATAGAGAAGAGAAAGGGGAGGAGATACCAGAACAATTGCCAATCCATGAGTAGCACTCACCCATTCTAGTGAGCCCTCCCATCTCTTTCTTTACAAGGAACCTTGGGAAAGAATAAGCTAATTAGGTTCAGCCAACAAGAAGAAGTAAAACAAGTGGCTAAGAAGAGGGAAGTTGACCACCAAACTCAACAATAAGGAACCTCAAGAAAGAGAACAATGAGTGAGCAAGGGGAGCAAGGCCCAGTACCATCCAGTCAGGGGGATAAGCAAAGAATTATACTTAGAATTTCCATTAGGAAGACCAGATCCACCAACGAAAAAAGTAGAGATTTGCAAAGGGCTGAAGAAGAGTCAAGGAAGCTCGAAGAGAAATGTAAAAAGGACAAGAGGAGGAGAAAGAAATGTTAACACAAGATGAGGACCAGGTGGCCATTGCTATCAGAATATCAATAGAACAACCCTCTCAATCCCAAGAGCTAGCCATGATGAGCTTGACACATGAAGATGTGCCAAGCACAAGTGCTTCTCATAAAGGAGGCTGAACAAAGACCATTGGTAGAAGGTAAGGGAAAGACCCCCATGCATGCAATACCATTTTCATGGCTACCACAACCACCCCAACACAAGGAGCCATAAAAGTATTGGTCAATGAAAGTAACCTAATGGCATGGGTGCAATACCTACTGAGCAAAAGTGCATGAGCTGGTACCAACAACATTAGAAGGGGCCCCAATGATAGGAGCCAAGAGACTAGTAGAGCAGCCAATACGGAATCCCACCAAGGTCCAAGGATGCCATACCTTGAGGTATGTACTACTTTGGTAGTAGTGTCGGCAATACGCAACACAAAAGAGTATGATAAGCTAGTGAAAAAGCTCCAAAGCCAATGTGAGAGAATGAATGAGGAGAGAAAGGCTATGCTTGCCGAGCTAAAAGCAAAAAGGATGCTTTTACAACCTTTCGATTGGAAAAAACAAGGCAAATGATGATATACACTGGGGAGTTAATGGTTTTGAAAGAGGCCTTGAAGGCAGGACAAGGTGAAGAAAATCTAAAGGACCTATATGAAGAAGAAAGGGAAAGCTGCATGGATTTAGAGCAACTATGTGCCTTAAAGTCCAAGGAAAGAAAATGTCTAGAGTTAGAAAACAAGGAGTTGAAGAAGCAAAGAGAGAGGAGTTGAGACAAGAGTTGCATGCCACAAAGATGCAAAAATATGAAGAGGCCATGAAGAAGATGACAAGGCTACATAATCAACTCTAGGTAGCACTCCATGAGTAGGGCATCCTAAGGGAGCAGATAGAATGCCAAGGCCAAGATAAAGAAAGGATGCTTACAATATGAAAAGAGTAAGAGCAGATGGTAACTACCCTCTCACAAGAGCAAAACAAAAGCCTTGAACAAATGAAAGAGAGAGCTGAAAAGGATGGGCAAAAAGGAATGAGGCTTGAATCAAAGATTTAGTAGATCACTTGGCACTATTAGAAAGTGAGAACATAATGGTTCAATGAAAAGCAGAGGTGATAGAGATAGGGATGCTAGCACAACAAGCAGATTTCTTGAATATAGGGATGCATGTCACTCAAGTTGAAGGAGAAGAGACAATTGAAGGGCTCAAAAGGAAATTAAAACTCACAAAGAGAGAATTAAGATATAGCCTACATGAAAAGACACCTATAGCTAGCACCAATCTAAGCATAGAAAAGCAAAGGGAATATTTGATGAAGGCACTGTTGTCTAGTTGACTTGTTGGGGTTTTGGGAAACAAGAGCAACAAACACATCCCCCCACTTAGGAGTGTATAGAGCCAAATCTGGAAGAAAGCCTGATTTTGAGCAGCAAAATGATGAAGAAGAGCAACCCAATGTGCCAAGCCCACCTCCACAACAACTTGAATCCCAAGCAAAAGTGCACGACGAAGACCCCACTGCCCTAAAGAGAAATGTGGAAAGGAGGCACAAAAGAAGGGAGTTGGTAGAGTTGTCACAGAGGAAGCTTAGTGCCAACAATGCTTGAAGCCCCTATCCCTCAAACTGAAGAATCATTACTGATGGGACCTAAAATGGGCTGGCATTGGCTATGGCACTAGCCAGACCTCATGCATATGACAGACAACCCCACCACACGGCCTCGCGGGCCAGGAGCGTCTAAAACTCACTTTGTAGTAAATTCTTATGACGATTTTGCATTTGTATCCAATATGTAGTCTAACGTTCACCTTCCCTTCTCCTCAGAGGGAGATCCCATAACATATAGGCATAATGCCTCATAATACACACATAGGGAAGCACCTCTCGGTTGATTGCCGCGGCTCTACTGCAACTCTCCTACACCTTGGGGATTAGCCCCAAGATGCGTCGCTAGCACATATAACATTCGCACAAACTCCACTCTTTCATAATTCAGCATTCCAGGAGATTTTGATTTGCCTCACAAAACTTTCCCCAACGAAAGCACCCGTCTAAACCTACAGCTTGGGTTTCCTGTCCTCTCAGCGTTGGTCAAAGTTTATCAATCAATTGCAATGCATTCCAGGAGATACCACGTGACATGCTTGATGCAAGGTGTATGACAATTGTGCACAACCATTTTATGATTAAAAAACCAGCCATGTGAGGTGCGAAAAACAGCCCTTTCATGAATTTTAACTAAGCGTTATGTGTTGCGCTGCTTTAGGGATTAGCACCGGAACTTCCGTGCTACTAGTCACCTATATTTAATTACGAAACGATCCCTAAATGCTATGCACAAAGAGTAAAATCAAAATTTGTATCTTTTCAGCAATTAGATCGTCGCACAAACTTCCTTCTCCCCTCACCGTTTAGGTGTTACTGCATTGCATAGATGTAAATGGTTGTTTTGTGTCATTTTTGTATGTAAAAAAACAATAAACGCATACTATAACACAGAGAACGAGGCCAAACTGAGGCTTGACCTCATTCTTTAACCTCGCTAAACATTCACACACATAAACCTTATTTTTTCATATTTTTTGAGCGTAAAAATCCCAATTTTCTCTATTTTTTGCTATTTATTATTCATGAAAAATAGGTATTTTCTGATTTATTTATGTTGGCTTATTATTTTGACTAAAACTTAACATTTTTGCTGATTTTATCCCGTTTCCATTTCTTTTTCCCAACTCAAAAATGGAAAAAAACCACTAATTTCCATTAAAGATGACATTTTGTGGGTTTTAAAGAATTAATAACGGCTCTAAATCATTATGGGTTCTGTATTTCTGTAGTTACAGCCCTCAAACATAATGCAAATAAGATTCAAACAAAAATTCATCGCATATGAACAACATTTGGACCAGAAACAACAAAAACAAGCAAATTTCTTCATAAAATTGGAGCATACTGCGTGTCTTGCGTGTTGTAGGTTTTTTAATAATTATTATGGGCAGCCCACAAACTGACCAGCAACCATTCTTTAGTGCTGAACCTCTTTCCTCAGCCTCCTCTTCATCTTGAAGCAATCCAATCACAGCCGGACAAGCATCCTTCAGTCCCTCTTCTTCTTGATTTCTTGCACATGAATTGCCTCTATGCAAGAGAGAGAGGGACGAGAGACAAAGACTGTTTTTTTATCTCTTTTCTCAGTGCATCATTCCTTGATCTGTTTGTAGCAATGGAGGGCGAAGGATAGAAGCATCTCAGACCTAGGAGGATTCCTCATGCCTCCACCGATCAGAAAATCATGATGAAGGGGGAAAAAATGGGGCACAAAAAACTGACCCCCCCCCCCCCCGCCCCCATCATTTCATTTCGTGGCTTCTTAGCTCTTAAGCTCTTTGTTAAGAGCTTCTAAACTCTTAATCAGCTTATCTAGTCCATTCCTTTTGCTTTCACACTTCCGGCAAGTGGTTTTCTCGCTTTTGGAGGGGCAAACGACATCGGATTCGAGATCCAGTACTGCTTCACAACCTGGAACCTTGCGGGGATTAAATGGGGGATCAAACGACCTCGGAATTGAGATCTGATACTTGCATAGGATTCCTGACGTCGTTTTGCATCTAGGAAAACTCCCGCTTGGCCATCTTCCATCATTTGATTTTCCATGAAAATTAGCACTAGCGCTTTAGGGACTTGTCACTTAAAATTGTACCGATTGCCGCCGCCGCCTTTGACGAATTCTATTTTTCCCCTGATATTCGTAACTTTTGGCTATTTTTAAGCACTTCTCGGCATCAAAAATCATCTATCATTGGTGACCACGGGATAGGGTGACTCAGCCCGTCGAATCCCACGAATAGATCTACACATAAGCAACAAAAAGGAGCATCAAGCTTATACAAAAAATACACAACACAACACGTCACAACTCATAGCCTACCCCCTGACAAAACTAAGGCATGAAATCCACGAGGAATAGGCCTAGCATAATCTGATAGAAGGCCCAAAGCTAGTCACTAATCAACTGCTACAACAAAGCCAAACTATAAAGAACTATCAAAGAGGTCATCCTAAGTGGTGGTCTGAACTACCTACCTAACTAAGGACAACTCAACCAGGAGTTCCTCCTAGGCAAGGACTCCTATAGCCTGATCAAGAAATATTTTCTTTTAGCACATTGCTCTTTTAACCTCTCATTTTCCATACTCGGGCATGTAAAAAGGAGGGAGCTGAGCGTAGTGACCCAAGGAGAACAGGGCATCAGCCTCAGGTCCTATCTTGGTACCCAATAACCTACCAAGCTCTAGCGAGGCGATACTGAATCCTTTTCTAACGCTCACTTTTATTTTTGCTCCAACCTTCTTATATTCTTTAGTTTTTTTTAAATGGCAAGATGTTACCCCAAGGAAGGGCAAGGCATTGGCCCCGGGTCTTACTCATTCCCAGGAACCTACCAAGCCTTTGCAAGGCGATGAACAACTGCTCAAGAATTTTTCATTCTTTCCTTTTCTATCTTTATAGGGGCTAGAACCCCTTTTTACACACCTCCGTATATTCATATATTGTCTTTCAGATCTTTAGGGTTTTGTCCCTTTCCATCATTATTTTAGTAGGCTTCTCTAACTGCCTCACAACTAACAGGAACTCCTAGAATGGCCGCCTAGCAGGTCAACAGAACAAAGTCACTAGAACTCCCATCTAAAATAGGTCTTACAATGCCTGACAATGCCTTGCAGGAGACAATGACTACTCAGACCTCCCTCAGACATACAGAACCTAAACCTGGGACTTCATGCCTTGATTGCCAGTCCCCAACAAGAAAGAAAACCCCCTTCAAGTACACAGATACATATAACGTGAAAGAACAGGCACTCGTGAAGGAGAGATATCACCTGGATAGGGCCACGAGAAGCTTCCACGCGACAAAGGCTCCTGCCAAGCGCTTCTTTAAACCTGTCTAGCACAGGACTAAAACAAGAAACCATTAACTACACCCATACTAAACAGACAACTGGCCCTCTTGGCTTAATGAAATAAAGCATTTCACTGCAAATTAACTGGCCCTCTTGGCCTAAAATGGATAGTTCATTCTAATCCATGCAATATATGATCTCCTTGGCATATACATCACATCCTATCAAACTAATCAGGATACCAAGGATAGCATAAAATAGAAGGACTAGCCTCATGCTACTCATGCGAGTCAACTAAAAGCTTGATCTATGCTCTTTGTAGATCCACTAGCCCCCAAGCCTTTCTACTGATATCTCAGTAATAATGGCCATCTCTTCTTGGGTACTATGAGCTGAATGAATGACATCATTAGGTTGATATATCTCATCCCCTTGGTCATCATTCAAACGGATCGCTTGTCCCAACTTTCCAGTAACTCCTCCTATAGGGAGAATCATGGATTTATGATCATTCAACTCTTCTCTAATTGGACCATTCCATATGTCAATGATATGATCCAAACTAGATAGAGCTTCAAGCCTAGACCCATCACATAGATGCATCTCAGGGTGACGGTCCCTATTGTCAGATGTCGCATTATGGCCTTTAGTCGCATCCTCTTGGGAATCCATCAAAGCATGTCCACATGCAATTCCTGGCCCTTCGTTTGACACACCAACAATATTTTTAGGGGTTTTGGGCCTCCAAAGCCATCTCATATTCCTTTTCATATTCTCAAACTGCCTCATCTGCCCACATTGGTCCAATGGACTCACTGTGGATTTATCACCATTACCAGATAGCCTCACAACCTTATGGCTTCTATTTAGTATAGGTGGACCTTTGGCATCCCGCATCTTCTCTACACGAGATGTCTTTACTTGCCTTTGTCCACTCTGCAACAACTGCGTAGCCATAGGAACCATGCTTTTACTAAAAGGAATAGCATCTACTCGAAAGCATGATTCAACTATAAATTGGAAAGGTATCTCAAGAGCCTTACTAGGAGCACAACTAGAACCACCCATAAAATGCTCATCTAAGCTTGTAGACCTAATGGTTCTATCAATTCCACCGTCACAACTACCTCTCATGGAAGTGTTGCAAGCCTTGATGGGACTTACTAGGCTTGGAATCTTTTTATCCCCACGAGGTATATTATCCCTACTATTGCCATTTTTTGCTTGGAGATTTTGGCTACCAAGGTTCCTCTCATAGGCTGCCTTGGTATCAACAAGTGAGCTGTCTCCTTGTAGAAATGGTTGGAAGCTAGGATGCGCTTGTACTAAGCGGGGAAAACTCCAAAAGTTTTCCCAACATCTCTGAATATGTCCCTCATAATCAATGGCATGCATCTTTACTTCCCTTAATGACTTAGGATTCCATAGTCCCACTTGGATTTGCATGTTAATCTCTAAGCCACTCAAAAAGAGCTCACATAGCACATCACCTTGCAATGTAGTAGCTCTTCTTGGCCAAAGCCTCAGAATATCATCAAAGGCTCTAGCATATTCTTTAACAGAAGGATAGGACTATTGCCTAATCTGCATCAGTTGCCCTAAAACTTGGGTCGTAGGCACCTTCTTCTCATATTTATCTAAAAATCGATCACTCAACTCCTCAAAGGATTTAATAGACCCCCTTGGGAGGCTCCAGTACCATTTTCTAGCCTCTCCCTTTAGGGTACTTGAGAATACGAGCATCTGATGGCAAGGCAAGTTAGCCTGTATTCTCGTAAATGCACCATTGGATCCTCATTAACCAGCCCATGAAACACTAGGAGATCCCTATAAGGAGGAGGGAATTTAGTCCTTTCCTTTGGGATCAACACTAGACCATTAAAATCCTTGTAATCATGGCCTGACCCTAGTGTCTTAGGGTCTCCAACCTCTTCCATATCCACCTTTACTGGTATAGGGAGGTTAATATTATCCTTACTGTCCCTTTCTGCCAACTCATAAAGTGGTCTAAGGAGACCTATAGCTCTTAGCATGTCATTCCGATCCTTTCTTAGAGAATCTTCCATATCTTGCCCCTTCCTAGGCAGTTCCATGATGGCTTTATCTAGGATCTTTTTCCCCTCATCAAAAGCAAACTTATCCTTAGCACTTAGGACCTGGGGACCGTGTCTTTTAAGCAATGGTTTTCCCTTTACATCTAGGGCTTCTAACATCCTTGTGATACTTAAAATTTTGGCACAATGCCCCACCACATGGGATGTTTCAACCATAACTGCACTCCAATGTGTTCGAGTTTTTCACATGGCACTACAGCTTTAGCATAATCACTTGTTGATGCCATGATCGCCATAGCTTCCAACATACTTATTGCATGCCCTCTAGGTTGATGGATGGTTATACATGATTGCTCTTGGGTAGAGACCACAGCAAGGCAAACCTTGGCCCATGCCATCACATTAGAGGATGGGGTAACCACTAACTGGTTACTCTTCTCATCACCTAAATTGTATTCTATAGAGGACTCATACTCTACATAACTAACTAAGTCCATCAGTAAGTTTTGTATAGGGAAAGCCAAGGTTTTTCATCCTTGAACAAACCCCATTTTATGGTTAGCTTAGCATACTCCCAATGGAAATTATAAACTTAGGTCCCTTTACAACCTAGATTCGGAGACCGCCACTTATAGGCAGCTCCCGCAAAACACACCACTAATGGGACCTAAAATGGGCCGGCACTGGCTATGGCACTAGCCAGACCTCATGCATACGACAGACAACCCCACCACATGGCCTCGCGGGCCAGGAGTATCTAAAACTCACTGCACTAAATGCTTATGAAATTTTTTTCGTTTGTATCCAATATGTAGTCCAACGTTCACCTTCCCTTCTCCTCAGAGGGAGATCCCATAACATATAGGCATAATGCCTCGTAATACACACATAGGGAAGCACCTCTCGCCTGATTGCCGCAGCTCCACTACTGCGGCTCTCCTACACCTTGAGGATTAGCCCCAAGATGCATCTCTAATGCATATAACATTCGCACAAACTCCACTCTTTCATAATTCAGCATTCTAGGAGATTTTGATTTGCCTCACAAAACTTTCCCCAACGGAAGCACCCATCTAAACCTACAGCTTTCTTGTCCTCTCAGCGCTGGTCAAAGTTTATCAATCAATTGCAATGCATTCCAAGAGATACCACGTGACATGCTTGATGCAAGGTGTATGATGATTGTGGACAACCATTTTATGATTAAAAAACCAACCATGTTAGGTGTAGAAAATGGTCCCTTTATGAATTTTAACTAAGCATTACGTGCTGCGCTACTTTAGGACTAGCACCGGAACTTCCGTGCTATTACTTGGCTATATTTAATTATGAAACGATCCCTAAATGCTATGCACAAAGAGGGAAATCAAAATTTGTATCTTTTTAGCAATTAGATCGTCCTATAAACTTCCTCCCCCCTCATTGTTTAGGTGTTACTGCGTTGCATAGGTGTAAATGGTTGTTTTGTGTCATTTTTGCATGTAAAAAACAATAAACGCGTACTATAACACAAAGGACGAGGCAAAACTGAGGCTTGACCTCATGCTTTAACCTCGCCAAACATTCATGCACATAAACCTTATTTTTCCATATTTTTTAAGCCCGAAAATCCCAATTTTCTCTATTTTTTGCTATTTTTTCCTATTTATTATTCATGGAAAATAGGTATTTTCTGATTTGTTTGTGTTGGCTCATTATTTTGAGTGAAACTTAACATTTTCTCTAATTTTATCCCATTTCCATTCCTTTTCTCCAACTCAAAAACGAAAAAAAACCACTAATTTCCATTTAAAATGACATTTTGCGGGTTTTAAAGAATTAATAACGGCTCTAAATCATTATGGGTTCTGTATTTCTATAGTTATAGCCTCAAACATGATACGAACAAGATTTAAACAAAAATTCATCGCATATGAACAACATTTGGACCATGAAACAACAAAAACAAGCAAATTTCTTCATAAAATTAGAGCATACCGCATGTCTTGCATGTTGCGAGTTTTTTAATAATTATTCTGGCAGCCAATCAACAACCATTCTTCAATGCTGAACCTCTTTCCTCCGCCTCCTCTTCATCTTGAAGCAATCTGATCACAACGGACAAGCATCCTTCAGCCCCTCTTCTTCTTGATTTCTTGTACATGAATTGCCTCTATGCAGGAGAGAGAGGAAGGAGAGAGAAATACAAGTTTTTTATCTCTTTGCTCAGTGCATTATTCCTTGATCCGTTTGTGGCAATGGAGGGTGAAGGATAGAAGCATCTCAGACCCAAGAGGATTCCTCTTGCCTCCACCGATCAGAAAATCATGATAAAGGGGGGAAAAATGGGGCACAAAAAACTGACACTCCCCCCCCCCCCCCCCCCCCCATCATTTCATTTCATGGCTTCTTGGCTCTTAAGCTCTTTATCTAGAGCTTTTAAACTCTTAATCAACTTATCTAGTTCATGCCTTTTGCTTTCACACTTCCGGCAAGTGGTTTTTTTGCTTTTGGAGGGGCAAACGACATCGGATTCGAGATCCGTCTAGACAGGTGGTTCCATGGCATCGAAATCTACAAAACTAGGCCCCGTCACGCTCTTCTTGGCTTCCAAATCCAGTAGCTGCTTCACAACCCCGAACCTTGCAGGGATTAAATGGGGGATCAAACAACCTCGGAATTGAGATCTGAGACTTGCATTGGATTCCTGACGTCATTTTGCATCTAGGAAAACTCCAACTCGGCCATCCGCCATCATTTTCCTAGACCACCCTCAACTCTCCAACCTATACCATCCAATACCATGGGAGTGGCACTTAACTTGGGGGGCAGGGGGGGGGGGGGGTAATGTGAACCCTCAAAATGGCACAAGGCGCAAAATGACACAAGGTGCAAAGAAGGCTTAAGAAGGAGCATAAAAAGATAGCTTCATTGGAAAAGCAAGACCAAGAAGTGTGTGAAAATTTTTAAAAATCAAGAATAAGGCACACAAGAAATAAAGTGCATTTTAGCCCTTTATAGAAGAGAGATAGGCTCCCTCCTATGCAAGTTATAAACGAAAATGTGCATGTAAAGAAGCCATGAGAATAGGAAAAATAATGGAAAAGAGGACCAAGGATGAATAGCCGATCATGGAAATGGGTTGGGTGCCCAAGGGGAGAAGAGCATGTATAAAAGTCAAAAAGTAAATGGATAAGCTCATTCCTGGTGTGTGTGCAAACTAGCTCTCTTCTTGTTCTTGCTCTTGCTTCCTTCTTATGCATGAGAGGGAGAGAGAGTGTGTGAAGAGTATGAGTGTGTGTGAGTGAGGAACCATGGAGAAACTCTTCTTCTCCTCCTTCTCTTCTCTTTTCTCGCACGCATGGCTATGGAGGTTAGAGCTTAGAGATGAAGCTTGCTTGAGTAAGTGCCTTGAATTATGGATCCATTGAAGGATTAGAGGAAGAGGACTACAATGATTGGATACAATGGTAAGCTCACTACATCCTTGTGTGAGAGTATGCATGGTTATGTGAGAGGTAGCCATTGCCACTCGCTTGAAATGCTTGACTTGATAAGTGGTCTATAGGGTCTTGGCAGTTGCTAATGATAGTGATGATGATTGTACTTGTTGTTGGAAGCATCGCAGAATGCCTCACAATCAAATACACGCACATGAGGATATGATAGAGGTTTTCCAGTCCATACATCCACTACAACCTAGCAAAATCAGTAATAGTGCAAGCACACCGATTAACCAAGTGTACGATAGTAGTAACTATCTCATCCCAAAAGTGTCATGGTAAGCCTGCTTGGCTAAGCATACTACAAACTCTCTCTTAAATTTTCATATTCATGTGTTTGGCAATACCATTCTAGGGAGGGGTGTAAGGGGGTTCAATTGATGCTTAATACCTTTCTCAAACTACTCAAAAGCTTTTGAGACATACCCACCCCCATTATCTAACCTTAGGTATTTCAATCTATACCCAAACCGGTTCTCAACAAGAGCAAGTCAATGTTAAAAGATAGATAAGACATCCAATTTCTGCTTAATAGCATAAGCCCGTACCTTATGTGAGTAAACATCAATGAATGTGACAAAGTACTTCACACCACCTAGCATCTAATAGGGCATGGAACCATATACATCAGAATGAGAAAGAACCAAAGGCACACCCATGCACTTCATGCCAGACTTCTTATGCATAGTACATATTTTTTTGCCATATAAATAATTATCGCAAGACTCAAAACACTTATAGTCTAGGGGTGAAAGATACTTACCAAGGCAATGCCGCCAAAGAGATACATGTGAAACTGCAGCCATAGCCAAAACATGGTCAACTGACCTAGATACAAGCAAAGGATAGAGGGTACTAAACTTAGTACCATGTGCAATAACAAGATTTTCATAGGTAACCTTCAATGAGGTATCACCAAAAGAGACAACATAACTTGCATCATCTAAGGTGCGAGCAAAGAAAAGGCTCTTCATGAGAGTTGGCACATGGCATACATCATGAAGAGTAAACATACTGCATAAACCAAATTGTAGTAACATCACCAATACCAACTATCTCCAATGCCAAGTTATTACCCAAACGGATAGATCTAGTCATACTGCAATAGAAGTGAAACCACTCTCTATGAGGACTCACATGAAAGGAAGTCTTTGAATCTATCAACCAACACTAAGTATATCCAAACAGAGCACCAGTTAGCTGTGAAGCATTCAAGGAAGAGGTTGCCAATATAAGGTCATCAGACACATCAGGTTGCATCACATTAATATCCTCAATCTTAACACTAGACTTGCTAGGCACAATGCTTTGATCATCATTATTTTCCTACACTTCACCCTTTCCCTTTTCCTTGCAGTTTTCTTTGTGCATTTTATGGCACTGTGGCTAAATATAACCTAATTTCCTACAATAATGACAAGCGGACTTATGGCAACATGACTAACTACGAGATTATCCAAGTGTCTTAGATTGAGACATGCTAGAGTCTCTACCACAACCATTTCCATCCTGCTAGCCTCTCACAATCAATTCATGTGATATATGGGAAGCATCCATATTCTTTCTATTCACCTCTTTTGTCAAGAGGGCACTCTCAACATCTTGCAATTTCATCCCATCCTTAGCACAGAGATCCATATAAAAATGTCCCATATTCTTTATGTTCACCTCTTTAGTCAAGAGGACACTCTCAACATCCTATAATTTCATCCCATCCTTAGCACAGAGAGCCATACAAAAAGTATCCCATGACTTAGGTAGAGTACCAAGTAGAAATAGAGGATGCAAAGTATCCTTGAACTCAATCTCCTGTGAAGCTAAATGATTGATGATGGAGTGAAACTCATTCATGTGTATAGACATAGAAGTCCCTTCCTTCATATGAAGGTTCATCAACTGTTTCTATCAATACATTTGAGAGACAATACTCTGCTTGTCATAAAGATTCTTAATCTACGTAAAAAGCTCATATGTAATCTAATTTTCAAGTATAAAATTGTAGTGAATCTTCTTAGAGACTGATAAAATTATTGAGGACTTACATAGCTCATCCAGTTCAATCCTTGGTCACAATGTTTTCCTGTTTGGCATCCCCATTTTGAGTGGTCTAACCTGTACTTTTTGCACTAAAACCTACCATATCTAGGTCTTACAATAGCTGCAATTGGTCCCATCTAGTTTCTCAACATTGAACATAGCACAATCATGAGAACCACTAGCCATAATGAGACCAAGCAAGTGCACAGAAGGGCAAAACAAGCTACTCTAATACCTTGCAAATCATTCCCAAAACCACTGCTAAATCAAGTGGGAGACAAAAGATACTACCAAGGAATGAGCTACCCAAAAACTTTAGGCAATTAATTATTAAGTGCAAGTGACTGACCTCAAATAGAACACATAAAATGGAAATGACAAGCTACTATAATAGATTGTAGCAATATGCCAACAACCAACTATGAGCAACCAAGAAGGAAGTAGCCAAGAACAACTGGCACTAAAGACTATAACAATAGCAATGTGTTAGTAACCATACATGCAATAGGCATAGATGTCTTGCATAGTGCAGATCTCAAGGGTAAATGAAGAGAACTACTAGATTCATAACCCAATGGGCAAGGCTCAATACATAAGTACTAGGTCCAAGTCAAGAGATCAAATCAGCCCAACATAGGGTAACTGCATCTAATACATATCAAGAGAGCATGTGCATGTCACAATGATTCCCACTATCTCAATATAATAAGCTCAAGCTCAACTACATTAAAAAAATGTCATGTAGTACATCCAAGTGCCAAATGTGGCTCAATACATAAAGCTAAATAGCTCCCACTGAAGCAAAAGTCAAATGCCAAATGAGCAAGCATATCTCAAAACATCACATTGATGACATCCATACATGCGAGTTCCATCTAGCATACATTTGAAAGCATAAAACCCAATATATATTCTTCAAGCCCCTAATGGCAATGATTGAAGTAATTGAAGTATAAAACCAAGGGGCCAAAAGCATCCAATGTGGCTCAAAACGGAACCTCAAGTATCACTACACAACTAAGACTTTAAAGTGAAATACTTGCTATCCACTATATATATAGCAAAGAAACCTACTTTTAACTAAGCAAAGAAATCTCAAACCTATCCAAGAATCATCTCGAGACATATACCAAACATCCCAACATCAATGCATAGGTGTATGAGCATCAGTGAAGATCAAACAATGAAATAATGGCTACCCTTGTTTGTATTATAGCAAACTATCCTAAATGTATAGACAATGATTGAGGTACACACTTGTAAAGGATGCTCCAATAGGTCTCAAAAAAAGTCAGAGGTGCTAAATTTCTTGGTCAAATGCTATAGGAGCTACAGAAGCTACTAATGCATGTAGTAGTGCCAGGGATAGGAGCTAGAAAACTTGCACAAATCATGTTGATGGTGCTGCTGGTCTTGCTTCTTGTAATGATTTCTTTTGAGCACTTACTAAGGCTCAAACAAGATTATACAAGCTCTAGAACAAGCCTCAAGTGGAGGGAGAAACCAAGGACGAAGCACAAGCAAGATTCATACCTCTGGAAGAAGAGGGTTGAACTACCATGGAAACTTCAAGCTGCAGAAGCTTTTTCTCGACCTGAAGTAAATTGAAGGGAAGAGCTCCTCAATGCTAGTGCAATGGCTCCGATACCAAATTGAAGGGAGTGAGCCTGGAGTGAAAGCACATGAGAGGAAGCAAGAGCTATGGTAGAAGGAGCAAGAGCAAGAGAGAGACACACACAAGATATGGGAACTCCAACAATCACAATGTGTGATTGACTTTCCCTTTATTTAAATGTCACTAAAAGAATAAAGAATGAAGTGATAGTGATGGGCGTGTACTACCACCTGCAATGTACAAGTATATGGGTACTATCAATGTAGATGTTCTCATGAGAACATAGAAGAGGAGCGGGATGCTCTTAGTCTCAATAGTGATGACTACCAATTTGTGATTGCTATTATATGGGCATAGCAAGAGCTCTTTGAGAGCAATGAGATTTCTCTCGCAACTTACAAGAGAAGAACTTGAGAGAGAAATTGAACTAGAACTTGATTACAAGATAACTTGATTACAACAGAACTTAATTACAAGCGAATTCTCACAAGAGTGTGGCTTGATTACAAGATGAGACTCAATACAAGACAAGACTAGAACAAGACAAGAATTAGAATAGGACTTACTCACAAGAGCCTCACAATTGGTGTTAGGAGCAAGACTAAAGGGCTTGTAACCTATGACGCTTATTTATACTATGGCCCAGGGAGGTTAAGGGGACCACATGTCATTTACAAGAGGATGCCACGTGGCATGACATGCATGTCAACACATGGCATGACATACATACTAACACATGGCATGCTGATATTGGTGATGACATGACAATGATCCAAATATCTTCTAGAATATTCTAGAAACTTCATGGAATCACGCTATACTATCTTGCATATGAATGAAGGGATATTCTTACTTGAGTATCTGTTATATTACCCCCCTTCTAGCATTGAGTTCCATAATGAGTGATGTTGTGCTTTTGAATAAGCTTTGGATTAGTTATACATTGAAGATGAAATTCCCGAACCTTAAGAAGAGCTCTTTGAATATGTGAAGCATGTTTCCATGTCCATTTACTTGTATAATAGCCCTTCCAATGGGCAAGATACTATAATTTTCATCTTGAAATTCTCAAATCCATGATTTTTTCTACTTCAAATTATTGGTGATCTTCAATTATGATTGGAGGCGATGGCTTTGGTAGTCTTCCAGGAATACTGGATATATGATATAGCTCCAAGATGGAAACATGGAATACAGGCTGGATTTTCATGGACTCAAGAAGCTAGAGATGTTAGGTGACTGGATTTGCTTGGCCAAGAATCTTGAAGGGCCCAAGTCATTGATAATCTAGTTTTTGAGAGGGTTTGTCAGGACCTAAAACGGGGCCAACACTAGCTATAAGCGCTAGCCAGGCCTCTAACACTCTCAAGACAACCCCACACGGCCTCACGGCCAAGAGCATCCAAGAGCACACTATCCTAATCGCTACTAGAGATATTGCGTTTGTAATGGAATGTAGGCCAACGATTGCCCTTCCTTACTCCACAGAGGGAGATCCCATACATCTTGGTATAATATACTACGTAACACAAACATAGGAGGCAACCCCTCGGCTGAATGCCGTGGCCCCACTGTAGCTCTCCTACGCTGAGAGGATTGGCCCCTCGATGTGCTACTCTAACATAAAGAACATGTGAAAAATCTCCACTCTTATATATTTTGAATGTTCCAGGAAATAGAAATTTTCTCACTTGACAATCTCCCAAGGAACCGAAATGCCTAAACCTACAACTTAGGTGCCTCACAACTCAGCGCGGGTCGTGTATATCAGAAAACCAATTACAATGCATCCAGGAGTTACCATGTGATATGGGCAATCCAACTATGAATGCCATAGTGCTCAAACATTTTATAAATCAGATTTGTGTGGTGCAACAAACATGTCTTTCCATGATTTCAGTCCACACGTCATGCTTCGTTGCTAAGGGTCAGCCCCGAGCCTTCTCGTGCGGCTTAAGACCAAAATTTCATATATTTTCAACAACTAATCAGCATCAAATCCCCTCTCCCCCCTAGTGTTTAGATTTTGCATCGTGGAGAGATGTAAAGAGTAGTTTTTTGTGCATTTTTCTTATAAAAAGCAATAAAAATGGACTTTAACATTAAGACATAGCTGAATTGATGCTTATCCCTTGTGCTACATCCATGCCATACATTCACGGACATAAAGCTTATTTTCCTCTATAATTTTTAGCGCAAAAAACTATTTTTTTTCATTTTTTGATATTTATCTTCATTTATTTCTTCATAAAAATGTGCTATTTCAAAATTATGAGCTCTCACTAATCAAGGACACTCATTAGTATTTTCATATCCATTTTTATCCCATATGATTCCCGAAACACTCAACAAAAACCCCAAATTCCATTATTTTTATAAAAACGGCAACTTACGAGTTTTGCATGTTTTGTAAAAAATTATTATGTCATCATATTTTTTGGTTCTCTTTCATATTTCAAAGAGAATGATACATGGGAAATCAAGAACAAACAAAATCAAGAACTTTCTCCAATCATTTTCCATAAAACAAAAGAAGTGCTCACTTACACATAGAAATCGTGATTCCGAGGCTAGTATATCGTAGACGAGAGACCGCTGGCGCTTCTTCTTTGCCGCTAATGCACTCTCGCCGATCTACATTCTCCATCACTTCAACATTATCATTTGGTCTAAATTCGTCATCACAACCCTCCCCCTTCTCTCTTGAATTGATGCGTATGAACAATCGCTAAGAGGAGAGAGAAGAGAGGAGAGAGAGATACTAGAAAATCAAATTTTTAAATCTCCCATTAAAATGGGCAAGCTTACAACCATCTCGTTCCTCTCTCTGTCCTGATTGAGAATCTCTCTCTCTCTCTCTCTCTCTCTCTCTCTCTCTCTCTCTCTCTCTCTCTCTCTCTCTCTCTCTCTCTCTCTGTGTGGCCGTTTTCTGGGAGAGGCATGGCACATCAGAGAGCAGAGCACACAACGGGTCCCAGTCAGAGAGGGGCCCACCCAGACGACTATTACACAGTTCTTTCAGACAGACAGAGTGAGAGCTACGCCTAACAGGAGATAGACAACTACTCAAATCTCCCCCATATATACCTAGCCTACTAATTCTAGAGCTTCATGCCTTGATTGCCGGTCCCTAGCAAACGAAAAGAAAGTAAGCTTTACATACACATATATCATTATCTACTTAAGGGACAAACGTAGAAAGGGGATGAAACCACCTGGAATGGCCACAAGAAGTTTCCGGTATGTTTGTCTTGTTACTCTAAAAAGGAGCAAGCAAACAAGGACAAGGCTATCTTGAGATGTCCAGAGTATGGAGTTACATATTTTTATGTTGATTGTCCTAGACGAAAACCCTCCGCTAGTAAATTGTGCCATTAGTAGCACTTGGACTCTCATTAGGGGAGATTTGAGGTCTCGAAAATGCCCTGTAAGTGATCCTAGAGAGAGAAAATATTTTAGAAAATAAAATCATTTTTTTATTTTTAAAAACTTTTATATTTTGGTAAATAAATATATAAAAAATTATTAAAAAGTCATTGTCATGATATTCTCGTGGTCACATCAAACGTAGAAATCTAGGCCACCATAAAGGTGACAAAGATTGTCATAATGAAGATCTTACTCATCCTCATTAAAGTGAAAACTAATATTCAATTTATTTATTTTTTGACATTTGATTACTTTCCTCCATTCTCACTCTCTTCTTTCTTTCTGATCCTTACTAGTTTCTTCTTCGTTTTCCTGCTTATTTCTAATTCGCATACTTTTTCAATCCAATCTTCTAATCACATCCTTAGCTATGGATTAGCCATCCAATTACCTCTATAGCTCTAGTAAAAGGCATCTCTATCATCTTCATATTGAGTTGGATAGTGAGTATGAACCAATAAGGAAGAGAACAAAACCCATTACTATTACAAAGTCTACGAAACATATACTTAGGTTTGAAGGAAAGAAGAATCTTGATCTTTGGTTAGATGGCTGGCTATATCCCAAAGATCCTAGCAAAAACAACACTCCACCTTTCTATAATAGCTCTTCATTGTTGAGGTTCATTGGTGATGGTTATAATGGGTTTCTAGGTTATACACTTAACTTAGTTGAAGAAAAGGATGTCCTCAAATTGGAGAGCCATCTTTTATCAAAACATAACAACGTGTTACTGCAGAAGCTAGAAGGCTATCAACATAGGATTCATTTGTTGGAGAAACACATCAAATCTTATCAACGAAAGCAAACTATTTTAGGACTTCGAAATCGACAAAAGGCTCTTAGAAATATTGAGAGTCTTAGATGAGGAGGAGGTGGTTGTAGTAAAAGAATCCAAGCAGCAATATATATTTTTTTCCACTTTAAAAATATAAAATATGACTTTGTTTATAATTAATTGTATTGATTTGTGATGTTGATTTTGTTTAGGTCTCTTCTTCAACAAATGCAAGTGAAAGAGCATTTGAAAGCATCTCAGTTTTATTATCATCTTCTTCCTTCAATAGTTTCAAAATATATTTTGGAGAAGAAGAAATTTAAAAAGTCTAAGAAACAATGCTTAGAGTCATTTATAAAGGATCTCTCTTTGGATACTCAGTTAGTGCAGAAGACACTAGATAATATTGGTATCAGTTGAGATGCTTATATACAAATTTTTCAGCTTTTACAGTCAAATATGAAGCAAGAACAAGTACGTAATTGCGTACTTCCAATGTCATCTGTGATTAGAACTATTAGATAAAGAGTGAATAATAAGGTAATGGAGATTTTGGGTGGGCCTTTCCATATCAAGGCTAGCTTCAAGGACAAGAAAAAGGAAGTTGTATTCAATGAATTTAATAATATTTTCCTTGACTTGCCCACCCTACAATGCTTAATGATTAGATTCTATGACTTGTCACTAGAAGAGGCACAAGGAGTGGCTAGATTTGTGGTTAAGCTTGATGAAAGTGAGATTCTTAAATGTACAAAACTAGAGAGGGTCTCTATTACCTTGATAAAATTTTGAACGGTTACAAACTAGACAAAGAGATGGAAAAAGATGGGTTTCAAGAAACCCTTGGCATCTTTTAGTCTGACTCTATTGCAGAAGAGTCTTTAGTTTCAAGGAATTCACTAGGTCCTCTAAGGGAATCTTTTGTTTCATCCCACTCGATGAGACCTCTACATTTCAAGAATTCTTGTTTCCTATAGCTTGGAAGGACCTTCAAATTCTTGGAATTTCCTACATGGGAGAGCAAATAAGAGGCAAGAACTCCAAAGTATCCTGCCCTAGATCCATTGTATCCAAGCATGAAGCCAAAAAACTCTTACAGCTTCTTCCTTCTCCACCAAAATTATCTTGTCTGAACCTTTATTGAAAGCTTGGGATCCAATCACCTTGGAGATAGCTTTCAAAGCCATTATTGGTAAGCTTGGAGAGCTTGAAAACCTCCTATGTGTAACGTGTCCGCTCGTCCACTTGTGGGACACGTCTTAGCAGCCCATTAGAAAGAGGGTCTAGAAAGCTCCGCCTGGCACTCGCAAGGAATGTCATAGGATTTGCAATTTAGGACTTCCTGAGTCTGCCCTGAGCGGAAGTGTCCGGCCATTCCCACTTAGGATCGACCTAAAGTCAGGGTTCCTTTCCTATCAGCAAGGTCTCTAGGAAGTAGCTAGCATCGAGCTCCAAATGAACCACTTTGCGTAGGAACAACAAAGTCGAAGTGGATTCATGCTACACTTGGTTCATGGAGAATGGGAAACGAGAGGGATACGAAGTTCAACCTCTCTGCCATAAGGCATAGTCCCATTCCTTTCCCATAAAACAACATAAATCGGGATTCTAACTTTACTGATGCTAGGTCTTCATACTCTGCCATAAGGCATAGTCCCATTCCTTTCCCATAAAACAGTATAAATCGGGATTCTAACTCTACTGATGCTAGGTCTTCATAGTCTCGTTATCTCATCTTTTGAGAAAAGTTCCCAGCTAACCGGGACCACCCTTCTGTAGGACAGACCTAAGTCACGTCCACTGTACTTTCCTCGGTTTGCTTAGTTATCTAATTACCTCCCACATTATGTTTGACATGAAAAAGTAGCTTCCTTAATTAATCAATTTAATCACTGGTTCCTTCATGTAACTTAGGCACTGACATAAAAACAATATCAAGCAAGTTCCTTTTTCAAATATCTAATCTTTATTTATCATAGCCTTGAAATACATCAAGTATCATGCCCAAAGGCTATCCCAGCAATCTACAAGATTGCTGCTCCAAGTTCAACCCATAGACTAGTACATGGGCCTCGAGATCCCATCTCGAGTCACGTCGGCCTCTTGTGCGGGATCCGGAGCAAGGAATTTACAGAGCCTCCCTTGGCACCCAAGCGTCCTCCCGCTCCAAGCAGCACCCATAGAGAGACATCTCGTAGTGGTTTAGGTCCATATACTTGGCGCGGCTAACAACCCCCTTGGATAGGGCCAGGCAGACATTCAGAGGTAATTGTTCCTGCCTCTCCCTATAGGCTTTTAACCTAAAGCATTAAGTGTTTTTCCTTGAATTAGTTCCTTGAGCAAAGGAGTTCAAACAATGTACCTAAGTATACAATCACGATCATTTCAGAGGCCATTTGTATGACCAACTGCTAAGGTGTGATTCCTTTTCCTCGAATGCTCCCAGCATCCGATCCTGGATCGTTCATGACTTGACGAGATCTCAAACAAGATCATGCAAGCAAATGTTCTTGGTAAGTTAACTTATTTTGACTCACTCTTCCCCTTGGGTTTCACCTTATGGTATCTTAACCCTAACTCGAAGCATTAACTGGTCAACCAAGGCAACGGACATGCCTTATTCGCAACCCAACCAAGGGTCTTTTATTCTTCCAATTCTTTACTCATCTCCCTCTAACCAAGTTCAGTTAACACACTTGACAACACAAGACTTTTCATCTAGGCCTTCAAGATACAGTCTAGATGCATGTGTCCCTTCCATCTCTCTTAGTGCGGTACTATGCAGAATTTTCCAATCAAACTTACCCATCATGCACATGGTGCGTTTAATATATTAATACATCATAAACAACCTTTAACTCTCTTCATACCTGGCAACAAATACTTAATCCTAATGCACCGGATCTCATGTGACTTGCGTATATGAAGTCTAGGTTTCTATCCATCGGTACAATTGCATCCTATGAACAGAAACTAACATTTCATGTGTTTATTTTAATCATGATTGCGAAGCATGAATTCTAGATGACTATTCATGCACTGAACTAGATTAAAAACTATTATTTTATGTGAAATAATGTGAAAACCTTATCATTCTATGTGTGTAAAAGCTATCATTCTATGCATATAAGCTTATGCGAACTCCATGCTCTACCATATCATGCATGCAACTTATCACTTGGAGTAAACAAAAATCCTAAGGCTCGTTCTTGTTCCGTGCATGTAACTACCCCTTTATTTCTTCTTCTTGAAATAATATAGAATATTCTTAACCAAAATTAATTATAAAACCTAGGATATCAAAAGGACCTGGGTTTGATTCGTGATCGTAGGGGCATTTTTTGCGTTGGTTGCTCCGCTCGCCTCTCCCGCATTACTGGTACCATTGGTAGCTTTGGCACTTACATTTCCCGCAACTCTCTTTTTGGGATCTATTTACTACGTGGAATTTGGATAGTCTGGACCTTCAAGATGATAGGCTTGGGAAAGAAAAGGTCATGAGTAAGGTGACCTTCACCGATGAGGGGGTGGCTTGAAAAGTGGCTTCTCGAACACGGCCCTCAACACCTTCTCTACCCACCAACTCTCTCTCTCTCTCTCTCTTCTTCTTCTTCTCCTCTTCTCCTTCTCTCTCTCTCTCCCTCTTCTTCTTCTTTTCTTCTCTCCTTCTCCTACTCTCTCTCTCCCTCTTCTTCTTCTTCTTCTCTTCTCATTCTTCTCTCTCTTCCTCCTCTTCTTCTTCCCTTCTTCTCCTCCTCTCTCCCTCTCCTTCTTCTCCTTTTTCTTCTCTTCTTCTCCTCTCTCTCTTATTCCTCTTCTTCTTCTTTTTCTCTTCTTCTCCTTCCCTCTCTCCCTCCTTCCTCCTCTTCTTCTTATTTTCTTCTTCCCCTTTCCTCTCTCCCTCCTTCCTCTTCTTCTTCTTCTTCTCTTCTTCTCCTTTCCTCTCTCCTTCCTTCCTCCTCCTCTTCTTCTTCTTCTCTTCTTCTCCTTTCCTCTCTCCCTCCTTCTTCCTCTTATTCTTCCTCTTCTTCTTCTCTCACGGCCAGGGGGCGCTGTTCACGAGGCAGGGGAGAGTGCTATTGTTGACGCAAACAGAGGGGGGGGACATGACGATGCGCGAGGGAGGGGAGTACCTGCCGCTGAATGCTAAGGAGGAGGGGGGAGTCTCCCTTATATGGTGGAGGGGGGAAGATGGCCGCCACCCCTCCCACCTGGGGGGCTGCATGCCCCCCCTAACACACACTTTGCTCCCTCTCTCTCTCTCCCCAACGTACTGTCGGCGGGGAGAGAGAGGGAGAGTTAAAAAATTTTGCATTAAAGTTTTTTTTTAAATTAAGGGGGGTATATTACATCCTCTCCCCCTTAGAGGAATCGAGATGTACTCATCTCGAGAAGACCTGGGGGTATTGTTGATTGAGAGTATTTTCATCCATCTACGTGGCATCCTCTTCGGGATAATCTTTCCACTGGATGAGGTATTCTCTCAAGGTCCTTGACCTCAAATGCCTCTCCCCAACATCCAGGATTCTATCAGGCCGTAGCTTAAGGACCCCTTGGCTAGGCATTACAATTTGTTGATCATCAGGTACATGATTTGGATTAGGTAGATACTTTTTCAATAGGCTAACGTGGAATACATTATGAATCTTTAGGGTTGCGGGCAGCTATAGTTTGTAAGCATTAGGCCCTAGGCACTTAGTGATCTTATAAGGTCCACAATACCTTGGACTTAGCTTCTTGTACTCTCCCAAGGACAGTGAACTCTTTTTAGGGCGTACGCGAATGAAGACCATATCACCTTCGACAAAGGATCTATCTTGCCATTTCAAGTCAACGTAAGCCTTCTGTCTATCCTTGGCAGCTTGAATGTCTTGTCTTATTGATTTGATTTGATCATCCATGTCTTCCAGCATCTGCCTTGAGGCTTCTACCCTCAAAGTTGGATATGAGAAGTTCAAAGGGGTACGACAATCATGCCCATACAATGCTTGAAAAGGGGTCATCTGAATACTCTATTGGTAAGAGGCATTGTAGGCAAACTCAACCAGTGGCAAATATTGAATTCACTTTTTGGGTTCACGACAACAATATGCCCTAAGCATATCTTCAATGACTTGATTGACTCGTTCTATTTGACCATCAGTTTGGGAGTGGTAAGCTGTACTGAAACAAAGTTGAGTTCCAATAGCCTCAAAGATAGCCCTCCAGAAGTGTGATGTGAAGAGAGAGTCTCAATCACGAATGATTCTTCTGGGTAACCCATGCAGTTTGAATATGTCCTTGATGAATAATCTTGCGATGTTTGAAGCTTTATAGTTTGTCTTGACAGGGATGAGATGTGCGACCTTGGTGAGCATATCTACTACAACCATAATAGAGTTGTATCCTCCCTGAACTTGGGGTAGGCCAACAATGAAGTCCATACTAATGAATTCCCATTTCATTTGGGGAATGTCAAGTGGTTGCAATTTCCCAGGCAATTTAACATGTTCTGCCTTAATTCGTTGACAAGGCAAACATTCCGTGACATATTTGAGTACGTCTCCCTTGAGCCTTTCCCAATAATAGCTCCTTTTGACTGCATTAAGGGTCTTGGCATAGCTAGGATGTTCTAAGAAAGGGGAGTCATGGGCTTCCCAAAGTATCTTCTGCTTGAGAGTTTAGCTTGCAGGGATACATAATCTTGTCCGAAAGTAGACAAGTCCACTATTGACAGAGAATTCTTGATACTTCGTCTTTAGCTTCGGGTCTTGATCCTTGATGGGGATCTCCCTTAGCATTTTCTGATAGATGGGGTCATGATATGCCTCATATTTTGCTAGCTCAAGAATCGGGTTGTTTGGCATTGATACCTTTGTGGCTAGAGACCTTGCCATTGATGGATCTTGAAAAATAAGAGAGTTTAGAAATGCCTTGCGACGACTGAGTGTATCGGCAACTAAATTCTCATTTCCAGGCCTATATTTGATTTCAAAATCATATTCTTCCAGCACTTTGATCCATCGAAGTTGCCTCATATTGAGCTCATTCTGGGTGAAGATCGATTTAAGACTCTTTTGGTCTGTCACTAAGGAAAATTTGTTACCTAGCAAGTAATGCCTCCAAAGTTTGAGGGCATGGATAATAGCCAACAGCTCTAGATCGTGGGTAGCATAATTCCTTTCATGGCTCTTCAATTTTCTTGAAGAATATGCTATGGGATGACCTTCTTGCATAAGTGCACATCCTAAAGCAAATGCACTAGCATCAGTTACCACTTCAAACTCCTTACTAAGATCAGGAAGCTTCAGGATGGGTGCTGATACTAAGCTTTGTTTTAGTTTGTCAAAGCTAGTCTATTCGGTAAGTGACCATACAATTGCTACTTGCTTCTTTAGTAGATCAGTCAGAGGTGCTACAATCAAAGCATAATCCTTGATGAAAATCCTGTACTATCTTGTCAACCCAAGAAAACTACGTATTTCTTTGACAGAAGTTGGTGTTGGCCATTCCAGAACGTCTCTGACCTTAGCTGGATCTATTGAAATTCCTTCCGCTGATACAATGAATCCCAGATATTCAATCTGTCGCTTGAAAAATGTGCACTTCTTCTTCTTGGCATAAAGCTTGTGTGCTCTCATTATTTCAAGAACAATGCAAAGCTGGGGTTCATGATCTTTTTCCTATTTAGAGTAGACTAGGGTATTGTCAAAGAAGACGAGTACAAAGTCATCAAGATAGGGCCTAAAGATATCCTGCATTAACATGTTGAAGATAGCAGGAGCATTCATTAGCCTGAATGACATCACTAGGAATCCAAAGTGTCCATACCTTGTACTGAATGTAGTCTTCGGGATATCTTCTTCTTTGATCCTTATCTTATAATATCTAGATCTAAGATCTATCTTAGAGAAGACCTTGGCTCCTTGAAGGCGGTCAAGTAATTCATCTATTCTTGGAATGGGGTATTTATTTTTTATGGTAGATTGATTCAACCCTCTATAGTCAATGCATAGATGAAGTGTTCCATCTTTCTTCTTTTGGAACAGCATTGGAGCTCCCCATGGTGAACTGCTAGGACGGATGTAGCCTTGGTCTAACAATTGCTTGGGTTGCTCTTTTAGTTCGATAGCTTCCAGAATGGACATCTTACATGGCCTCTTTGTGCAGCTCCTGGCACAAGTTTGATTTTGCAATCAACTTCCCTTTGATGAGGAAGTTCTGTCAGATCTTCAAGAAATACGTCTACGTATTCCTTTAACCATGAAGGTTCTTCCCCAGATTCCTGATTCTGATCTAGCTTATTCAGTTTAATCAGGTAGACAGGTAGACCCTTTTGAACACCTTTTATTATTCATGTTGCTTTTGCCAACTATATTTTTGGCTTACCAGCCTCACCTTGAGTTGTGACTAATTTCCCTTCAGATTTTCGAAAGGAGACTTGGCACTTCCCATAGTGGAGGTGGGCATCATTGGGTATTAGCCAATCCATTCCGAGTAAACATTCGTGGTCACCTAGATTCATTACCCTGAATCTCACAGAAGTTGGCTTCCCACCTAGTAGGAATTTCACCTTAACAGTTTGCCTAGTACAAGTAAACATTCGTGGTCACCTAGGTTCATTACCCCCTGAATCTCACAGAAGTTGGTTTCCCACCCAGTAGGAATCTCACAGAAGTTGGCTTCCCACCCAGTAGGAATTTCACCTTAACAGCTTGCCTAGTACAAGTGACCTCACGACCATTTGCTAATTCCACAAGTAAACTAGGTGCATCTATTGTGGATATCCCTAATCTTTTTGCACAGATTGGTGAAATGAAGGAATGTGTACTGCCACAGTCAATCAGGGTTTTGAAGCTTTTACCTTGATAATCTGATGGAGTTTGAATCACCAAGAATTGGCGATTCGGACCCTTCTTATGAAGAGTGGCGTGAACCTTTGCCCTCTCAATGTTAGCATCCATGGATGGATCTTCTTCATCGCCCAGTTCCTTGTTGGAAACACTGGAGGTTCTCCCTCTGGCCATAACAGTGGTTCCTTGGCCATGAGCGGCTCTATTTTGACCTTGGAATTGCCATTGGCGATGTCCTCTGCTAAGCTTGGCCACAACAAAATGGAATTGCAGAAAGGAAAAACAGGCATATTGGAGAGGTATCTCGTGCCATTCTCAATGAAAAAGACCTGCCAGATTTTTATTGGGCTGAGGCAGTTGCTATAGCAGTCTACATAATGAACATGACTCCCACTGCAGCAATACATGGGATGACTCCAGAAGAGAGGTATACTGGTAGAAAACCATATATTTCTCATTTGAAAATTTTTGGTTGCATTGCCTATGTTCATGTGCCAGATGAGTTGAGATCCAAGTTGGATCCAAAAGCTGAGAAGTGCATCTTTATTGGTTACTCTTTGCAGCAGAAAGGGTATAGATGCTATAACTCTTCTACTTGTAAGTTTACAGTGAGCAGAGATGTTGTTTTTGATGAGATGAGTAGCTGGTATAAACCAGTAAATGTGATTGATGATGTAGATGCACAAAATGGTAATGCTGCACAGAATTCACAGCACAGCAGTCACAAAATATTAGTGGACCTGGAGCGTCCTCTAGTAGTGGTTCACATTCTTCGCCATGGACAGGCAGATTGAGATCAGGAGAATCTTCTCAAAGCAATGCAGATAGTGGTATGCAAGTATCACGAAAAGGAAGAGAGAAGGTAGATCAGCCCATGTTTGATGTGAATGCAGGTCACTCTTATGTGGATGATGAATCCAATGGCTCAGAACAGAGCATTGATGATGAGTTGGGTATTCCTTCTATTGTTACACCTGGAGTAAGGAAGACCAGGGATGTTTTGAGAGCACCTGGGAGTGAACCTACTTTGCACAGGTCTACCAAAGCTAGTATCCTGTGGATAGGCTGAAATATGATGGATTTACAGCCATTCACTATGCATATATGGTCAAAGTGATACAGGAACCAGAACCCACTTCTTTTGAGCAAGCCATGGGAAAAGAAAAATGGGAGAAAGCCATGGATGAAGAAATGGATGCCTTGGAAGCAAATGCTACATGGGAATTGATACCTTTGCCTAAAGGTAAGAATGCAATTGGCTGTAAGTGGGTTTATAAGGTGAAGCACAATGCAGATGGTTCTGTGAATAGATACAAGGCAAGGTTAGTAGTCAAGGGGTATGCACAAACATATGGCATTGATTATGAAGAAATATTCAGTTCGGTTGCAAGGATGGCAACCGTAAGAGCAGTCATTGCTATGGCTGCATCAAAGGAATGGTCTTTATATCAGATGGATGTAAAGAATGCCTTCTTGCATGGTGATTTGCAAGAAGAGGTATATATGGAGCAGCCACCAGGTTATGTGCATGCTGTTCATCCTGAGTTTGTTTGCAGGTTGAAGAAAGCATTGTATGGCTTGAAGCAAGCACCTAGAGCGTGGTCTGACAAGATAGGACAGTATCTTGTCACTATTGGCTTTCAGATTTCCAAGGCAGATTTCTCACTTTATGTGAGAAAAACAGAGAAAGGTATTATGCTACTTGTCATTTATGTTGATGATTTGATTATGACAGGTGACAGTGATGAAGATATCCTTCATGTGAAAATGCTATTGAAGCAGAAGTTTGAGATGAAGGATTTGGGAGAGCTGCGTTATTTCTTGGGCATTGAGGTGACTAGATCACCAAGTTGGATATGGCTCTTACAGAGGCAGTATGGATTGGACATGCTGTCTAAATATGGGATGACAGGCTGTAAGCCTATTTCAGTTCCTTTGGAGCAAAATGTGAAGCTGAGCACAGATGCAGGTGAGCTTCTGGAAGACCCTACTATGTACAGATGCATAGTAGAAAGTTTGATTTATATGACTGTTACCAGGCGAGATTTGAGCTATGCTGTTGGATTGGTAAGTCAGTTTATGCAGGCTCCAAGGAAACCGCATTTGGATGCGGCTAGATGTATACTCAGGTATGTGAAGTCCACATTGCAGTATGGACTATTTTATGAGACTGGGGTTCAGATACAGTTGCATGGATACACTGATGCTGATTGGGCTGGTAGTATTTCTGATAGATGATCTACCAGTGGATATGTGTTCTCTTTTGGGAGTGCTGCAGTCACTTGGAGCAGCAAGAAACAGCCTACAGTTGCCTTGTCGAGCACAGAGTCTGAGTACAGGGGCGCAACAATGGCTGCATGTGAGGTCGCTTGGTTGCATAAGCTACTTTATGATATGCATCAGCCTACAGATGGGCCAGTTGTCATTTATTGTGACAACATGAGTAGTATATACTTGGCAAATAACCCAGTCTATCATGCTAGACCAAAGCACATTGAGGTACATTATCGCTATGTGCGGGAGAGGGTTTTACTAGGTCTTATTGATCTAGTTTATGTTAGCACAGAGGATCAGGTAGCTGACATATTCACGAAGGCATTGGGCGTAGAGAAGCTGCACAAGTTCAGAGACCTGCTTGGTGTGCCGGAATTGGGATTGAGATAGAGGGGGAGTGTTGAGATATCGAGCTCCACTCGTGATATGCCAGGGTGACCGTTGTGCATTTATGTTACCGACTTGTTAGTTGCAGATGCGGTTGGTACACCGCCCATGAATAATAGCTAGATGACAGCTATCCTTATCTACTCTAGTTCATGGCTCAGTTAGTATGCCACCTTAGTTAGTTGAGTTTGGTTTTGAGACCCATATATAGGGTTCTTCTATTTCTATGTACTTGAGTTCTTTTGGCTTACACAACTAAGAAGAGAAAAACTGTTTTCAGCCTCCATCTTTGTGTGTATTCTCCCATTGTGCAAGCAAGAAAGCTACGACTGATACTCCTTCCTTCTCTCCCACAATCTTGACACCACGATCCAAGTGCAAGCTTCAAGCAAGCTCCATCCTCAAGCTCCACACTCCAAGCTCCATTGCCGCAAGCAAGAGAAGAGAAGAGAAGAGAAGAGAAGAGAAGAAGATGGAGAGCTTCTCCTCCACGGTCCCTCACCCTCACACACTCACTCCCTCACACTCTCACACTCCCTCTCTCAAGCACAAGCTCAAGCAAGCAAGAGGAAGAAGAATAAGAAGACAAAGAAGAAGAAGAGGAGAGCCACTTTTGGCCACACACAAGAATGAGCTTCTCATTCACTTTTCAACTTTATGTACAAAACCGTAAATCCCTTTTTGGGTGGTCATCCCCTTATCCCCTTATTTACATGGTCGTGGCCTAGACCCTCTTTCCCATTGTCCTCCTATCTTCCTAGCTTCCTTCCTATTGCCCATCTACCTTTACAAATTGCACGGGTGAGAGACCCGCACTCTTAAAATAAATCATGGTACACCTTGCACTTTTTTACAGAAGTATAGACTCAAGCTTTTTCTCGTGCGCCTTTTTCCTTGATTTAGGACTTTTATGCACTTCTTGTGTTTCTAGATTCTTCTTGGCGCGCCTTCGTCTTCTGTTTCACTTTTGCCTTGATCTTATCTTTTGCTTTAGATTTCTCGAATTCTCCACCTTGTTTGTCTAAGGGTTAACATTACCCCCCTCCTAGACGAGTGCTAGTCCCATGGCACTCACCATCGTAGGTAGTAGGCTTGGCATGCACCAAAGACGTGGGTGGTAGAGACATTTGTTGTTTTGCCGGGGAGGAGTTTTGGTGGTGGTGTGGATGAAGGTCATTGGGGGCACGTTGTTGGCCTGGTTGGCTAGTGGTAAGGTTGTTGGAGTTGGTGATAGGGTTGTTCTTTGTTGGGAATTGCACTAATGGCTAGCACAATATTGGTTTTTGGGGATTCTAGACGTGATGATTCTTTGGTGGGCTTGCATGATGATAAAGGATAAGAATTTAGAGTTGAGTGTTGATGAAGAGTTGATGGTACTTTTGTTGGAGTCTTCAAGACCTGCAATTGAAAACCTCTCATATGGTCTCTCTCTAGGGGTTAGTGCTAGTCTTCTTATTGTGCACAAGATGTAGTTTGATTAGTTTGGGAGACAGGTTGAACTCTAAGAAAGCTGAGAGTATTGTCCTACACTTGAGGACCCAAACTGTGTATATATCATTGTGCAGATATTATGTGAGTGCACGTGCATGCTTAGATATTACGTAGTTAAAAGACATCTGGTCTGGTTCCTCATAGCAATGGGTGGATAAAGCAAGGGTTCAATAGGGTGGACAAAATGTTGATGTTGAGGATAAGTATACTTGAAGGCTTGTCGAGACATCATTTGTGATTTTGACACACAATGTAGCATAATTAAGCTCATTGATGCCTTAGCTTTTTGTAGCTAATGACTACGTATAGTGGTTGAAGCATATAGTGTACTTTCCATGGTCTTCCATGCCTTGCTTACCACTATTGATTGCAATGGCATTGAGATGGAGTGTGAAAAAGAATTGTGCAAATGGTTTAGGGTGACAAGTCTAACCATAGGCGAGACGAGCTCCCTAGGTATATCTTGCTCTTGATGTGCCCTGAACAATTGTGGGTGATATGTAAAGTGCTAGGGGACTAGGGACGGAGCCAGCCGACCAAGGTCACTGGACGTACCTAATTTGAGGACCCCTAGGTGCTATGCTGTAATTGTGGGTGCTTCTTTTATTCTTTTTCTTTTATTCTTTTTTTTGCATTTGTTTTTTCTTTTCTATTTTTTGGGTTTTTTTGTGTGGATAAAATGAATGTAACCATTGCAGTACGTTGAGGCTATCAACCTTTCATTTGGATTGAGAAATATGGAGATCTAAAGGTTGTGAAAAATGGATATTACAAAGATGATTGTGTTACTAGCCTCCATGCTAGAGGAAAAATTGTTGAGATGGAGAGATACACTTGAGATTTTGCAAACCTCTTTGTAACATGTGAGACATCGGTACAATTGAGGTAGCACCTGCAATGAGCCTGATGTAGAATTTGGCCAAGAAAGAGAGAGTAGCCAATGACCATGCGTTGGGCCATGCTCAAATGCAATGTGTACTTTTTGCAGGGGTGATTTTCTCTTCTAGCAAGTGGGGCTTCCATCATGGCTCTTTGTTCTTGGTATTTATGTTTCTTTCTTTGTAATGGCTCTTTGTGGGGTTGATGGTCTTGTGGTGACTTGGGCATTGAACGCTTTCATACAGAGACCTATGTCATCCTACATTCACTTGGCAACTCGTGAGAGTACATGCAAGTCATATGCTTCAACCATAATGAACAGGTACAGCTCAAAGAGACGTCACTTAATTGAATCCTACATTCACTTGGCAACTTGTGAGAGTACATGCAAGTCATATGCTTCAACCATAACGAACAGGTATAGCTCAAAGAGATGTCACTTACTTGAATCCCATGGTGTTGACTTCGATGCATATCACCTGCGCTTGATTATCATTGCTTGTGTGTGTACTGGTGGAGCCCCGAGAGGAACACCAAGGAAAAGGGAATTCTCTTGCAAGAAAATCTATCTTGTAACATCAACAAGCTTGTTTATCATGTTTCATATGATCACAATGAAGAAAAGAACACCAGGCACAACAAATCTTCATACAACATCATATAAATCTCCCACGGTTTTTAATAGAATCAACCATATTCTTCAACATCTTCACAAAATCCATCAATAGAACAAAGAAAGCAAAGGAATACACCATCTTTGAATGGAAATACATCATATAGTATTCATCTTCAATATCTTCATAGTCTTCTCTCTCAATCTCTCATATACAATCACTCTGTTTGAGTAGAATTGGCTATCTCTGGCTCTCTCTCACACACTCCATCAATAATACATCATATCCTCACTACAATCTCTCAAAAATTACTCTCAATAATCACTCTTAGGTCGTGGATACCCCTCCCAAGAGGTATGTCTGATATGAAAGGTCACCAGAGCCACTACAGTGTCTCTTCACAGCTCACTACTATCACTTCACTCTAGTCTTCACTTGAGTCTTCAGCAGCTACTTCTTTCACTTCTTTCAGCTCTTTTGCACTTGTATTCACCTCTTTCCAAGGCTAGAAAACTTTCCCAAAAATCACACATATATTCCACAGAACACTTACAGAAGCATACAGAACAGTCTACAGAACAGTACCAGAACAGCTACAGTACAGAACAGAAACAGAAGCTCTACAAAAGACCTACAGAAGGTTACAGAAGGTTATCAAAACCTCATAACTCATTCTCAAACCATTCAAAACTCTCACAAACCATTCACTAAGCTTTCACAATATCTCATTCTTTATCAATCAATACCTCATCCCTCCTTACAGAAGACAATCAGATCAAAACAAACCAAAACAGAACAAAACAGAAGGTATACAGAACCATTCAGAACCTATCAGAACATCACAGAACCATCAACAAACATCATGATCTTCCAAAACACAATCAATATCATCCAAAACACTCTCAATCCACTTTCTAATCAACCAATCATCCCATAAAATCAATCATTCAGCTCTCAAAAACAACAAAAATCAGCCAAAAAACAAGTCATTTCAACACTCAACATATCCCCACACTTAATAAGGAAGCGTCCTCGCGACCCAGGAAAAGGGGAATACAAGTTCAAGAAAAAGCTCAACTTTGTTCTTCAATATCTTTTCACAAAGAATCCATCCAACACGACCCCAACTTATAACCTGTTTCTGATATAAAATACAAAGAAAGGAAAACTCTTTTGAAATTAACACCTCTTATCAAACTAAAAATCATCACAAATTTGTAAAGGATATAAGAGTTTGCTTCTTCTTCTTCAACATCATCTGCTTCAGCTCTCCAACCACGACCCCATCTCTACAAATCTCCAAAACATAGCTCGTACACAAAATCCAATAGGAAACCACCACGTTGGTAGGACATACATGAACTCACAACACAAACACTAATACACAACACAACCATCTGAATGACTTCTTCAAAAAGAAGAGTTTGGTATTAAAAAGCTTTCACGATACATTGGAAAGGCATCAATGAAGATGATCCCTCTTAAAAGATTGATGTTGTCGGAATCGATCCATGGATAAGGATTCATCTACAAAGTTTTTAGGAGGATTTTGGAAAAATTGGAGACAGCACATCCTTTCCAACAGGACCAAGTATCTGCTAGGTAAACAGAGGGCATGAAAATACAGTATCTCCAACTGTTGAGAATCAATGCTAACATTGACATTCATGCACAACTTTGGAATAGGCTTTGAATAAGTATGAGAGTGCCTATGCATATACGCCAGGTACCAAGCAAAGTGAGCAGTTAATCTCACTGAGGGATCTGCAGACTGTGAATATTGTTGGGCAAAATGAACATAGTTTTGATAAGCTTGACTGGAAACTGTCCATTCCCCTGGAATTACTGGCCAATTAATCTGCGGTCCTGTAAGGCAATCATCCGAACTCCATCCCCTTCTTCTGGAAATCTGAGTATCAAAACCGGCACAGTCACTAACCAACTGAGGTGGTTGAGATATGGAAGTGTTAGGAGAGGGTAATGGAATAAGAGAAAGTGGATGTAGGGAAGGATAGGAAAAATCATAAAAGGAAGAAAAGGTTAAAGAAGGAGTGGCAGAAATTTGTAAGGAATCACTAAGGAACGGTGTTAATTGATAAATAGGAAATGTAGAGGGTACATTAATGAGGGGTGAAGGACAGGGTGGAGAAGGGGAAAATACCCTATCCTCAATAAAGGAACAGTAAGTGAAAATAGGAATTTGAGGGAAATTGGAAGGTTGGAAAAGAAGTGGTAAAATTACTGTAGAATTAGTTTGACAAAGGGAAAAATATATAGCATAACGGTGAGCCAATTGTTGGTAATAGAGGAGGGTAGGAACAGAAGGTCCTAAGAGAGATCGTCTATGATAGGCATCAAAGAAAGTAGCATCAAATGGATTATGTTTGGAAAGATAGGTTAAGAGATCCATCCTCAGTTGGTTAGTACTCTGGGCAAAGGTAGGAGCTGTATTTTGTCTTTGATTGAGGACCACCGAATCAATCATGGGATGCCACGAATTATCCTGACAATCAGCTACTTTGGAGGAATAACTCTGAAACATATCAGCTATGCGCAACTCCAAATGATTGACATATAGAACAGCCTGTAAGACCACATCCCCCACATACCATGCCATATCTACCTCATCTGGAATTAACAAATCTCCTCGGAGATACATGTATGATATCAACATGGTGTCTGGCGTGACAGAATCTTCAAAGACCATTCTAACTACCTCTGTCAACAACTCAGCAGACCAAGCCCCACTCCAGCCATCCTCTGGAAAAGGTAAATCCATCGTGGAAAGCTTCATATAGAAGACCAACTTCTGTAAGTGGTAGTGGACAAAGAAAGAATGGTCTGGTAGGACATAGTCCTGAAATTGTTCAAAGGTAGACCATAACAAGTCCATTCTGGACTGCAATCTTTCCACTTTATCTTGGAATAGAGGGCACAAAGTAGCCTGTCTCTGTAGGGCAGCCAAGTCCTGCTGTGAAAAAGAAGGAATTAATGGAACAGGAGGGCTTGGAGGAACAGAGCGGGACTTTGCAAGCTGATCTTGCAACTGCTGGATTTGGGAGGCTTGGTTGGCCACTGTGTCATTAGCCATCTGTAAAGCTGAAAGCTTGTCATCTAAAATAGCTTGGAATTCCGTCGCTTCACTGGACATCCTCTCCTTCTCCGCTGAAAGGTTAGTAACCTGTGACTGAGCCTCGAATAACTGGGTTTTCAATGAAGAAATCTCATCGCTCTGGATGGCAACCAGTTGGGTTTGCTGTTCCATTTGCTTAAATAGATCTGCTAGGGTATCCTTAGCAGAAGCTAACTCAGATGTTGCCTTATGCAACTGGTCTTTGGACTGCATGAGCTCCTCATAGAAAGATGCGTACAGCTGCTGAACACAGGCTGTCACGGACAACTCAATGGAACTTTGAATATCCTTGCAGAGGAAAGGAATGGCATCTCCTGAGACGAGACTGTTCAGGGAGGGAACTGAGATCTCCAAGGATCCTTCTCTATGTGCTCTGAACAGATTATTGCAAGTGAGATACCCAGGGAGTTCACTGCCAGAAGTAGCAGGGATAGGCATTGAGGGAAGTACAGCAGGGGCTTTGTCCGCTACCCTCTTCAAGCGTTTGCGCTGTATGACCAGGGGAGGTGGAGAATCATCATCCTCAATGTCAATGGGTGCTGACTCTTCTGAAGGTGGAGGAGGAGGTACTGGATCTAATGGACGAGGTGGAGGTACAGTCTTCTGTAAACCTGAATAGGTCAAGAAGGCAGACAAATATGATCCGTAGGTAACATTGGTAACATTACCCCTCGTGACTTTAACAAAATGCTGATCCATCTTAGTAAGGAGGTATGTGCTCCAATCAATGGCAACTCCTTTTAGCACCATCCTGGAAGCTGTGAAAAGTTCTTTGGACAAATAGTGGGATGGCGTTTTGGCAGGCATGAACCTGTCCTGAAGGAACTGGCACATCGTCTTCCAGACGGGATCGGTGATCATAGAAAACGAAACTCCTGAAGAGTTTATCACTTTCTTAACATCAAGGACTTCCCTTGTCTGCTTCTGCAACAGCTTGAGAATCTCGTCATTAGAGAAGAGCTGACGAGTGGTCACAAAAGGTTCTCCTTTGGAGGGTAAAGACAGAGCCTTCCCTAAGCCTCGAGACGTCAATGTCATAGACATGCCTTGGACTACTCCTGTCTTCTTGCTGTAAGAGGCCAGGAACTCATCACATAAGGACGGATCCTCTAGAAGTAATGGAAAAGGAGTGGCCACAAAAGCAGCAAGTCCTGCCTTCGTGAGGGGCTCAAAAGTAAGTAGGGACGAGTAATCCCTACTAACTAGTGGGACGTACTGGATAGGGGGAGGAGCATGAGAAGGCGCCATTCAGATGGTTACACACACACCACAAACACAGACAATCAAAGAGAATGCCTGCAAAGCAACAGACAAAAACCAAGGATAAGAGGATTACCAAATAAAACGTGACCCGACCTACTAACCCCAAGCAAACCACATCCTAGAAAAAAATTTGACATGACCTCGAGACAAATGCGACCGAAAGCTTCATGCGATGCATCAAACAAACACCCTGAACCCCGTATCAGGCAATAAAAGAAAAAAACTACATACCGTACCCTTAACCGTAACTAAAACAGGAAACCAAAACCATACCATATCCGACACATATCAATACGACATCTATGATAGAACCAAGACTGGACCATGGAAAATAACACTAAGGACTGCGCATACCCATCCCACGAAACGCTTCATTAAAAAGGGATTAAGTGCAGTGAGGGGGGAATTAATTTAATGAAGGGTTGATTTTAATCAATTATTAAAAATGGGTGAATTTTTATTAGGTGATAAATCTTAATAAGAAAACGGCGGTTCCTTATTATAAATTTATTTACCAATTATTAGGTTAAACGGTGCAGTTATTCGATTCCCGGACTTCGATTCCCGACTGGGTCTCTAAATGCAATTCATTGATTACAAATTAAGGTGATGTGGAGCGCTTTTTTGCCAGCGCATGCTCATGTGACGGCTGGTTCATTTTTAATTAAAAATTTAAAGTGCCTCTGTAGCGCACGTAGCGCGTGCTAAGTGAACGGCTGGTTTATTTTAATTAAAAAAAATATGTGTGTTGAGCGCGAATGCGCGTGGAAACGGTGGGTGATTTAAAGAATTCATTTTAACAATTAATTTGTGATTAAGGGGAAAAATAAATAAATAAATAACATAAAATAAATACCTGGAAGGGTGTGTATGTAATGCAGGAATGCGCACGAAAGAATTCCAGTAAAGGAAAAGCAAAAAGCACTGATGAAACAACAATGAGAACACCTTAGCAGATGTGTTAATTTCGTTTATGTTGGTGTTTTTATTTTTATTTATTTTATTTTATTTTTTTAGTTGTGATTTTTTTATGGTGGAATAAATGGAAAATGAGCAAGGGAGGTGAAGGAAATTTTTTAGAAGGTTTTTAGAATTTTTTAGAATTTTTTACAATTTTGTTAAATGATGTTTCTATATGTTTTGGCAATTTATGGGAAAATTTAGGAAAGATGGATTTTTCAGAAATTAGAGGAAAGGAAATTCCTAGCAGACAAAGTTCCAAAAATTGGCAAAAGGCAAAAGGATTTTTTAGAAATTTTTCTGAAATTTTTTTATGGAAAAATTAATGTAGTGATTAATGAAGTCACATTAATCACATTAGTCACATTAGACATAAGTCAGGTTAGTCAGGTTAGTAGGGGTAAGTCAGGTTAGTCTACCTAAGGCTAGTCTGGTAAGTCAACCTAAGTCTAGTCAGGTAAGTCTACCTAGGTTAGTTAAGTTAGGTCTAACTAAGTCTAGTTAGTTAAGTTAGGTTAGGTCTGTTAAGTTAAGTTGGATTAGGTTAGTGTTAATGATTAATTTAACCTAAGTTAACTAAGGTTAGTATCTAACCTTAGGAGGTGGGGGTGGTGGAGGAGAAGGGAGGTGGAGGTCGTGGGCGGCGAGGAGGCGACGGCGGCGTTCGCGAGGAGGCGCTGCGGTCAGTGGCGGCGGCCAGGCGGTCTGGAGGCGGCGGACGACGGCAGGGGGTAGCGACGACGCGGCGGCGATCCGGGCGCGGCGAGGTGGCGCGGGCGAAGGCGACGTTCGCGAGGAGGGAGGTGGCCGAAGGCGTCCAGGAGGCTGCGACGGCGTTCGCGAGGAGGCGACGACGGGCGATCCGGCGATCCGACGGCGGCGCGACGGCGGCGCGACGGCGGAAGGAGATCACGGGCGGCGGTCACAGAGGGGGAGGAAGGAGGAGGAGTGGCGCAAGGTAGGAGAAGAAGGAGGTGGGGGCGCAGAAGGAGGAGGGCGCTGGAGGATGCCGTGGAGGGGGGAGTAGAAGACGGGGTGGGGGGAAGGAGTGGAAAGAGGATATGGAGTGGGGGGAGGAAGGAGCAAGGACGAGGAGGTTGGAGGGAAAAGAACGGCGCTGTTGAAGAGGAGGGGAGAAGGAAGGCGGAGACAGGAGGTGGAGGGAGGAGGAAGGAGGAAGAAGGAGTGGGGAAGGCGCAGAGAGGAGATCGTCGTGAGGGAGGTGGTCGCAGAGGGGAGGGAGAAGTGGAGGGAGGAGATGGAGTGGGGGGAGGAAGGAGAGAGAAAGAGAGGAGGTGGAGATGGAGGGAGAAGAGGGAGGAGGGAGAAGAAGTGGGTGGAGAGGGAGAAGGAATGGAGGAGGAGGTCGTGCACGCACAGAGAGAGAGAGAGAGAGAAGAAAGAAAAAGAGAGAGAGAAGAGAGAGAGAGAAGAAGTTGGCGGGAGGCAGTTGGGGTGGGGGGGGTCGGGGTAGGGGGGGGGGATAGGAAAGGGCATTGGGGGGGGGGGGGGGGGGGGGGTTGGAAAAAGGGGGAAAGGGGATGGGCAGGGTGGATGGGCAGGGGCAATGGGTGGGTGGGTGCCCATGGGGGGTGGGTAGTGGAAATAGGGGTGGGCAAGGGCAATGGGCGGGGCCTTAAAAAAAGGCGTATCCCCGTCCCGCGCACGTGCGCGGGGCGGGGTAAAAAAATTTGCCGTGACGGGATTGGAATGGCACCGGGAAGACGGTACGGGTTACGCGGACACGACTGGGGCGCGTGGAGACGCGTTAAATCGAAAAAAGGCGCGTTCACGCGCAAAACGGGCGCGAGAAAAACGTAAAAATAAAGAAAAATTAATAACTCCCAATCCGGACGTCAAACCGAAATACCGTAAAAACGAAAAGTGGGCAGGACGACAGGGGGGAAACAAGAAAAATATGGGGCGGGGGTTCCGGGAGGGATAAAGGGCGGTCACGTGCAAAAAACACAAAAAACGAACCAAAAACGCAATTTAAAAATTAATATCGAAAGATCCGTGCATCGGAATGAAGTAAGGAAAAAAGGAAAACTGTGCAGAAAGATGTGCCCGACAATCCTATCATGTCAAAACATAATTCCGACTAAGATAAGACGCGTTCACATGGAAAAAAAACCCAAAAAACAAACCCGAAAATGGGATCGGAAATTAATATCGGACGAACCATTCACCGGAATGACATGCAGTAAGAAGGAAAAATGTCCACAGAAAGGAATGGTACAGGGTTATCACGTTAAACCGCAGTTCCGGCGGAAGGAGGAGGGGTTCATTTGCAAAAAAACTCCAAAAATACTCCCGAAAACTCATTTAAAAATTAATAAGTAAAAATCCGGAAGTCGAAAGAGGGTGGAGGAAAAAGGAAAAAGGTAGGGGAAGGCACGGGGGACACAATTGGCAAATCAAAATGGAATTCCAATGCAAATAGGGCAGGTTCACATGGAAATATGTCAAAAATACGCACGAAAAAGTCGTGAAAACCCAGAAAATTAATAACGGACAAACTGTGTATCGGAATGATGCGGAATAAAAAGGAAAAATGTCAGGGGAAAAGCGTTGGTCAGGACTATGACGTCAGATCATGGTTTCGAAGCAAGAAAAGTGCGTTCACATGGAAAACCAGCGAAATTACGCAAAATGTTTCAAAAATTAATAACTCAAAAACCGTGCACCGGAACAGGGGTAGGTAAAAAGGAAAAATGATCAGTTCAACGGGAGGAACAGGGCTATAAGGTTGGATGGGGACTTTAGTGAACGTAGGGTGCATTCACATGGAAGGACCTGAAAATCAAGGAATGAAGGAAAACTGCAAGGAAACAGTCCCAAGGGTGGGTGGAACATAACCGGGTGGGTGGGAGGGAACCCCATTAGGGTAAAAGCAAGGCAAGGCATTCATGCATGAGCAAGATAAGGCATATGCAGATGGGTATGCAATGTAGACGCGCAGGGACGCGTCCCCACACTTAAGACCTGAACGGATAGGGTTAACCGAGCAACAGGGACCTAGGACCACGCCATAGACCATCCACTAACGTCCCCACACTTAAAACATGACCATCACTAAGAAACATAAGTTTGTAGGGTTAGAAAAACTTGGCCCGTTTCGTCAAAAATCAAGGTTGAGTGTCGATGGCACGTCTAGTGTTGTTGTCGACTGCAGGAGGGACCAAGGCATCTTCTTGGCACACGTTCGACATGGCAGGGACCACGCGGCCGTACCCAGGGAGGTAGCTGATGGAAGGAATCGTAGGAAATTCGTCGATGATAAGGGATATTACACTCAACTCACAATCACTCAAACGAGATGAAAGAACAGTCACTCGCCCCATGACTAATATCACTCGAGGAAGAATGATTAAAACCCATATCGCATACCCGGTTGAGGCATCAACAAGGGGGAATGGTGCAGAAGGAGTATGCCAGGGTGCACAGTTGATGGTGCAGTTGTGCGTCCAACCCGGCTGGCATAGGTGCAAGGAGGAAGGCAAGGGAGCCTTATGGTACCGTGTACAGAACAGGGTGACGTGTCTTGTGATGACGGCAAAGGCCCATCCCGTGGGTGTATAGGGAAACGGGAACATACCTGACTCCAAGTGTCGTAACGTCCCTCAATCTCACCTCGCGGTAATTGATTGAAGAAACTCCAGTCACACTCATCCCACCCTCTGTCTCACGCTCTGTGGATAGATACAGGAGGGCAGCCTTTTCCTGAAACCCATTGATGTAATCCTCACAGTCGCTTGTGCAAAGGGTGTATGCCTTGTGCGCATTTGATGGTGCAACTGTGCATCCTACCCTGTGCCGGCATACGGTGCGAGAAGGAAGGCAAGGGAGCCTTATGGTGCAGTGCACAGAAACAAATTGTGCTTTGTGCATTGAGAGGCCCATCCCGTGGGTGCAACACTTCATTCACACTTCTCACCTCTCATTTGATTTGAAGGGGAAAAACTGGTCTCTCACCCCACCCTCTGTCTCACTCTCTGTTGATAGATACAGAGGGCAACCATACTCACTTCCCCATCCGGTTAGGATGAAAGCTCACATCACTCAAGGGATTGTCGATGAAGATCGCGTCATCAGTTGTTGAAGAGGCGTACCCAGGGAGGTAGCCATCAAATCGATGTTGTGTTGGATAGGAACATGTCGTCTGCTAGAGGACAGTTAGTCACTTTGTAGAGAGACCCAGGACATAGCGTACCAAGGGAGGCAGCTTCGGAATTGGATCCGAGGGATATCAATTAATGAATCCACTTTCTGGACTGCTGGGTGTTACCACCTTTTCCACAGCCAGCTTCTCGCCCAAGGGTGTTTACCACCTTTTCTTGGAACGAGGCCTGCTATGACAGGGAATTGCTTCCTTTTCTCTCATAACAAATTTGTTTTGTTTTTTGTTTTTTTGTTTTTCTTTTCTTCTGTTTTTTTTTTTTCTTATTTTTCCCTATTCCCGAGGGTGTTTCCACCTTTTCTCGAAGAATAGGTCGGCATGACAGGGACCTAAGTCCTTTTCTCCCATGACCGATATGTTTTGTTTTGTTTTTTTTTTTTTTTCGAATTGAGCAAGGAAATGGTAGAACTACCATTTGTCAGAACCAACCTCGCCATTGTCGCTGGTGGAAAATAGGGGATAAGAGATCAAGGCTGGAAGGGGGTTTTGAGGGGACAGAGGGTTGCACCTGCTTCATCAGAAGTGGCTGAAGAACGGCTATCAGAAATAGCATCATAAGAAGTACAGTGCCACGCCAATGAGGGAAATGATCAAGTGTCCGTAATTGTCAAGATCCCCAAGGAGGGAAGTACTTCTTCAGGTGATATCCATTGATCAGAAAGGGATCATCAGAGGCATCAATGGTCTGCACTTGAACAGAACCATTAGGGTTGACTGCAAGTACCTTATAGGGGCCCATCCACCGCTGTTGGAGCTTGCCAGGAAACTTGCCAAAGCGTGAATCATAGGCTAGGACCAAATCACCTTCTTTGAACTCCTTGTGCTTGATGAAACTGTCATGGTAAGCCTTACGTCGAGCTTGCGTGGCTTCCATGCACTGTAGAGCCATCCTGCGAATTTCGTCCAAACATTCCAAGTGCAGAAGACGGCGTTGCAGTGAATCATCGTCCCCCAAACGCTCTTTGATAGCCACTCTCAAAGAGGGTAGTTCTAGTTCAACAGGAAAAACAGCTTCTGTACCATACACCAACTGGAAGGGTGTTTGTCCTGTTGCTGCTTTATGGGAGGTTCTGTACGCCTAGAGGGCCTCTGTAAGTCGATCGTCCCAATCACGACGATGTGCAGCAATTGTTCTTGTCAAAATCGAGCAGAGGATGCGATTGGTGACTTCGACTTGGCCGTTGGCTCTGGGGTAATAAGGAGTGGACTTGAGATGGCGGATCTTATACAACTCGGCCAACTCTTCCATGACTTTGTTAAGGAAATGAGTGCCTCTGTCACTTACCAGCTCTAAGGGACTGCCAAAACGGGTGATGATATTCTCGTACATGAACAGGGCCACGCTGTTACCATCGTCCCGCTTTAGGGCTTTAGCTTCACACCACTTTGTGACATAATCCGTACATACGAGGATGTATCGGTTCTGTTTCCTTCTGGTAGGAGGATCGATTGGACCTACGAAGTCAATACCCCACTTCTCAAACGGCTTCAACGGAAGAATAGGTTGCAGTGGCATGGCACTTGTCTTGGTTGGTTTCCCCATTCTTTGACAAGCATCACATCTTTTACAGTAATCATAGGAATCCTTATGAATGGTAGGCCACCAATATCCTGCTAGCAGAGCCTTCCTGGCTGTAGCTTCTCCTGCAAAGTGACCTCCACATGGCTCATCGTGGCAAGCCTTCAAAACAATCCCAATCTCATCTCCTGCAACACATCTTCGGAGCACTTCATCTTTGCCTTTCTTGTACAGTGCACCACCTAGCAGGGTGTATGGGGCTGATTCTAGCATGAGCTTCTTCCTTTCCCGACTAGAAATACCGGGAGGGTACTGTTGGGTTGCCAGCAGATTGGCAATGTCTGCATACCAGGGAGTGACAGTTTCTACCAAGAATAGGGAAGCATCAGGGAGGTCTGGATCATCCCGCTCCTCGTCTGCAGTTTGTGGGATACGCGACAGATGATCAGCCAGAACATGGGAACGACCAGGCTTAGTAATCACCTCAAAGTCAAACTCCTGGAATAGAAGGAGCCATCTCATCATTCATCCTTTCACATCTGCTTTGTTCATCAAGAAGGACAGGGCCTCATGATCCACATAAAATTTAAAGTGGGTAGATAGGAGGTAATGGCGAAACTTCTCCAGGGCAAACACCATTGCCAAGCACTCCAACTCTGTCACTGTATAGTTCCATTCCCTATCAGTGACTTTTCGGCTTGCATAATAGATCGGTTGATCCAGCTTCGAGGAGCCCTTTTGGCAGAGGACTGCGCCTAAGCCTTCAATTGATGCATCAGTGTGTACGTGGAACTCTTTCGTCCAATCAGGAGGTTGCAGGATGGGTGCCTCTATCAGACACTGCTTCAGAGTGTGGAAGGCTTTGTCACATTCTTCCGTCCAAGTAAACTCTGCATCTTTCCTCAGGAGCTTATGCAAGGAGGTTGCCTTTGTCGCAAAATGGGCTATAAACCTTCTGTAGTAACCCACATGGCCTAAGAATCCCCTCAACTGTTTGAGGTTGGTGGGTGCTGCCAGAGCTGCAATCTTTTCGATCTTTGCAGGGTCTGTTGATATCCCTTGTGCAGAGACAATGTGGCCCAACAGAACTCCAGAAGAGACCCCAAAGATGCATTTGTCGGGGTTGAGGGAAATCCCATACTCCCGGCATCGGTCAAAGCATTGTTCCAGGTGGTCCCAGTGTTCACTGATCAAACTGTAGACACAGAAGTCATCCAAATATACCTCAATAAAGTCGTGCAGATGATTTTGAAATGCGGCCATCATGACTCGTTGGAAAGTAGCAGGGGCATTGCAAAGCCCAAATGGCATCACTCGGTAAGCGTAGGTCCCCCATTCTGTGGTGAAGGTTGTTTTGGATTGGTCTTCTTCTGCGATTTGGACTTGGTTGTATCCACTGAATCCATCCAGAAGAGAATAAAGCTCATGTCCTGCCACTGTGTCCAACAGTTGGTCTGTGAAAGGGATAGGAAAATGATCCTTCTTTGTCTTGGAATTTAGCTTTCGGAAATCCACACATATTCGCAATTTGCCATTCTTCTTGGGTACAACCACGATGGGTGAAACCCATTCACTATTTGCCACTGGATAGATGAACTCGGCTTCCAGAAGCTTGAGCAGCTCCGCTTTCACCAATGTGGAATAATTCGGGTTCATTCGCCTCTGTCGTTGCCGTACTGGCTTGGCATCAGGCTCCAAGTCAATATGATGTTGACATATTGTGGGATCAATCCCCTTTAGGTCTTTGTAAGACCACGCAAACACGTCCAAATTTTCTTTCAACAAGTTGTACAAGGTTGACAACTCCTCTTCTGGGAGACTGCTACCCACCTTCAAGTGACGTTCAGTGCCTTCTGAATCCACAAAGGTTAACTGCCTTTCACCTTCTACTTCACGGATAAAGGTCCCGCGGACTGCTTCTGGGTACAGATCCGACTCCTTCAAGGGAGTGGTATCCTCTTCTGATGTCCCACTAGAACCAACTTCTTCTTTTGGTGGAGACTTAGGTTGCTCTTAAGATGTTGGAATGGGATTAAAGCTGTTTCGGGTTTGGTTTCAAGAGTAATTACCTCTTGGCTTGAAAACTCCTCTTCTGAAGATGACACATCCAGGAACGTCACATAACAGGAACCTTCTGATGTCTGTTGGGTTAGTTGGATTGGTGCTTGTTGGCACGGTGCATCATCATCATCTTTCTTTGGCAGAGATGGGTTAGGACGGCAGGAGCCACTCTTAAAAGACGGCTTGCTCTTCTTAATCCATTTCTTATAAAGGTTTTGCATATGAGAAGATCCATTTACCAGACCAAATGGTACCATCACCATTCTGTCCCATAGCATGAGCTCGTCGGCTTCTGATACGTCTGGAACTTCTTCTTCAAATGTATCCTCTTCAAGTGGGATAGATTCTTCTGGCTCACTTTCATCACCTTCTTCGTCCATATCATATTCATCCTCTTCTGTCTCTGTCTCTGCTTCTGCTTCTGTCTCTGTTGCTGCTTCTACTTCTGCTTCTGCTTCTGTCTCTGTAGGAGCTCTGTAACAGAAGAACAGATTCTCTGGTTCCTCTCCTGCCTCTGTCTCTGGCTCTGCTTCTGCTTCTGTCTCTGTTGCTGCTTCTGCTTCTGCTTCTGCTTCTGTCTCTGTAGGAGCTCTGTAACAGAAGAACAGATTCTCTGGTTCCTCTCCTGCCTCTGTCTCTGGCTCTGCTGTGGCCATATAACAGGGAGAGCAGTACATCCATGCTTCTATCTCACTATCAGAAGTGATTTCAGAAGTCATTCCCGGTTCAGGCAGAAAGTATTCACCCATTGATAATGGCTTTGCATCTTTTGGAAGTCGGCTTACAGTATCCACTGTTAAGGAATGTGCCACTATGTTCTTGGGAAGGATCTGTTTGATAGCATCTTCGTCTGCTGATGTTCCATCTGTAGCCTCATTAGGGGAGTCAGAAGATAATTCCAAGGAGGTGGATCCATGTCCTTTTTGAGAACCATACAGTTTCAGCACCACTTTGTTGGTGTCTCTACCCAAGGTCAAGGTTCCTTTAAACCAATCCGTCCTTGCTCAGGCTTCAAAAAGCCATGGTCTGCCTAGTAACAGAGGATAGGATGTACCATAAGAGTTTGGCTTCACCACCAGATAGGTTAGCCAATAATCTTTTCCAGCCACAATAGTCTTCACATATGGAAGTATGCCCAAAGGCTTGATTCTACTCTGATCCGCCAGTCTGATGAGCCATTGGGTTGGTTTCACACCTTGTAGGCCTAGATCCTTCATTGTCACATCCGTCATAATGTTCACTGATGAACCACCATCAATCAGTGCATTTGCGATGAAGCAGCCTTCTATCCACGCGCCAGTCTCTGGAGTACCCGGATCTAGGAAAGCATTAGCCACGTCCACTTCTTTGACAGGCTCTGGAGCCTTGTTGGACTTTGTTGCTGTTGCGGGAGCAATCCTTAAACCACGTCTTCTTGTCAGTATACTTTTGAATCTTTTCCGGCAACTGGGAGACAACATCAATAATTGTCGAAATGTGAGGTTTGGTTTAAAGGTATCTAGATCTCTAACTAGATCGTATTCCTTAATAGGATCCACTGGCTTCTCTAACCGATTAGGGAATGGGGCAACACCCATTTTCATTTTCCCTCTTTCTTCCATCAGAGAAATTACAGGAACTTCTTCTGCCACTTGTGGCACTTCCTCCTCTTCTGTATCCTGGACCTCTGGTCCTGCCTCTGTAACTGTCTCTGTAACTCTCTGTGGCACTGTAGGGCTCTGTACGGCACTGTTAGGCTCTGTTCTGTTCTGTTCTTCTGGTGGAAGATTGAACTTCACTGTTCTGGCAGGAGGGTTATTTTCTTTCTAGATAGGTGGTTCCTTCTGCTTTGCACGCGTGATGGCAGCAACTTCCAATTCCACCAAATTGGAGGTAGGCTCTTGGGCCTTGGACGGACTATCAGTAGCATTGTTTTTCACTGGGGCTGGGCTTGGACAGTCTTTTGCAGTGTGGCCTTATCCTTTGCATCGACTGCATAAGGGCTTGTAATCCACTGACCTTCGAGGATTTGGACAATTTGGTGAGATGTGTCCCTTTTCTCCGCATCTGTAACACTCCACTTCTGATCTCTGACCACCGCCAAACTGTCTTCCTCTGTAACTTTGAGAAGGAAATCTTCTGGGTCCGAAATTAGGACCAAACTCTCTAGGCTTGGGTCCAATATCCTGTGTTGTCATTTTGGATTCCAGCAAGTTAAATCTTGCGTCTTCTTCCTTTCTTCTCCTATCATGCATCTCCTTCAGAGAGCAAATGTCCTCTGTATGGTTCTTCCACAAACAGTAGGAACAGAAGGCTCCAGGGATGGTTGGTTTTCGTGTACATTCAGTGGCTAAATGGCCTGCTTGATGACACTTACCACACCAAGTATTTGAACGCATCACATCTCTTCCTGCTCCTGCAACGTTGGATATGCTAGCGGTATTCACTTTCAGCGTCTGTAGTTGTTCTGTAATCACATCCATCAACTCCTTTTTGATGTTTGCAACTGAGTTGGATAAATAATCCTTCAAGCTTTCTCCTCCGGACGTACTGGTAGGAGGGTTTTGAGGAGTCTCTGTAATCACTGCATAAACGGGTTGAGCTGGTACAGAGGGGTCTCTGTTCTGGTTTTGATTCAGAGCTCCTGTTTGAACTGTTGGCTGTTGGCTCCAGTTGGTAGGATTCCACTGTTGCTGTTGATTTGGCATTGAGGAAATTGGTTGAGACCATGGTTGTTGTGGTGGAACCACCATTTGAGGCATGGATTGTGGCCACTGTGGATTTGGTGCACTGTATTGTGATACCGGGGGCATCTATTGGTAGGGGTAGGGAACAGTCCCTGGGACTGCATTTGGTGGGTACATCATTCCTGGCACCAGAGGAGGTAGGACTCCTCTTCCTGTATTCATTGCTAATCTAGCTTCCACTTCATCGTACAGTCTGGCACCTTCTGTCGCAGCTTGCAGGGTGGCTGGTCTTTGCAGCTCCACAAACTTACGGACTTCTGGTTGTAATCCTCTGAGAAACACTCCCTTCTGAATGCCATCATCTAGATTATGGTTAGTCCACCTCTTCAGGATGGATTCCATTCTTGAGACATAAGCTTCCACTCTTTCTCCAGAGGACTGACTTAGGTTCATAAATTCCTCTCTCATCTGCTCTTCAAAGCCTTCACGCCTGAATTTAGTGAGGAAGGCCAACTTCAGGTCGTCCCATGTGCCAAAAGTTCCTGCTGCTTGTCTCTCATACCACTGAAACGCCGCGCCCTTGAAAGTGGCGGGGAATATTGCTAACCAATGCTCTGGGGTTCTGGCATTGTTAGCCACACATGCTACCATAAACTCTGCTACATGAAGATCGGGGTCTTCATTGTACTCTCCCTTAAAAACTGGCAATGGGACTACATTCGCTGGTCTGTCATCAATATTTCCAGGACGGATCTGGCTTGGAAGTGGACCTCCAGCAGGAGGAGGAAGGGCTTGATGTGCCATTGGGACTTCTGTAAAGAGTTCCGCAAGGGCGTCAAAGGCGGCTTCTGCTGCGAGCTCGCTCTCGGCTTTGATTTTTGCTTTCTCTCTTCTCACGTACCTCTGGACTCGTTCTAACGCTTGCCTTTTTATTGCGTCATTCATCAGGGGGTTGACTCCACTATGTTGTTAGTGCTCCACAAAGGGTTAACAGAAGGCCTCAGTCTCTGGAGGACTCACTTGCCAACATTTCTTCTACTTCTTTCTTTTCAACGTCCCTGAATTCTGCTTTCATGCCACTACACAGGGGAAGGTATTCGGTTCTGAAGGTGTCAAAATGCATACGTCTGAGCATGGTGGTGGTGCCATCATCATAGTAATGCCAGCTTCTGATGGTTTCAATAGTGTATGTTGTGAAAAACACTCTGTCTACCAACTTCCAGTGGGTTGCTAATTGAACAAACAGAAGATTATCAGTACACCAAGCATCCCATGTATCTTGCTGTTGAGCGTCCACGAACAAATTCCAACTCTTTTCCTTCTTGTCTTTGTGAACCTCTACAGACCAAGACTCCTGAAGCTTCTTCACAATCTCCCACTTGATGTTGTCTGGAAACTTCTCAATGAATGCCAAATCTTCCATGGATGTTCATTCTCTCTGTTTCTGCTCTTCAGTTTGTTCCCAAACAGTTTGCCACCAAGATGCAAGTTTCTGCTGCTTCAATAGGAAGAGGAAACTGTCCACCACATAGAGCATGCATCATGATGGTGATGTGTTTCCGCCATTGTGAGATGAACTTCTTATGGAAAGTGGCTTTGATTATGAGGAATTCCAATTCTTCAGTGGAAGAAGGAACTTTGCAAACATCCATTGAATTCTTCTCTTCTTGGCAATGCCATTTCCTTCATTTTCAGCCTCTTTTGGTGCTTGTTGATGGCAAGCTTCCCCGGCTGCGCACCAAAAACATGGAGCCCCGAGAGAAACACCAAGGAAAAGGGAATTCTCTTGCAAGAAAATCTATCTTGTAACATCAACAAGCTTGTTTATCATGTTTCATATGATCACAATGAAGAAAAGAACACTAGGCACAACAAATCTTCATACAGCATCATATAAATCTCCCACGGTTTTTAATAGAATCAACCATATTCTTCAACATCTTCACAAAATCCATCAATAGAACAAAGAAAGCAAAGGAATACACCATCTTTGAATGGAAATACATCACATAGTATTCATCTTCAATATCTTCATAGTCTTCTCTCTCAATCTCTCATATACAATCACTCTGTTTGAGTAGAATTGGCTATCTCTGGCTCTCTCGCACACACTCCATCAATAATACATCATATCCTCACTACAATCTCTCAAAAATTACTCTCAATAATCACTCTTAGGTCATGGATACCCCTCCCAAGAGGTATGTCTGATATGAAAGGTCACCAGAGCCACTACAGTGTCTCTTCACAGCTCACTACTATCACTTCACTCTAGTCTTCACTTGAGTCTTCAGCAGCTACTTCTTTCACTTCTTTCAGCTCTTTTGCACTTGTATTCACCTCTTTCCAAGGCTAGAAAACTTTCCCAAAAATCACACATACATTCCACAGAACACTTATAGAAGCATACAGAACAGTCTACAGAACAGTACCAGAACAGCTACAGTACAGAACAGAAACAGAAGCTCTACAGAAGACCTACAGAAGGTTACAGAAGGTTATCAAAACCTCATAACTCATTCTCAAACCATTCAAAACTCTCACAAACCATTCACTAAGCTTTCACAATATCTCATTCTTCATCAATCAATACCTCATCCCTCCTTACAGAAGACAATCAGATCAAAACAAACCAAAACAGAACAAAACAGAAGGTATACAGAACCATTCAGAACCTATCAGAACATCACAGAACCATCAACAAACATCATGATCTTCCAAAACACAATCAATATCATCCAAAACACTCTCAATCCACTTCCTAATCAACCAATCATCCCATAAAATCAATCATTCAGCTCTCAAAAACAACAAAAATCAGCCAAAAAACAAGTCATTTCAACACTCAACATGGCTTTGCTTTTTTGGTATTATCTATACATAGTCACAAAGTTTGTTGTTTATTTATATACATGTTTATAAACCCATGTCACTTCATGAGGATAAAAACCAATTGTAGAACTCAGGATTGTACTAGAGTGTGGCACACGCATCCAGTACTCGTGGCAACCTACTTAATAACAACATATATTTTGCAACATCGAGTAGCATGGTACCTTGTTCGAGTCTCCTTGCAACATGTAGCTCCTTCTCAGTGAGAACCTTATCAGCCAGAGAGTTCTCTTGGCTAGTTCCGGCTAAGTCCATATCCCGAATGGTAGTCAATACTTGAAAGGAAGTTGGCGCCACATAGGTTGGGTCTCTTTGAGACTGTCATTTGGCCAATTGCTCCTTTGAGACCAAGCTCCTAGTTTGGCCATTGTAATGCAGTTTTCAAACCAACATTTTTCAAATTGACTTCGACTCTCTCATTGTCGCTTTAGCTTCTCTATCTCTAAGAGATTTGGATGGCAAAGCACGTCATTGAATGTCACAGTTTAGTGTAATTCGTCGGCCTTCCTCATCAGAGATGAGTCGCATGCGTTCATGTAGGAGCTTGCCATAGTGCTCATTAAGATATTCTTGCTCTTCCCAAGATAGTGGATATGGCAAGTATTCCTCAAGCTGCTCCCTAGGGAATGTGCCCATGTCTGCAAGAACGTAGATACTTGCGAATAATTTGAGTTTAGCCTCCCACTCAGTCAAGCACTCTGTGACACTTCTATGTTCTATAAAGGCTTGCTCGGTTGCTATCTCATGCAAGGTTTTGGGAGTTTTCTTAGGCTTTAGCATAGTTGGGGGCTTAGGCCTAAATGAGAAGATTGATCCATGCTAGGATTGCTTATGTCCTCGAGGTTTTCATGTTTCTCCTAAGGCTTTGTTGCTCTTGTGTCATGGTTCCCCTTGGATGTGGCTGATATAGATTTGTCACCCTATTGTGACAGTGTTGTATCCACTCTTGATTGGTCAATGCAAGTTTTGTTGTTAGTGGATTGAGTGTTGCAAGCAATCGTTGATGGTAATGGTTGCTTTGACTTATCAGAACACATGGATGCATCTGAGGTTTCACCGATGTTAGGAGAGATGGCAATGGGTTCATTGGTGGATGGGCTTGATGTTTTATTCCTCAGCTCTTCAGCACTCTTGGTCTCCATCTTCTTGGTGTCCATAGCCACTAGCAATTGTCATTGTTCTCATTGTTTCCTCCTCTTTGTCTTGGGCAATTGCGATGTATCCCTTAAGGACTCAGGACCCTGAACTAGGTTAGATGTTGATGTGCTTGGTTGAGCCTTAGCCTTCTCTTCTTCTGGTATGTCCTTATGGGACATAGCTGCGGCTTGTTGAACAGCCTTGTGAGGTTGTGAGGGTACAACTACCTCTCCTCTTAAGGAGTTTAGCTCTTTGGTCAATTCTCCTTTGTTTAGCTCCTCATCCAATTCCTGATTGGAATCGGTAGCTGCTAGTTCAATGGATTAGGCTATTGTTGGTGGATTGCAGTGCCAAGTCCTTAGTAGGCAGATTAGAAATGGTCGTATCTTTTGTTGCCCTTTGAGCATTCACTTTTGCAGATTGAGCATCAGTTGAGCTAGTCACAGTGGATCACACAAGCATATCCATAGGCTGAGAACTAAGGGTAGTGTCATGTCCCACCTCTTAGACATTTGGAAGCTTAGATGGCGATAGAGATCGGGATTGAGTAGCTACACTTGACTATTGTTGTTGTGCTTCTTGTGTCCGTTTAGGAAAACTAGATGATTCTGCCATTTACTTTGTTGAGAAAATAACCTTATCATGAGCAATGTTGTGCCTATGATGCTCGTTATCCTCTTGGGAAATCAAAGGCTCCTTGGGCACTAGTGGCTTTTGTGCACACTCGACGGGTACATATGATATTCACTTGTTAAGCAAGCTAGGTTGAGGTTCTACCCTTTGAATAATCCCATTTGGTTTCTTGGTTTCAGTTGTTGTGAGGGGCTCGGTCACTCCAATGTTTTTAACTCGAGACTTGGATTCTCATTTAGATTTCCTCCTACGCTTCTTTGCTCTTGATTCGTCTTGGCTTTTGGCTGATAGAGGTTGTTTAGCAGGGGGTCATCGGTTACCTACATGATACCCTTGAGCACATAGCAATGCTTTGGGTATCCATTGCGGCATTGTGCTGGCTCTCCATCGGTACCTTCGTCTATAAGGCTTGGGCTTCTTTTGTGGTCTTCTACGATATTTGTAAGTCCAAAGCCTATCATTGGCATTGTCTCCTGACCTTCTTGTTTCAAGCATGGCCTCACTCATTGGTTCTCTCTGTTCATCAACCTACGCTTCTATCAACTCTTTCAACAAGTCCTTGCTCTCGTTATACTAGGTTTGCCTGGCATGTCAGAATATTCCTTGTCTTTCTCACGAAGTTTGATGAGGTCACCTTTACTAAAAGTTGTGACTATCCTCACACTCGGTAGTGTCAAGTGTATCCTTTGTGCTACATAATTAGCCTCACACTTTGTCGCCCTTTTGAAGGGTTGTCTTAGGAGGGTTTCCTTTCCACAATTAGCACTATTTGGAGGAACATGGAATAGGATATGCAAGTTTTCTATTTCAATGGTTACAAGGATTTTGCACTTCCCCATAAGTGCTTGGGAGTGTCCCCTCCGGTAAGGAATAAGAGTTGCATTAGTCAGTGTGAGCTCTGGTTGGCCTATTAGGGTCCATGCTTCATAGCTCAAGATATTAAAATCAGCTCCTTCAACGATGAGAGCGTCGACACAACGCTCCCTTTTTTGCGATGAGTTTGACCCTAAGATAAGTAGACGGTACTATGTCTTAATCTTCCGGGTCTTGGCTTACAAATTTAAGCCTTGTGACAAATGCCCTTGAGTCCCCAACTGCAAGACCAGATGCGGATTCTCCACTGATGTCTTGGATCATTTATGCAGTGCTATTCAAGGTGCATGTATCGTCAGGACTGTCATATCTAGTCATCCTCGCAGTTGTAGCTTGATGTTGTTGCTTTCCACTTTGACTAGATGCAGTTTGGATGCAACACATACATGTTTTTGCAGTGTGGCATTTTTTTCCTTGTTGGCTAGATTGGCTCATTGAGGTTCTAGGGTCTCTGTTTGTCTTTGTTCAGGTATGGGCTTTTGTTTGCTCCTTTGCAAGTGAGAATCCATGCTTGTGTAGAGCCATTACTACACTAGGATCTAATTTGGAGGACTTGTCACGGTGCGCCTTTTCTCTCCAACCGACTTGGGGGAGGTGCGGAGGAGGCAGAGCCCCCTACTCATTATACATCCATATGCACACTCTTAATTTTTTATAATTTTAACTTATTAAAAGTAAAATTTCTCTACTTTTTTCTTCAATTTTTTTGGGTATATTTTTAATTGATTTGAACATAAACTACTATTTCTTTTCTAATTTTTTATTTATGAAACTAGTATGGACTATGGTCCATTAGCATATCATTATTATTCCATGTGAACAACTCAAAACCCAACAAAATCTCTATTTTTGCATTGACTCTCGCATCTCGAGTTTTGTGGTTTTAATATTTTTAATGTAAAAATTTGAAAGTGATTGAGTTTTTAATGATTTTAGACATTGAGAAATATAACTCAAGCATTTTTAACCAATTTTCATGATAGACATAAGATATACAATATAATATGTAATAAATTGGCATTTATGCAAAATCTAGCACATGTAACGTATCATATTTTAAAAATTGAGTTGTTGACACCATCACATAGCCATTGCCAACTATCTTTGTGCTTCCTGGCTAAGAATGCATCATTTCTCGCATTTGTTGCCGCAATTTGGGGCAAAGAATGGTAGGAGTCCATGGTCCAGGCTATTCCTCATGATTCGATTGGGTGAAAAATAAAATTTTTGGGGCTATGATCGGGTGTGCTAAAAAATGCACCCCCTACCATCCCCTGATCATGTTGAGTTTTTAATTTGTTTCAGGCTTCTTAAGACTCATTAGTCACTAATTGACAAGTTAACTAGTTCGTTTTCTGTGCATTTGCACTACGACAAGTGGTTTGCTTAAAATCAGAGGTCTGAAGAACGAACTCATATTCGAGATATAAAAACACAAGCATGTTCCTGGCATCAAAAACTACTGCACTGGCCTCCTCGATGCTATTTTTGGCTTCTAAATCAAGTAGCTGCTTTATAACGCAAAACCTTGTGGCCATTAAATGGGGGGTCAAATGAACTTTGATTGACAATCGGTCACTTGTATTGAATTTTAGTGTCAAAATGCACCTAGGAAAACTCTAGCTCTTTGATCTATGATCTGTACATAATTTGCCAAAATCGCCACTTTTATGGCTCTTGAGCCACCTTTGCGCTTTAAATTCTACCTTAAAATGAGCTCTCATTGGTGACCATGGGATAGGATGACTCTGCCCATTGAACCCATTGACTAATTGGCACACACATAAACCATAAAGAGCATCAAATTGCTTTAAATAATATACAAAACATAGCACTACATAGCTCTTGCCTTATCCCCTGACAAAAGCAAGGCATGAATTCCATGAGGGATAGACTAAGTAGAATTTGACAAAGAAGTCAAAAGCTAGTTGTTAACCAACTGTCAAACACAAACCCGCTAAAAGGGATATCAAAGGAGTCATCCTAAGTGGTAGTTTGACCCGCTTACCTGACCTAGGACAACTAGACCAAGAACTCCTACTAGGCGAGAACTCCTATAGCTTGTCATATTGATATATTTCTTCCATTATCTTAGTCTCTATTCTTTATCATTTGGTACTCAGATGTGGTAAAAGGAGGAAGTTGAGCATATTATGACCCAAGAAGAATAGGGCATCAATCACAGGTCTAGTCTCAATACCCGAGAACCTACTAAATTCTCGTGAGGCAGCATGATTTTTCTTTTATTCTTGCTCACTTTTATTTTCACTCTAATCATCATTATCTTCTTTTGGTTAGAGGTTACCCCTAGAAGGGCAAGGCATCGGCCCCAGGTCTCTGACTCATCACTAGGAAGGTCAAGGCATTAGTCTTAGGTTTGTGACTTGACTTTTCCCCAAGAACCTACCATGCCTTTGTGAGAAGGCGATGAACATTCTCTCTTTTGATTTTTTTCCATTCTCTTTATTTTCTTATTTTAGGGGTTAGAATCTATTTTTACACATCTTAGTATTATATATATTTCAATATATTTATTATTCTTCTCTTTTATTTAATAGGCATCCCTAGTTGTCTCACAACTAGTATGGATTTCTAGAACCAGCTTTCTAGTAGGCTAGAAGGACATGGCCACTATGGCTACCCTCTAAAACAACTATTTACATGCCAGACAATGTCTTCACATGAGGTGGACAACTGTTCAAACCTCCCCATATATACTTAACCTAGTCCTAGGACTTTATGCCTTGATTTTTCCGATCCTCGATACAAGAAACAAAAATCCCCAAAATACATATAATACATTCTACTTAAGGAAGAATAAATTGGAAAGTAAAGATATCACCTGGACTAGTTGCAAAAAGCTTCCACACAATAATGGCCTCCCTCCTAGTGCTCCTTCAAAACCTATCTAGTGCAGTACTAAAACAAAGAACTATTAAATGCACCCATAGCAAACAGACACATGGCCCTCTTGGCCTAACAAGAATAGGTCATTTTGATCTATCAAATACACGGTCTGCTTGGCATATACATTGCATCTTATCATACTAACCAAGATAAACCAAAAATGACATAAGATGCGAGGTCTAGTCTCATGCTACACATACAAGTTAGCTTACTACAATCTAATAATCAAAGTTTAATCTTGGGTTTTTGTTTATCCACAAGTCCAATCCTTTCCACTGTTATAGCATTGATATGGGCTATCCCTTGTCGGGTGCTATTAGCTAAATGAATGAACTCCCTGGGCTCATGTGTCCCACCTTGATTATCATTCAAATAGATTGATTGCTCAAGCTTTCCAGAAACCTCTCCTACAGAGAGAATCATAGATTTATGTTCATTTAAACCTTCCCTATTTGGATTATTGCAATGTCAATGTTACAACCCAAACGAGTTTAATCCTAGGCCCATCATGTAGATGCATCCCAGAAAGAGTGGTGCATATTGTTAGATGTATCACTATGGCCTCTAGCCGCATCTGCATGGGAATCCATGGTATGTCCGCTTGGAATTCTCGGATTTTCATCCAACATACTAGCCACGCTTTTAGAGATTTTGGGTCTCCAAACTTATCTCACATTCCTCTTTATATTCTTGCACTACCTCAATTTGCCACATTGGTCTAATGGACTCCATGCAAACTTATTGCTATGAGCAAATAGCCTCACACACTTATAATTTCCATCTAGCATAGGTGGACCTTTGGCATTTTGCATCTTCTTCACATGGGGCACCTTTACTAGCCTTTGTCCACATTATTGCTACTTCTCACTCATAGGCATCATGCTCTTAAGAAGAGAAACAACATCCACCTAAAAGCATGATTCACTTATAGATGGCGAAGGTCTCTCAAGAGCCTTTCTAGGAGAAAAATGAGAACCACTCATAGGACACTCATCCACTTGTAGTCCCAATGTTTCTATCAATTTTGATTTCACAACCACCTCTCATGGAACTGTTGTAAGCCTTACTAGGACTTGCTTGGCTTGTAACATTTCTAGCAAGAGGCATACAATCACTACACATAGAATTCACATCCTCTACCTAGGGATTTTGACTGCCAAGATGCCCCCACATAGGTTGTCTTGGTATTAGGAAGTGAATTATCTCATTGTAGAAAAAGTTGAATAGTTGGATGCACTTGCAATGAGTGGGAAAAACTCCAAAATTTTTCCCAACATCTTTGAACATACTGCTCATAGTCAATTTCTTGTATCTTAGCCTCACTTAATGACTAAGGATATTGTATCCTCACTTGGATTTGCATATTAATCACTAAGCCACTCATAAAGAGCTCACACAACACATTGTTTGGCAACACAATGGCTCTTCTTCTTGAACAAAGCCTAAGAATATCATCAAAGGCTCTAGCATATTCTTTGGCGGAGATATATGACTCTTACTGAATTTGTGCAAGAGCAAAGTCATGGAAATCTTCTTCTCATTCTCATCTAGGAATTTATCACATAGTTTCTCAAAGGTTCTAATTGACCCTCTTGGGAGGCTTCAATATCATTTCTTGGCCTCTCCCTTCAAGATACTTGAAAACACAAGCAGTTGATGTATATCATCAAACCCACTTGCAAGGCAAGTTAGACCGTATTATTTAAAGTATAGTATTGAATCCTCATCTAGTAGCCTACAAAACATTGGGAGATCCTTAAAAGGAGGAGGGCATTTATTCCTCTTTCTTGGGATCAAGACTAGGTGATCTAGATCTTCATATTGATCTTGACCTAATCCCAACATCTTAAGGTCTCTAATCTCTTCCGTTTCCACATTTACTAGTGTAGGAAGGTTAATATTTCCATTGATGTCCCTTTCTTCCAACTCACAGAGTGGTCTAGGGAGTCCTATAACTTTTAGCATATCATTATGATCCTTTCTTAAAGGATCTTCCATCCCTTGGCCCATCCATAGGCAATTCCATAATAGATTTATGTAGGAGCTTTTTCTCTTCACCTAAAGCAAATATATCAACATTACTTAGAGCTTGGGGATCGTGCCTTTTGAGAGGTGAGGCCTAATATTTTAGCATGGTGACCCACCACATGGAATGTTTCAACCACAACTAAATTCCATTGTGTGTATGTACTTTTTCATGGCATTACAACTTTAGCATGATTATTAGTTGATGCCATGACTTCCACAAGTTTCAACATACTTGTTGCACATCCTCTAGGTTGATGGATGGTTGTGCACAATATTTCTTGGATAGAGACTACACCGAGGCAAACCTTGCCATCATACTAGATGATGGAATAAATGCTAAATGGTTACTTTCCACATCACATGAATTATATATAATAGAGGATTCATGCTCTGCATAATTAGTTAGGTCTATCAATAGGTTCTATAAGAAACTCTCGGTAAATACAACACCTATCGGGACCAAAAATTGGCCCGAAACTAGCTCTAAGGCTCTAGTTGACGGGTTCCTACACTCTCCAAACAACCCCACGGTTAGCAAGGAGCATTTGGATGCTACAAAATGGTTAATCTAATGAATTCTTTTGTAGACATGAGTTTCAAATCGTAGTCCAATGTTTTGCCCATCCTGACTCCAAGTATACGGAGTATCCCATACATGTAGGTGACTAACACCTCATTATGATTTCAAACATTGGTAAACCTAACTCAAGCATTTTCAATCACTTTTTACGATAGACACAAAGATACAACATAATATACAATAAATCGACACTTATGTTAAATCCCACACACGTAATACATCGTATTTCAAAAAATGGAGCCACGAATGCCATTACACGGTCAGTGATAATCACCTTCATGCTTTCTCAATCCATTCCATGTAACTTATCATGAATTGGCATCCATTTTCTCTCTCGAGATTTGAAAACACATGCACTTTTATGGCATAAAAAATGATTATCTTGGCCTCCTGGATGCTATTTTCAACTTCTAAATCAAGTAGCTACTTTATAATACCAAATCTTGTCACCATTAAATGGAAGGTCAAATAGACTCCAATTGACAAATAGACACTTAAGTTGGATTCTTCGCGTCAAAATGCACCTAGGGAAACTCTAGCTCTTCAATCTATGATTTGCAATTTTTTTGCCAAAATCACAATTTTTATGGTTCCCAGGCCACTTTTGCACTTTGAATTCCTCCTTAAATTGAGCTCTCAATATTGATGAGAAACTTGCCAAGGGATTCATACGCCATCCAAAATCTCTAGTGGATGCTCCAAATTTATTCATCCTCTATATGTGTGTGGATTATAGAGGGCTCAACAAGATTACTATAAGAATCACCACCCTCTTCCCCTGATTCTAGAACTCCTTGAATGCCTTAGAATAGCCAAAGTCTTCACCAATGCCATTTTGCCTCACAAATGCTTTAGTAGTTTTCCAGCATATGATGAGTGATATCCTTCGAGAATACTTGAATGACTTTATTAGATGAAAACTTGATCTTTTCCAAGAATCAAGAGGAGAATGAGTATCAAGTCAAAATAGTCTTAACTAAATTGTGGGAACTACACTTGTATACAAAGCTAGAAAATTATTACTTCCATAAAATTGAACTTGAGTTTTTGCGGTATATCATTTCTAAGAAAGGAACTTCTATAGACCTTAAGAAGGTACAAACTATTCTAGAATGGGAGACTCCATTCATGCAAGATATTTATGCTTTTTGGGATTTGCAAATTTTTATAAAATCTTTATGAAGGATTACTCTGATATTGCTGTCTCTCTAACCAACACAACGAGAAAGGACTAGTTTGTATGGAATCAAAAGCCTAAAAAAGATTTTCAAAGATTAAAGCAAGCCTTCACCTCAGCACCACCCATTCTCATCCATGTAGATCCATTGAAGCCCTCTATCATGGAGAGAGATGCATCAGGTTTTGCACTTGGAGCTATTCTATACCAAATCATTGATGACAATTGAGTTCATCTAGTAGCTTTCCACTCGAGAAAATTCTTTGCTTGGAGAAATCATATATGAAATTCATGACAAAGAATGTCTAGCCATTGTGGACTCCTTAGAGATTTGGCAATACCTACTTAAAGGCGCCCCACATAAGATCAATATTATCTATACAAACAAAAGAATTTGAAATATTTTAGGATTTTTCATGGCACCTTGAATCATTTCCAAGCAAGATGGATTGGTTTCCTATCCATATTTGACTTCTTCATTACCTATAGGCCTAGCAGCACAACGAGGAAAGTTAGATGATTCATCTCTCGAAGATCCTACTTGGCACCAAAAGAAGGCGATGCCCATGATTAAACCCTAGAAGACTTTGGATTCTTATCAAAGGTCAAGAAGGAAATTACAAAATACTCATTTGCCAAGGACATAAGGAGGCAATTACATCAAGGCCAAGAACAAATTCAAATGGATTTTTAGGACATTGATGGGCTACTCTATTATAAATGACTCCTCTATATTCCTCCTAGTTCTTTGCAAGTGGATATACTCAAGAACATACATGATCTCCCCTCAATAGGGCATTTTGGGGTTAACAAGCCAAATGAGTTGTTTTCAAGGGATTTTTAGTGGCCATAAGTATGAAAACTCGTTAAGGAATTTGTGTATTCTTGTGACACATGCAATCAAGCTAAAGCCCCTCATCACATCACCCTCATGGCCTTCTTCTATTTCAAGTAAGCCATGGTCACCTTTATCCATGGACTTCATTGTTAAACTACCTTCTTCCAAAGGGTATGATTCTATCTTGGTGGTGGTTGAACAATTCACAAAAATAGCAAACAAGAGTATCAATGGAGAAGGGATAGCATGGATCTTCCTAGAACAAGTATATTGGCACCATGGGTTACTTGATGATATTGTCTATGATCATGGGCCCCAATTTATATTTGGTTTTTGGAGATGCCTCTTTAAGCTTCTAGGAGTACATGTGAATCTTTCTTCAACCAATCACCCACATAGTAATGGAAAAATAGAAAGAGTTTGCATATAATAATTCCTCACATGCCTCCACTCAATTCACACCATTCTTTGCTAATTATGGTCAACACCCAAGGATAGAAAATCATGTAAGATCATAGGATAAGAATTCACCTACTAGACTTAGCCCAATACCTCTTTGATATTCATAATGAGTTGCAAGAATAGATCAAACAAGCTTAAGAGAAATATAAGAAAAATGCAGATAAGCTTTGCATGCAACATCCATCATATAAAATTGGAGATCAAGTTTTGCTTCTTTGATGTGATCTACAACCTTGAGAGCTGGATTTTAGGAGCCGATTGTGAGCCATGCTTGAAGCACTTGAGGCCGTTTTTGGAGCAAGAAGTGCCCATGAAGTGCCAAAGACCAAAATTTCATGAAAAAACAAATGGTAGCAGATGGCCGAGTTAGATTTTTCTTGGATGCATTTCGACATCAGGAATCCAATGCAAGTCTTGGTTCGTCGATCGGAGGTCTTTTGACCCCCCATTTTATCCTCGCAAATTTTGGTGTTATAAAGCAGCTATTGGATTCGGGAGCCAAAAAGTGCACGACAAAGGCTAGGTTTATGGATTTTGATGTTGCGAAGCCATCCGTCTAGACGGATCTTGAATTTGAGTCTGTTTGTCCATCGAAATTCAAAATATCCACTTGCGGGACAATGTGAACACAAAAGCTTGAATAAGTTATTTTAATGTTTTAAACCTTAGGCTTAATAAAAGCCTTGAAACTAATGGAAAAACTATCGAACGGGGGGGGGGGGGGGGGAATTTTTTGCGCCGCTTCCAAATCGCTTAGTGCCTCTCCGATGAACATCCATTTGGGGGGGAGAGAGAGAGAGAGAGAGAGAGAGAGAGAGAGAGAGAGAGAGAGAGAGAGAGAGAGAGAGAGAGAGAGAGAGAGAGAGAGAGAGAGAGAGAGAGATTCTCGATTAGGACAGAGAGATAAATGACATAGCTATAAGCTTGCCCATTTTAATGGAGGATTTAAAAATCTAACTTTCTGGTCCTTCTCTCTCCTCTCTCCTCTATCCTTTTAGCGGTTGTTCATATGCATCAATTCAAGAGAGAAGGGGGAGGGTTGTGATGATGAATTCGAACCAAATGATAATGTTGGAGTAGTGGAGGACGTAAATCGGGTTGAGAGAGTGCGTCAGTGGGCAAAGTAGAAGCATCAGTGGCCTCCCGTTTATGAGATACAAGCCTCGGAATCACGGTTTCTATGCGTAAGTGAGCAGTTCTTTTGTTTTATGGAAAATGATTGGAGAAAGTGCTTGATTTTGTTTATTCTTGATTTCCCATGTTGCATTCTCTCTGAAATATGAAAAAAAACAAGAAAACATTATGATATATTAATTTTTCGCAAAATGTGCAAAACTTGTAAATTGTGGTTTTGATAAAAATAATGGAATTTGGGTTTTTTGTTGAGTGTTTTGGGGTCATATGGGATAAAAATTGGACATGAAAATAATGTTAAGTGTCCTTGATCAGTGAGAACTCATAATTCTGAAATATCACATTTTTATGAATAAATAAGTGAAGATAGAAAAAATTAACTTTTTTGCGCTAAAAAATTAGAAAAAAATAAGGTTTATGTTTATGAATGTATGTCGTGGTTGTAGCATGAGGGATAAGCCTCAGTTCAGTTATGTTAAAGTCCATTTTTATTGCTTTTATAAGAAAAAGACACAAAAAACCACTCTTTACACCTCTCCTCAATGCAAAACCTAAACAACAGGGGGGAGAGGGGTTTTGATGCTAATTAGATGCTGAAAATATATGAAATTATGGTCTATTTGTTTGTGCATACCATATAGGACATTTATAAATTAATTTAAAAGGGAGTTAAGCCACACGAGAAGGCTCGGGGGTCCACAAGTCCAACATGCTAGTAGCTCTTGGTTCGGGCCCCCTCCTAGACCTCTTTCTCTTCCCTTGCCTAAAGCCATAACCAGCACTAGTCTAAAGTCCATCAATATAGGATTACCCTCCTTGTTATAGGAGACATAAAGATTCACATAAGTTTTATCCTCTAATGGATCCTCTACAAAGTGTATTGGCACATCGCTTAGTGGGTGGGTCACTATGGGTCCAGGTGGCCTTGGGATTCTTGTGGGGTTGAAATCAATCCTAGGAGCAGCTAGCTTTGAGTCATTGGGTGCTGGTAGAGCTAATGGAACTCCTCTTCCAAAGTTGGGCTACCTATTCCTTGAATAGTATGGCTGAGTATAAGGTTGTGGGTATGGAAGTCTTCTTGGAAAACCGGTAGTGCAATGCATCATGTCCAAACCTACCGTAGTTAGCACAAGGTCGTGATCTAGGATCATGACATTTAGTTGGGTGATGGTTCCCACCACAATGCACACATAGTATGGGGGGTTTCATTGGCCTTCTCAACATCTCTTGTAGCTTAGCTAACTCTAACTTCAAGTCATCTATTTCTTGGTTTTGGTTGATGTTTTTTCCCTTCTTACGTGCCATGGCTTGACTAATCATTAAGTATTGTGGTTCTCTGGGTGTTCCTAGAGGTGATGTTCTCTTGCGGTGTAACTCTCAAACTTCTCTCTCTCAGCAAGTCGTCCATGTGTATTGCCTCTTCGAAGTCCCTAGCTAACATATCCCTTTGCAGGTTTGAGTTACTAGCTAAAGCCTTATAGAGTTCTTCATTTCGGATTTCATTGATAAACACGGTGGAGATTGCTCTCTCATTGGGTCGCTCCTTTGTTGGAATCCTCTTATAGAGACTTCTCATGTGAGTGACATAGTCTCGGATCTCCTCCTTGTCTTTTTGACTGATATTCATCACTTTGAAAATGAGGTTATCTGAGTATCCGACCTTGAAAAATCTTTTAATGAAAAGATCCTTTAGGTTATTGAAGTTGTTGCACTCATCATTGTCTAGGCTAGTAAACCAAGTTCATCCCTTGTCTCAGCATTGTCTAGGCTAGTAAACCAAGTTCATCCCTTGTCTCAGCATTGTCTAGGCTAGTAAACCAAGTTCATCCCTTGTCCTCTAAGAAAAGTCCAAAAGCGTGAGTATGCTGAGCAGGGTCCATGAGGCTGTTTGCCTCACACACCTCCTCAAACTACTTAACAAAGCTATAAGGATAATTACCTATGTGATACTTCTCAAGTTGCTTTGCAATTATAGGTATCTTGATTTGACTTCTAGTGTTTCGGTTGATGATTCCCAGTCCAGTTAGCAACGTAGTTGCTAGGGGGGCTGCTCCGCTTTCCTCTACAACAGTGTTATCTAATAGGTATCTTGGTTTGGCTTCTAGTGTTAGTTAGCAACGTAGTTGCTAGGGGGGGCTGCTGCGCTTTCCTCTATAGTAGTGTTATCTAATAGTCACTACATGCCGAGGAGCTTACTCAATAGCCTTTAATTCTCTCTCCCTATTAGCATTTCGTCTGGATCTATTCTTGCCTGTGATGATTAGAACTCATTGGACCTCATTAAGCTCTATCTCTTGGCATAGCCTCTGAGCATGTTGCTCCTAGTTGTAGCTAGCTAAGCATTTTAGGGCAACTCTTCCTAGCCTCCTCTTCTCCTCAAGAGCAGCTATGATATCATCTATAGGTCTCTCATGGTATGCTATTTTTGTTTGATGGTCATATCATTATATGAGTTAATTTATGTCGAGTGGGAAATCACCTATGTCGAGACCTTGGCTACTTGTGTTTGTGCTAGCACCTGCCATGTTGGGAGGTCTCTTGAACTACTAAGATGTCATTGAGGGTGATTAGGCCAGCTAAGTACATGATGCCTCTAATTGTGGTCCATTCCTTTCTTCACTCAGTGAGATCAAGTGGTTTAAGGCTATTCACTTCTCAGTGTTGGGTTTCTTGGTTTGTCCCTGTGTTCCAGGGATGTTGCAAGTCCTACTGGTGGGTTCATTTCTTCGCTTAATTCCCCTTGAGTGTGTTCCTTGTTAACGGAATCACTTCGCAGGTGTACGCTTACTCATACACTTGGATGGTGCAATGCAAGGTGAGCTATGCACAATCATGATTTCAACTTTTCTCATGCACCTAAGTGCCTACAATGCAATGTGCAACCTTCAATGAAATCATTCACACACAAACGAGGTGGTCAAATAGTGTCTCTATGGGGAAGTAAGCTATAAGTGATCGGTTGATTTGGTCAATTCTTGGGCATGTTAGGGTAATTTTTGATGTAGGTAAACTCTATGGTCACAGTCTCAGGTTTGGGATCTAGCTAGGGTCACTCAATATTTAGCTCACAGCCTTTGGTATGTTTGGGGGTCTAGATGGTCCCTAAGAATGTATTCTAGTTCAAGTAATCTTCCAATTTGGATGTCCAAGTTATAGGTATTTGACCATATGAGTTCTAGACTTGGCCGTCTGAGTGCTGAATTAGGCCTATCCGAATGGTCTCGAGTCTAATTTAAATATGGGTGCCCATTCGAGTCTGAGAAGGTGTGTCTGAGTGGACAATTCGACCATCCAAGCATTTGAGTTAGACTTTTTAAGTGTCTGAATGGACCAACTCGGCCGTTTGAGTGTGGACTATCCAAGTTCAAGAAGGGCTGTCCGAGTGGACTTATGTGACTTGGCCATTTGAGGGGCCAGATACGATTCGATTGTCTGAGACCTAGGGCACCATTTGAGTGGCAGGAAAAAATTAGACCAAATGACAAAAATCACTAATGAATGAATCACTAAATCACATGCTCATCTAGTTATGAACCTGTCCTTATGCTTCAATCAACAACAAAGGAGGGTTTTGAGCATATTTGGAACCATCAAGGGTGATGACACAATGGATTTTACTGCTCTCTTGGCCTACTGCTCCCTCTTAACTTGTTGCTCTCTCTCTCAATCTCTCACAATCTCAAATGAGATCTTCCCCCTTTTTTTCTTCTTTTAATGCTCTCTCTTTCTTTTCTTACTCTCTATGTTTCTTCTAAGATATTCAAAATCTCTATTATTTTCTTATACTACTCCCCTATTTCTTGGTTATTATAGAAACTTTTCTTTCTTTCTTTTTCCTTATTTCCTCAATCCTTAATGCATCCTAGTAATGAAAAATATCCTACCACTGATCTAGCTAATGTTCCTAAATCTTCCAAGACCTAAACTATTTGGCAAAGGAGATTGAACCAAGACCTAAACTATTTGGCAAAGGAGATTGAACACCTTCTGACTCCCTTGATTCCTACCTAAACCAAGCACCGTTTCGGAGATGAACTCCTACTCCATTGCTTGATTTGGAGTATGCAAGTACTCAAGTTTGAATCCATTGGTCCTGACAATGGAACCAAAATGTCGTTGCTATCACTAGCAAACAACCCAAACCCTACGAACCACTTATCAAGTCAAGCATTTCAAGAGAGTGGCAATGGCTACCTCTCACATAGCCATGCACATTCTCATGTAGTGATGTAGTGAGCTTACTATTGAATCTAATCATTGTAATCCTCTTCCTGAAAACCTTCGATGCCTCCACAATTCAAGGCACTCACTCAAGAAAGCTCCATCTCCAAGCTTGAGAGCTGAATTTTGGGACCCATTCTTGAAGAGAAAAAGTGGCGGGAGGCATAAAAGACCAAATTTCATGGAAAATTAAATGGTGGAGTTTTTCTAGGTAAATTTTGATGGCAAAACCCAATGCAAGTCTTCGTTCATCAATCGAAGTTCATTTGACCCTTCACATAATCCCCACAAGGTTTCACATTATAAAGTTGCTACATGATCTGAGAGTCAAGAAAAGTGGGATAGAGGCCAAATTCATAGATTTTGATGCTATAAAGCCAGCCGTCTAGATAGATCGTGAATCGGAGTACGTTTGAGCCTTCATTTGGCAAAAAACCACTTGTGGATCAATGTGTATACTCAAGTTTGAACCTGTTTTTTTAATCATTAAAGTCTCATGCTTGTTTAAAGAGAGTGAAACTCTAAAAACTTGATGAATGATGGGGGGCACATTTTTTCAGTGCAACCCCTCATTTTCCACACTAGTAGGGAGGGAGGTATCTTAGGCATGGAATGAATAAATTTTTCTCTCCCTATTGTTGTAATCGGATCAGAAAATGGAGCCATGAATGAAATTATGAATTTCTAGTCTTTCTCTCTCCTCTCTCCTCTCTCCTCTCTCCTCTATCCTCTTGATGTGTGTTTTCATGCTTTAATCTATGAGAGTAGGGGGTGAGTTGAGATGCGAGATATGGATCGGAGGATGATGTTGGAGCATGAAGTAGCATAGATCGAGGTTTGGAGGAGCATCAACAGATGTTGGAAAGCGTCGATTGCCTTCCAATCACGAGATGTGTACAATATAAAGCATAGTTATATGGGTAAGTCACAAATTTAATCATTTTACGATAAATTCTATTTGTAAATTGTTGAAGATGGTTGTATTTGATTATCAATGCTATGATCTACTAGAAATATTAAGGAAATAAAAAAAAACAGTCATCTAATAATTTCTTTATAAACACACAAAACCCACATCATTGTGGTTTTAAGGAAAATCATGAGTTTTTGGGGTTTTGTTATGTATATGGTGTTCGCATGGGATGGAATGTGATATAAAAATAATTCTCAACAAGTTTTATCAATCAAAATCAATAACTTAAAAAATATCAATATTTATCAATAAATAAATAGAAAAAAGGAAAAAAATTACATCTAAAAAATAGGAAAAAATCACATTTGTGTTTGTGAATATATGATAAGGCTGAGGCATGAGAGTGAGCCTCAGTTCATCCCTATCTTTATATTAAAGTAGGTATTTGTTGTTTTTATGAAGAAAAAATACATTTAAAAATGTTCTCTAAACCTACCACCGAATGCATAACCTTAAGGGTAGGGAGAAGGGGGGTGTTAAGAACTAATAATACACTGCATTTTGATTTTTTTTCTAATGCATGGCATATAGGATACATGGTTTTGAAAATTAAGAGGGTCCTGTAGCACGAGCATTGCTCGATTGAACCTATATAATGCTACAATTAGGTTTAGAGTAAAGGCATGAAAAGAAATGTTTTTACACCTTCACATTGCTAGTTGTTGATGAAAGAAATGTCTAAGAACTCTAAATCATATACAATTGCATTGCATACAACACATAGTATCATCTTGGATGCACAACAATTGTTTTCGTGCACAATGACCCATGTTGGAGGAGGTGAGGTATATTAAGCGGTAGGGTTAGTGATTGATCTCCTTTGGGGAGTGTGCAATGAGGAATATATTATATCTCTTGGAATGATTAATTAAAAGAGTGGAACATGTATCATATGTGTTCTATGTATGAGCACATGATGCATCTTAGGGCCAATCCCTGAGGTGTAGGAGAGCAATAGTGGGGCCGTGGCAATTAGTCGAGGGGCGCTCCCTTTGTTTGTGCTTATGTGGTGTATTACACTGATATGTGTAGGGGCTCCCTTTGAGAAGTGTGGGAAGGGTTATCTGTTAGATTACAATCCATCTAAACAAAAAGTTCTACATTAGAGGTTAGGGTAATATGCCCCTTAGACACGCCTGGCCGCAAAGCCGAGGGGTGGTTTGGGTGTGTAGTAGAGGTCCGGCTAGTACCATAGAGCCAATGTCAGGGGCCCGTTTTGGGTGTCATAGGTTTTTCATTTGCTGGGAGCCACTAATAAGTGGCGGTCTTTGAGTCTCGATTGATATGGACTCGTTTATTAGTATATGCCAAAAGGTAGTAAAATAGATTCAAAAGACCATCAAAAGTAAGAAGGAGCTGAATGGGCTAGACGGTGGGCTGAAATTATTAGGAGATATTCTCCTAAGCAAAGTGGTTTGATATCCCTACAAAGGAGGGGTCTTAGTAACCCTAGCCCCACACGTAGTCAGTTAGGATGAGGAAGTTCCAATACTTCCCCTCTCCCAATTAGTTAGCCCACTTCAAGTGGGGTAGTAGTGCCATCCATTCAAACTCCTTTAGCATATTTGGTTGTCACCATGACACAACCCATTGCAATCCCAATGGCAAGAATGCCGGACTTGCTAGCCTTAGGATTTCCTCTACCCATTTTTAATGGGTTAGTAGAGAAAGATACGAAACTTAGGATTGCTTGCCTCTACCCATTTTTAATGGGTTAGTAGAGGAAGATGCGGAACTTAGGATTGCCTCTACTCATTTTTATTGGGTTAGCAGAGGAAGATGCGGAACTTCATATTAGTGAATTCCAAAAGTTAATGTCTAACTATCGAATCTAAAATGAAGGGCACTTGATGATATTCTTTAATATGACTCTGAAAGGATAAGATGTAGTATGGTATCACATCCTAGAGCATGGAACCATAACTACAATTGATTTATTCTTTGTGGCCTACTGAAGAGAGTTTGCCCTTGAAAGGAGAGGACATTATTGGCTACATATTCTCAATGTAACACGTCAGGAACATCATAAGAATGTTCGAGTCTATGCCAAGAAATTGAAGAAAGTATTTTGTAAGTTGCAAACTTACATTCCCATTCCGGTTGTTGCCTTGATGCAATACTTTTTGCATGGGTTGGACTTTAATATCCAGGTGCAATTGAGAAATGTTGCTCTTGCTAACATTGATACGACTATTACACGAGCAGACGAGGTAGAATCATGATTACAAGTAGCCTATACCTCTAGGAAAATTGAAATTTGAGTCTAGGTGCTAGAAATACTTTAGCATTGATGATTAGAGGTCAAAGGACATCCACGAGTACTTCTAATGTGAGAGGAAGGATGCTTTAGAATGTGCCCATGTTGCCAACTCCTCCCAATGTGACCATGCCTATGCCTAGTCAGATGGCTCCACCAAGTGTTGGAGGCCAAACAATAAATCCTAATGTTGTTCCATGGAGTTGATAATAGCCAATTCCCAATCAAGTAGTTAGGCCAATGGAACAACATGTAGATGATCATAGCTATGAGTCAAGTACCTCGAATGTCCTTGGCGAAGTTAAGTATATGATGAAGCATTATACTGACAAGAACACAAAACAATATAGGAAAATGGTTGTTGATGTTAAGAAGTAGCAAAATTTGATAGGGAGTTGATGCCCTAAAGTGGGTGCCCCCTAAAGATTCAACTATACGTGGTATGGCAGTCAACACTTCCCTAGGAATTGTCCAAATGTTAAATGTGACATATGCGAAAAGGTTGGCCACTTATCTAGTACTTGTTGGAGCAAGATTAGCTATCTCCAGTAAGAAAGTAAATAGCTAAGTCTAGTTAACCACCATTGAGCACAAGGAAATAATATCTAGCAAGATGAGGGATTGAAGCAAATACTGCAAAGAGGGAAGGTTATTGTGGAAGAGTTGCCTAGTGGTAGTGGAGTCAGCCTTATTGAAGCTATACTTGTCCATGGCACTAAAGCTTCTAATTTACGGGTCATTACAAGAGGTCAAAATTGTAAAGGCGGTGACAAAGACAAGTTAAAACATATCAATGGAAATCCTAAGCAAGATGATAAGGGGATGCAAGTCCTTAACTGCCGTGATGTGGAAGGCGGACCTCTAAAAGCCGTTGATGGTAAAACTGACCCCAAGAAGGATAATAAATTGCTAAAGAAGAAGCCAAAATCTAATAAAGAGACACCAAAGCATGTTCAAAGACCAAAGGAGAGAATGGTCTGGCAGGAGAAGAGAGCTATTGCTAACTATCACAAATTTGATTTAGCGAGTTCTCTTTGTGAAGTTAAGTTAGATGTAAACCTTTGCAGTTGATTAAGTTGTCTCGAAGAGTGTGTAAGGAATTTAAAAAGATTCTGTGCATGGGGTATATTGTGGAGCCCTTGGACATAGCGCGGGTAGGAGATGATTGATTTAAGCATGTTGAAAAGCATTTTCCAAGGCTAGCATCATATGTTGATGGAATATTAGTGGATCATGCTATTGTAGATATGGGATCCTTCGTCAATACTATGAGTTCAGAATTGATGGAGAGTCTAGGGTTAGAAATGCAAAAAGATGGCTCTACGATTCTCTGAATGGTTGATGACAGTTTAAGACAACTTGAAGGTTGCATCACTAAAGTCCATGCGACTTTTGCCAATGTGGAATGCATTTTGGACTTTAGGGTGATCAGGTTTGTAGGGCGGCCTAGCTATCAAGTATTGCTAGGCATGATTTTACAAGCGAACTGTGTCAGGTTGATATACCCGCTAGTCGATTGATCTTTGGCAAAGGTGCTAAATGTGTAGTAGTAGATGCCTACCCTGAATCTCCTCAAAGTGAGAGAGTTACTTTATCCTCTATAGAGATAGATACATTGGAGGATGCAACTAGAAGTGAGACATCATCAAGTGACAAATCCAATGAGGAGTCCACCACAAAGGATATCTATCAAGTAACTTTGAATGAGCTAATAAAGGCTTAGGAGAGGATAAGAGATGCGGACGTAATTGAGTTGGACCTTGGTATGCTGAATGATGCATGGCCAATTAAATTAGGGTCCATGCTCAGTTCAGAAGAAAGGGAGGACTATGTATCCTTGATTCAAGTATTCTGTGATATCTTTGCTTGGAGTCAAGCTAAGAGGTATTCCTCCTAGCTTCGTTGTTTATATCGTTTCTCTAAAGGAAGGTAGCCGCCTTGTGGGATAAAAAGTAACACATATGCCTTTTGAACTAAGGGACGACCAGGCTATTTGAGAAAACTATGGAAAGATAGCCTGATATTTCCGGTACAAAACACAAAGTGGTATTCACCAGTCATTATCAAGAAAAAGAAGAATAATCAGATTTGGCTTTGTGTAGATTTCAGAGAGTTTAATAAGGAGACGGTCAAGGATTACTATCTGTTACCATTTATTGATAAGATCTTAGATCAATTAATGGGTAGGGAAATCTATTCATTTATTGATTGCTTTGCTAGATAAAACCAAATTTCTATTGTGGAGGAAGATAAGTTGAAAATGACGTTATCATTGTCTTTGATACCTTTGCGTATCATGTGATGGCCTTTGGGTTATGCAACATGCCAGGGCCTTGGCAATGTATAGCTGATAAGACTTTTGGCAACATATCCCCAGAGGAGTTAAAAGTATTCATCGATGATCTAGGGGTAGCCACCACAAGGAAAAGACAAATGATTATTTTAAGGAAATGTTTTAAGCATTGCAAACAGCTCTGCATTGCTCTTAATCCACAAAAGTGTATCTTTGGGGTGCCCTATGGGCAGTTACTGGGCCATATGGTTAGCTTTGCTGGTATTATTACTGACTTAGAAAAGATAAAGGTTATAGTCACTATGAGTCCACCGCACACTCCAAAAAAGGTACACAGCTTTCTATCCCATCAGTGGGGTATTATTGAAGATTTATTAATGCATTGGTAGAAAGAACGTTGCCATTGATGAACTTGTTATCTTTTAACTGTCAGTTTAATTAGAGTAAAGCTTGTCAAGTATCCTTTAAGGATGTGAAGCAAGAACTAGCAAAAGTGCCAATCCTAAAAGCACCCAAAAGAGATAAGGTCTCTTATATATATTTAGCAGCAACAATGCATAGTGTTAGATGCTGTTTAGCCCTGATTTGGGAAGAGAAATGGTATCATCCAATAACCTTTGCTAGTTGTAAATTGGGGATATCTAAAGAAATTCAATTATACTTACATGGACAAATTGTGTCTAATAATGGTTTTTGCGACAAATAAATTTATGCACTATATTATTTATGAGAAGGTGGTATTTTTTACGAAGGTGAAAGGGCCTAGACTGTTGATGAATAAGTTGCAGCTGCCTCTAACCATTTAGCAAAGTGGTTAATCACTTTGCAAGAGTTTGATAATGAGATTAGGAGTAAGCCACTGAAGCTACAAGGCATTGTGAAATGTCTTGTGGATTTCGGGGAGCCAAAGGAAATTCTGGCTAAAGGGAATGAAATCAAAGGTCTATTCAAAATTGATATAGGTTCCATCCCTTCCTAGTATGCAGCTATAACACATTATCTATCTATAGGAGTGGTTGGGGTTGTTCTATCAAAGTCTGAGAAGAGAAAGATTAAGTAGCAAGCACTATGCTTTTCGATTATAGCAGGTGTCTTGTATAAAAAATGTGCGGATGAGATTTATCTCATGATTCAGCATGTGGGAGACATTTTGCTATATGGCTTACTGCCTAGAAAGCTCTTTGTGCTAGATATTGGTGGCCATCGATTTTCCAGGATGCTTTCAATTATGTTAAGTGTTGTGATTTCTACCAAAGACATGATGCTAGGGAGAATTGTAAATAGCTGCTAAACCCTATTTTAGTAACATTACCCTTTAAAAAATGGGGTATCGATTTTGTTGGACCAATATACCCTTCATTGACTATGCGAAAGTGTTATATTATTATAACAACAGACTACTTTACAAAGTGGTCCGAAGCTTAAGAAATGATGAAGGATAATGCTAAGGAGACGACCAATTTTATTATGGAGTAGATTGTTTGCCATTTTGGTCTATCTAAGAAGATAGTATTTGATCAAGTGACATACTTCTTGAATAAGGTTATAGTAGCCTTGATGGAAGCTCTAAATATTCAACACATTAAAAATATCCCATATAGTCTGCAAGAAAATGGTAAAGTCAAGAGTATGAATAAACATCTTGTAGGGATCTTATCCAAGATAGTGCCTGAAAGTGAGAGAGATTGGGATAAGAAATTGTATATGGCAGTTTGGGCTTACAATACAACATTCAAGAGAGCTACAAGCCACACCTCATTCAAGCTGGTATATGGGGAAGAGTGTATCTTACCTTTGGAAATAGAGTTGCCCACTATGCGATTTGCTCTCAATCATTTGTTGGGTGAGACAGAACCATTGTAGGAAATATTTATTTCTCTTGCACATCTTGATGAAATTCAATTGCAGGCTTTATTACATCACAAGGTAGGGAAGAAGAGAATGAAAGCACTTCATGACCTTCGGACTAAGAAATATAGAAAAGCCAATTGGTGCTGTACTACGATTCTCATCATGACCTATTGTAATATTCCCACTCGAAATACTAATCGACCTTAAAAAACCCCGCACATCTTGGGCAAAAACAGTGCAAAATAATCTCCCGCATCGATTAATGTCGGTGGCTAAGTGTTCCCTCTGCGCATAATGTTAAATTCTGGCTCCATGGCATGCAAAAGAGGCCGGGGCTTGAAGACTGCAAGCCGCATGGGAATACCTCTCCAAAAGGGAAAAAGAGGATAATGGTTGAAATTTAGGCAATTTTTTTTATTAATATCCTCTCCCCCTCAGCCGATGCATGGCAGGGGAGAGGAGTGTGAGGGGGAGGGTGAGTAGTCTTTGAGAGGTGGAGTGCATGGGGGAGGGAGAAGTCATGCAAGTATCCCATGGGGGTGGCTATCCCCCCCTTAAAGGCTATATAACCTCCCCCTTAAGCTTGGGGGGGAGGGAAGAGAGGAATTGCAGCCACTTGAGGAGGGAGTGCCATGCTGTCAGAGGAACTACTGCTGCGTGACATGTTGCCGCTAGGATCTGCTGCCCCCATTGCTTGCTACGCCACGCCGTGCTGCTGGCCTCCTCGTCACCATCGCCATCATAGTCGTCCACCCTCCTCCCAATCATCACTCCTTTCTCTCTCCACGACCTTATCTGGGAAACAGAAGCATAGAAGCTTTTTTTTGGAAGCTTCTAAAGTAAAGCCTCCATAGCCCCTTTTCACCCACACCATCTCGGTTTTCCTAAAACCGTACCTGCTAGGGCCGTGTCCCGCGCAGATAGAAGATCCTGACAGAGAGGGTTTCATACGCAAAGGTAACCCCTGGGGAAGGTTGCTGAACAAAGTATCTATGTCATTTATGGCTCCCAAGAAAATGGCGAGAGGCGCACACGTGGGAGTTTCTACCCCGAGCACACGCGCGGACATCCCTATGAGTCCTCAAGCCCAGGTTCCAATTGCATTTCTTGCATAAAATAAATGCGTTTAAGCACGATGGTTTTTAGAAAGATTTAAATGCATTCATCCATTCGTCTTACAAGTTTTTTCTATGCCAATTAGTTGAAGTTGCACGCACCCCCATCAATAAGGGTAATTGCAGACCTTCTTGAATGATAATGCATAAATTAGAGGAGAATATCGTGCTAAGAAGGATAGGGCTTGTCGCATGTTGCACTTACGATTTAAATCCATGGACGTGATTCGTATAATGGTTAATTTGAATGATTGTCCAGGAATTGCATGGCATGAAAAGGAAACCATAAACTTGGCTGTTGCATGTGAGGATGCGTGCATTTTAAATTCGGATCAATTGCCACTGAACGGATTAAGTTAGCGTTAGTCTTAAGACATTCGTCGTACATGAACTTCATTTATCGAGGTTGTATCTAGAAAAGATTACATGTCATATTAAAGCCTGAAATTCAATTGCATTAAACGAAAGGTTTGTAGGCAAAGCTCTTGATGTAAATCTATGTAGGTTTTGTGTAAGTTATCCCCCAAATTGTCAATCATCATGATTTTAGCAAGGAAAAGAAATGGTCAATTGCAAACCTTATACTTGCACGGAATATTGTATCTTGAATTTATTTATTTGCATCTCTTAGGAAAAATATTTGCATCTGTTCTAAGCAAAGATCACTCTTGTCGCAAGACAATTAGATCGTTTTTGGTATATCACTTGTAAGGGTATAACCCTCAAGGGATTCATAAAAGCATAACTAGTTGGTACGACGAACACTTCAAAGTGCTAGGTAGGGTTTGGTACGTTAAAAATTCTGCCTAGTATCACACTTGGGACACCAAGTCAAGACTTTTGATCCCAAAGGTCCTACCCATATTCACCTAATGTTGGGTTAATTGGATGCCCATACAATAACTATCTAGGGTTTTTACCCTAAGGATCGGATGACCTAATACTAGACTTCTGAATTGAGTTTAGAAACCCTAGGGTCAAACGTTGTTGACCTAGTAAGGTTAGGGTTGGGTTGGTCAAGAGGACTCCCAAACCCTACATCTTGACCAAACATATATCTTGACCAAGAAACGTCGTTTGATGGGAGAAATGATTCCAGAAGTTAAGTGCGACACTTGAGCACAAGTTGCAACGTCGCATGGCTTTGTGTTTAAATCACAAGTTAGATTTGCCACTCCTTGGAACAAGGTTGGCAGGTTCTAGTGCAAGTCTAGTTTGCAAGAGGATGAGTAGACATCCTGCTACATCACCCTTCATTGGGCTGATTTGCCAAGATAAGGAAGTTATGTATTGTTTAGCAAGAATTTGACCAATCAAGTTAGGGCGACGAGGTTGCCCAGGATTTACTGTCTTAATTTAAGGAACCTAACGTGTTTGTTAATTGGGTTAACAGGGTATAAACCCTAACCAAAGGATAAAAGGGTAAACAAAAAACCCTTGGGGATCTTGCCAACTCGCAATTGATCCCAGATCGAATGCTGGATGCATTCGGAGAGATGGATTCACACCTTAGCAGTTGACCAAATAAACAACCACTGGATTGATTGTGTTTGTACAGTTAGGAGCACTGTTTGTACTTCTTTGCTCAAGGAATCTAAGGCTGGAAAATAATAAATTGCTTCAGGTTGAAGGCCTGGAGGGAGAGGCAGCATCAGTTACTCCCGACTGTCTACCTGACCCTAACCAAGGGGGTTGTTAGCCGCGTCGAGAACGTGGACCGAACCCATCACGAGAGGTCTCTCCGTGGGTGCTACTTGGAGCAGGAGGACGCTTGGGTGCCGAGGGGGCTCTGGTCGTAAATCCCTTGCCTTCCGGGTCCTGCACAAGAGGCCGACGTGACTCGGCATTGGATCTCGAGGCCCGCATACTAGTCTACGGGCGGAAACTTGGATTAGTAATCCCTGTGGATTGCTAGATTGCATTCGGGCTAGATTATGGATCAGCCTTTGGGCTGGATTATATGATGTATTTCAAAGACTGATAAATAAGATCAATTGTTGAAAAGGAACTTATTTGACATTGTTTTTCTATGTTAGTGCCTAAGTTACGTGAAGGAACCGGTGACTAAATGGCTAATTAAGGAAGCTGTTTTATGTGTATCAAACTAAATGTGGCAAGTAATTAGACAACTAAAGCAACCCCGAGGAAAGTGCGGTGGATGTGGCCATGGGTCCGTCCTACGGATGGGTGGTCTTGGTTGGCCGAGAGCTTTTCTCAAAGGAAATTGACGGCAAGGAACGTTGACCTAGAGTCTAGGATACTAGAGTCCCGATTTATGTTGTTTTAGGGGAACGGAATGGGACTATGCCTTATGGGTAGAGAGGTCGAGCATTGCATCCCTCTCGTTTCCCATTCTCCTTGAACCAAGTGCAGCATGAATCTGCTTCAGCCTTTCTGCGTAAAGTAGTTCGCCTAGGGTTTGACGCTAGTTACCGTTCTAGGAATTCAACCACTAGGAAAAACCCTGATTCAGGTCGGCGGTCCTAAGTGGGAACGGCCAGAATGCTTCCGCTACGTAGTAGACTCGGGAAGACCTAGATCGCAAACCCCATGACATTCCATGGGAGTGCCGAGTGGCGCCTTCTGGATTCTCTTCCCAATGGGCTGCTAAGATGTGTCCTACGAGCGAACAGGTAGAGGTAAACTAGAACCCAAATTGGATGGGTGGTATAAAGTTGTATGTATAGGTAAGAATGGCTCTACGGCCCTCTTAACATATTTGTAGGGAGTAGAGTTTAAAAATAAAGTTAACTTTAATAAGCTAAAGCCTTACTACATATAAGGGTTGACATCGGGCTTGGTGCAGGTACAGATCCTTCATGATTTAGCTTTGACTTACAGTATGTACTAAGACAATCGGATGGGAAGAATCATTCCTTGTCTTGAGCATCTGTATTTAGAGCAGTGTTACCAGCAAGATCGAGTGATTTGGTGGAGTAAAGTTTATCAAGTTATTGAGTGGTAAGACAGATCTTTCACATGGCACTACAAGATATAGGCCTTATACCGACGTTTAAAGCGGCGAAAATGCAAATAACAAAATTTGCCCCCGTCGTCGCAAAAAGCGTCGTTATTGGTGACGCCATAGAATAGTCAGTATCACCGTCACTATTAGCGTCGGTATCAGCGTCGCATTTGCGACGCTAATATCGACGCTGATAGTGAAATGCGACGCTGATATCGACGCTGATAGTGACGGTTTGCAATGTAAATAACGACGCCAATAACAACGCGAGCAGTAAAATTTACGATGCTAATAGCGACGGTAACAAGGATTTTTTTTTTGTGGCATGGCAGCAAGCTGCTCTGCCACATATAGCAGTGTGTGCTTTATGAGAGCCATATGAAATAGTTTCTGTACTATTGTGTATAAAGCGCTTGCAAACAAAAACAATGTATACTGAAATCATAAAACTGATACATGAAATAAATACATGATCACATAATAAGCGATTGGTACAATCATGACAGGATATCACTAATACATAGAAAATGTCTATATAGATCAGGCGACTCAAAAATAAAGGTGTGTGAGCTCCAGGGATCCAAGGGCGAGCTACATATCCTCGTCCCTCGAAAGCTCATCTGCCGCAAAGGAGCATCGAACGAACTCTACAAAAAAAGAAACAACACATCAGTCCACCATATAATAATGCATTGAAATATCTCATGGTAACTACGGACAAGAAAGATGAGTGACTTACAGGGCTGCCGTGTCTATACAATCGACCGATCAATGAAGTGAGACCATGCCTCTCTGCATATCGAGTCTCAAAGCCAGTCGGATCGCGATTTGTAGTGGAGTGTTGCAAAGAAAAAAAAATGCTAACTGTTAGAAACATGATTGTCAGTACAAAGAATATTTCAAAAAAATAAACAAGCAAAACAAAAGAAAAACTTACAAAGTCCTCCAAATATGTCCTGTGGCCGCCACTCCCAAGATGATGGACCACTCCGGCCTCGAGTCATGCCCTTGTCGCCTCGCGCTGCTGACTCCAACATCCTGGAGAATATGTAGCCTCCTCTCTCAGTCGGCGCTAGTCGTCTGCATCTAACCACTTGGGCTTTGCAGCCCCACTCTTGATTGCCTTGCATGTGTCGGATCGTCTATGTGACATGTATGCACACATGCAATCCATCATCCAGCCCGTAGAGAATCTATCTACTGAGGCTGGCATCGGAAACTCCTCGTGCAAGGATGCTAGTATGTAGTCCTTGCTCCACTCCGGTATGTTCTTCCAATGATCCAAGACATTGTGCCGAAAAACTTGTTGGCACAACTCTCTCATGCGAGCCATCACCCTCCTTCCCTCATCATTCATGCTGATGGCTCCTTCGACTAGATATCCATAACCCCCTGGAGTCTGCCTAAGATGGGTCCTCTCCCATCTGCGTCCACGCTCCTGGGCATATCTAGGAGACCCTTGTGCATCCGGTGTACCGACCGAGGTAATATCTCTCGGAGTGGCACCCACAGGGGTGCCATCTGCTGACGGCTGAGCAAAAGCCGGAGTAACTGGAGTAGACATCCCCACAGGTGTGACAAGTCCTTGAGGTGACGCAACTCTAGCTGAATGATGAGATGGAGACACCGCATTCGTGCCTCCACGGTATCCACCTAAGCTTGAGCCACGCTCCCTGGAAGGGCCACGAGAGCGAGGAGTCGCACCTGTATCCCGTGTCGACCGCGGGCTCACTGCCTCTATATCTCTGCAACATCCCCCTGATCCCGATGCACTCCCTCCCTCTGGCCCAAGTCGTGAGCGTCGAGCTCGTCTGCTCGAAGTCGAAGCATCCGATCGCGCTGAAGTAGATCTAGCAGAGTGCCCTGACGAGGACCAAGACAGCTCCTGCTGTACCATCTCTCTGAATCTTGCGATCTGGTCTGGAGACATGCGTGTGAAGATGTCCTATAACTCCTCATTGCTCATCCCTCGACTCATCCTGAAAATGTCACCTGCACAGACAAAAAATGATGTTGGAATAATCAATTTAAATCATACTCAGCACAATAATATAAATCATTTAAAAAAATCTCACTTAAAATGCATATTTTATGTACCCTTATAAGCAATTGGTCAACGAATTGAGTAAGTGGATGCTTCAAGTATGAAGTATCCTATGGTCCCATGTTAATCTCCTGACACAACTCCGCATACACTAAAAGGTCGATAGACATGTCACCACAAAAGAATGAGTCCACCTCGTTCTCAAAGAATTCTTGGACTCCTATATTTCCATCATTGTTAGCTGATGCTGGCTCCAAGCTTTCGACGGCCTCCACCCCTTGCAATATCGATCCCTCTATTTGCATATTATTTTCATCTATGCTCAGAACATCGCTTTGATCATATACTCTTGCACTTTGGGGAGTTGAAGGTATAACATACCACCATCGAGGTTGTCGATCTTGCCTAGCGATCTGGTACTTGGCGAGCCACGTCTCCATAGAGGCATGGTGCAACATACAAAAGCGATTCACATTCTCTTCCATTGAGGCATCCATTTTTTTTTCTATCCCATTTCCAACCACCACATCTCCAGTCAGTCTATCATCATCCTTCAGCGACCATAGCATTTTATTGTCTGGTTCCACTGTTGGTAGCCATTGTGAAATATGCACTAGCGCCTTAGCACCAACCAACCTTCAGCCATGCTACCTTTTGGCCGAGCTCGTTGTCGCACAAAGCCTTTCAGGGTTTTCATGAAGCACTCGGGAAAAGCCTGGGAAGGTAGATTCAATGTGGCTCAATGCACGTGAATCCGCTGATATTCGTTGAACTCCATTCGTGGACCTATTCTTCGCATGCCACGTTGTTAGGCTCGCCATGCCGGACGTAGGAAACATGTGGTTTACGCGGGGGATAAGCGAAAAGTGTCTGAGAACTTTTTGAGGGATGGTTTGCCCTTGCAAGTCCTGTTGATACCTATGAGCACCATACTTTGGACATGTCTCCATAGTCTCGTATTCTCCTCGAAACAGTATGCAATCGTTGATACATGCATGGATGTTATTGTAGTCCATTCCAAGCTTCCGTAAAACATGTCGTGCATCATTACGAGACTCAGGCATGGTATTTGTAGGTGGTAATATATGATATTTCAATAACGTGAAAAAAATCATAAAACACCTTGAAAAAGCACAAATGTTTGTAATAATAGTGCAAAAAAAATAATCAATGAAGCGTATGTACAAGGTACCTAAATAACTCGGTCACACTCGGATCGCTCCACCCGTATTTTGCTTGCACACTTAAGAGTGTAAGCAGTGTCTTCAGCCGAGATACTCGTCACCCATCATATAATGGTATGGATGCTTCCTCTCTAAGCAGATCAGAAGTCCCGACATCCATGAGAATCAATGCATCGATCATTGCCTCCATCTCAAGCTCCAAGATTATAGGTAGGTCTGGAAGGTTGCCTGTCTCTTCTAGCATTGACGGTATAGATTGGCCTTGCGAGTGGTGGATTGGCTCTTGCACTCCATCCATCGCATGCCCACGTACTCTTCTAATTGGCCGCAAAGGGTTCACTCCCCCTTGGGACGAGACATCACCTCCTTAGATAGAAAATTTTCCAGCGAGACCCAATCTTATTGTATATGGTATTCAATTAGCTTGCGAGTACAATGCATGATTGATATTAACTTCAAATTACCGTTTGCTAAAAATCCGTAATCGTCTGATCAATGATCTCAGATTGAAACTCGCCAAATCGTCGTAGGTGTTCTATAGACAATCGGCGTTTTCATCTAATTGTCAGCTTGCATTGAGAGCAAGGACATGGGACACGCTGATTAAGATATGCCTCACGATCTTGAACAACAGGACCTTCGTTTTCAATTTTGTCTACGTTACAACAAACAATTTGTTTTTGTTATCATTCTTTTCTTTTCTTAGATTGTTATCCTCTCCTTCCATCTCTCTCTTTTTCTATGACCTAGCATATAGTATCATAGAACACTAGTATTTAGTACCTAGTACTCAGTACCTAGCACATAATATTTTGTTTTCTCTCTTCCTCTCCCTCTCTCATTTCCTCTCCCTCCCTCACCCTCACCCTCTCTTTCTCTCTTTCCCTATTAGGTTTAATGTTTTTTCTCTTTTTCTCTCTCCTCTCTCTCTCTCTATTTCCTTTTCTCTCTCCTTTCCCTCTCATTCCCCTCCCTCCCTCTCCCTTTTTCTCTCTCCTCTCTCTCTCATTCCTCTCCCTCCCTTGCCCTCTCTCATTCTTTTTTCTCTCTCCTCTCTCTCTCATTTCCTCTCCCTTCCTCGCCCTCACCCTCTCTTTCTCTCATTCCCTATTAGGTTTAATGGTTTTTCTCTCTTTTTCTCTCTCCTCTCTCTCTCTCATTTTTTCTCTCTCCTCTCCCTCTCTCATTTCCTCTCCCTTCCTCGCCCTCACCCTCTCTTTCTCTCTTTCCCTATTAGGTTTAATGGTTTTTCTCTCTTTTTCTCTCTCCTCTTTCTCTCTCATTTTTTCTCTCTCCTCTCCCTCTCTCATTTTGTTTTCTCTCTTCCTCTCCCTTCCTCGCCCTCACCCTCTCTTTCTCTCTCTCCTCTCCTTGTCTCATTTCCCTTTCTTTCTTTCTCTCCCTCTCTCATTTCCTCTCCCTCCCTCACCCTGACTCTCTCTTTCTCTATTTTTCCATTAGGTTTAATGATCTTTCTCTCTTTTTCTCTCTTCTCTCTCTCATTTCTTTTTCTCTCTCCTCTCCCTCTCTCATTTTCTTTTCTCTCTTCCTCTCCCTCTCTCATTTCCTCTCCCTCCCTCGCCCTCACCCTCACCCACACCCTCTCTTTCTCTATTTGCCTATTATGTTTAACATCTTATCTCTTTTTCTCTCTCCTCTCATTCTCTTTTTTTCTCTCTCCTCTCCCTCTCTCATTTCCTTTTGCTCTCTTTCTCTCCTTCTCTCATTTCTTCTCCCTCCCTCTCCCTCTCTCATTTCCCTATTATGTTTTCGTCTCTCCCCCCTCTCCCTCTCCCTCTCTCATTCCCTCTCCCTCTCCCTCTCTCATTTTCTCTCTCTTCCTTCCCCTCCCTTTCTCATTTCCTCTCCCCCTCCCTCTCCCTCTCTTTAATTTCCCTCTCTTTCTCCCTCTCCCTCTCTCTCATTTCTTCTTCCTCTCTCATTATATATAAATTATATAAAAAATAAATAAAAAAGAGAGAGAATACACTCTCCCTTCCTCTTGTTCTCTCATTTCATCCCCCTCCCTCTTCCATTTTCTCCCTCTCCCTCTCCCTCTCTCTCTCCCTCTCCCTCTCCCTCTCTTTCTCTTTCTCTCCCTCTCTCATTTCCTCCCTCTCTCAATATATATACACAAATCATACAAGCAAAAGTAAAAGAGAGAGAGAGAGAATGCACTCTCCCTCCCTCTCCCTCTCTCATTTCCTCCCCATCCCTCTCCCTCTCCCTCTCCCTCTCCCTCTCTTTCTCTTTCTCTTTCTCTTTCTCTCCCTCTCTCATTCCCTCTCTCTCTTCCTCCCTCTCCCTCTCCCATATCCTCCCTCTCCCTCTCTTTAATTTCACTCTCTTTCTCCCTCTCCCTCTCCCTCATTTCTTCTCCCTCTCTCATTATATACAAAAAATAAATAAAAAAGAGAGAGAATACACTCTCCCTCCCTCTCGTTCTCTCATTTCATCCCCCTCCCTCTTCCATTTCCTCCCTCTCCCTCTCTCTCTCTCTCCCTCCCCCTCCCTCTCCCTCTCCCTCTCTTTCTCTCTCATTTCCTCTCCCTCTCTCAATATATATACACAAATCATATAAGCAAAAGTAAAAGAGAGAGAGAATGCACTCTCCCTCCCTCTCCCTCTCTCATTTCCTCCCCATCCCTCTCCCTCTCCCTCTCCCTCTCTTTCTCTCTCATTTCCTCCCTCCTCCCTCTCCCTCTCTTTCTCTTTCTCTTTCTCTTTCTCTTTCTCTTTCTCTCCCCCTCTCTTTCTCTTTCTCTCCCTCCCTCTTCCTCTCCCTCTCCCTCTCCCTCTCTTTCTCTCTCATTTCCTCTCCTAAACAAGCAAAAGAAGGAGAGAATTAAACCTAAAAAAGCAAAAGAAGGAGAGAATGGACTCACCGATGAGATATGGTGAGGGTTTGGTAGCTCCTCTTCACGATGAAGGCTCCTCCTCTCCTTCGCAAACGGCGGCGGTGGCGACGGCAAGCCTTCTTCCTTTCCCTCTCTCACCCTATGCAAGACGGTCGCTCTCTCTCTTGCTCTCCCTCTCGAAACGTTCGACGAAAATGCACGAAATGAGCCACGCTCGGGTTTTGGCCTGTTTTTTTTTGTGGGATATTAAGGTATACTATTACCATTTTTAAAGGATTCTTACAAGTATTCCAATTGAGTTCAACAAGGAAGGAGGTATACATCCTCTCTCTCGACTCAACTTTGATTATCATAAGTAGGAGTGAGATGATCAGTATGGTGTGGCCTATCAATAAAGACTAGGTCTATAGTTTGTATTTTGACAAAGCTTATAGAGGTCCTACTAAACATCCAAGCATTGGTTTCGTCATTAAAGATCCCTGATCTAGGGTTGTTATGAAAATGGGAGTATATTTAGGACACTCTTTTACTAATAATATGGCAAAATACAAGGCCTTGATTATGGGGCTGAATATAGCCCGACGACATGGTGGTATCCACTCGTTATGGTAAAAGATAACTCACAATTAGTGATCAACTAGTATAATGGGGACCTATAGTGTGCAGGATCACATCCTATGGATGTACCATATTGTGCATCCTTGGATATGTTGCATATTTTTGAGACGGTGACTTGTCAGCTAGTTCCTTGACAATAGTGGAATCACTTTGTAGATTCCCTGGCCAATTATGCTTTTGTTGAAGACATCTTTTTCAATTGTGGTCAAGAGGAGCTCTTACAATTATCTTCTAACATTAGCCTAGGACTACTTTGGGGTCTTGTTGCCGATATGTCCTATTTTGGCCGTTGATGGCTAGTTTGGGTTATGAGTTAGGTAGCAATTGAGTATCTTCCTATTCTGTCATGGATGCATAGAATCATTTATTATCATATTCATCATACACCCCTTGATATTCATGGAGGGGGTTAGCTAGTTATTTGATGCACTTAGTATAGGGCCTGAGGAGCCCTCAACCTTGGAAAGTCTTATGCTTTAGTAGAGTTATGTCATGACCAAGGGTTTGTTTCAATAATACACTGCTAAATGGTCGTTTTGTAAATTGTCTTATTAGGCCAAGAGGGCCAGTCATCCTGTAGTGAAATGTCACATTTTATTAGGCCAAGAGGGCCATGTGTGTGTTTAGTATGGGTGTGGTTAATGGGTTTTGTTTTAGTGCTATACTAGACAGATATAGCAAAAATTAGAGGAAGCCTCTTGCTTTGTAGAAGCTTCTTGTGGCCAAGTCTAGGTGATGTTATTCCTTTATGAGAGTACTTTTCTTTTTTGCTATATATATTTATGTACTTTGGAAGAATTATTCTTTTGTTGGTGATCGATAATCAAGGCATGAAGTCCTAGGGTTTGATTAGGTATATGTAGGGGAGGTTTGAGTAGTTGTCTACCTCCTATTAAAGATATTGTTAGGCATTCTAAGACATGTTTTTAGAAGGCAGTCCTAGTATAGGGCCTGAGGAGCCCTCAACCTTGGAAAGTCTTATGCTTTAGTAGAGTTATGTCATGACCAAGGGTTTGTTTCAATAATACACTACTAAATGGTCGTTTTGTAAATTGTCTTATTAGGCCAAGAGGGCCAGTCATCCTGTAGTGAAATGTCACATTTTATTAGGCCAAGAGGGCCATGTGTGTGTTTAGTATGGGTGTGGTTAATGGGTTTTGTTTTAGTGCTATACTAGACAGATATAGCAAAAATTAGAGGAAGCCTCTTGCTTTGTAGAAGCTTCTTGTGGCCAAGTCTAGGTGATGTTATTCCTTTATGAGAGTACTTTTCTTTTTTGCTATATATATTTATGTACTTTGGAAGAATTATTCTTTTGTTGGTGATCGATAATCAAGGCATGAAGTCCTAGGGTTTGATTAGGTATATGTAGGGGAGGTTTGAGTAGTTGTCTACCTCCTATTAAAGATATTGTTAGGCATTCTAAGACATGTTTTTAGAAGGCAGTCCTAGTGACCTTGTTCTGCTAGTCTGCTAGGCAGCTGTTCTAGGAGTCTTTGCTAGTATGAGGCAGTTAGAGAAGCCTGTTGAAATAAAAAGAAGAGACAAACATGAATATACATGCAATATGAAAATATGGAGGTGTGTAAAAAGGGGTTCTAACCCCTAAAATAGAAAAAACAAGAAAGAAAAATCTTAAGAGCAATTTATTATCGCGTTGTGAAGGCTTGGTAGGTTCCTATGGATGGCATCTAACTGGAAAAGAAATACTAAAGAAGGTTGGAGTGAAAATAAAAGTGAGTGCAAGAAAAGGATTAAGTTTTGCCTCGCGAGAGCTTGGTAGGCTCTTGGGTACTGAGTCCGGACGACCTGAGACCGTTACCCTGTTCTCCTTGGGTCATTATGCTCAGCTCCCTCCTTTTTACACACCCAAGTATGGAAACCTTGAAAGAAAAAATTCATTAAAAGAAAATTTATGATGACCAAGCCATAGGAGTCCTCGCCTAGTAGAAGTTTCTAGTCTAGTTGTCCTAAGTTGGGTAGGTAGTTCAAGCCACCACCTAGAATGACTTCTTTGATGGTTCGTTTCAACTAGTCTGTGTTGGAGCAATTGGTTAGTGACTTGCTCTAGAGTTTTGTTAGATTATGCTCTGGGCCTATCCCTTGTGAGTTCCATGCCTTGATTCTGTCAGGGAATAGGGTGAGAGCTGTTCTTGTGCTTTGTTGTGTATTTTGTTTTGTGGCAGTTTCATGCTTTTTATGGTTATTGTTTATGTAGATCAATTCATGGGATTTGATGGGCTGAGTCACCCTATCCCATGGTCACTAATGAGAGCTGGATTTTGGGACCCGTTTTTGAAGCATAAAAGTGGCTAGGAGGCATAAAAGACCAATGTTTCATGGAAAATTGAATGATAATAGATGGTTGAGATGGAGTTTTCCTAGGAAAATTTTGACTCCAGGAACCCAATGCAAGTCTCTGTTTGTCAATCGGAGTCCATTTGGCCCCCCATTGAATCCCCGCAAGGTTTCATATTATAAAGTAGCTATAGGATCCGGGAGCGAGGAAAAGCGAGATGGAGGCCGGATTGATAGATTTTGACGCTATGAAGCCAGCCATCCAGTCAGATCGTGAATCAAAGTTCGTTTGGGTCTCCGTTCAACAAAAAATCACTTGTGGAATAGTGTGAGCACTGAAGTTTGAACCACTTTTTTAAATCATTAAAGCCTAATGCTTGTTTAAAGAGAGTAAAACTCTCAAAAACTTGACGAATGGGGGGGGAGGGGACACTTTCTTTTGCTGCACCCCCTCATTTTCCAAATTGGTAGTTTTTTATCGGACGATAAAGAGAGAGGGGGGTATCTTGGGCATGGAATGATTTTTTTTTTCGCTCCCTATCACTGCAATTGGATAAGAAAACGAAGCCATGAATGAAAATTTTGAATTTCTAGTATTTCTCTCTCCTCTCTCCTCTTGATGTGTATTTTCATGCTTTAATTTATGAGAGAAGGGGGTGAGCTGAGATGTAAGATATGGATCGTGGGACGATGTTGGATCATGAAGGATCATAGATCCAACTTTGGAGGAGCATTAGTGGGTGTTGGGAAGCGTCAACAACCTTCCAATCTCATGAGATGCGTATGATATGGGTGAGTTATAAATTTAATTGTTTTATGATAAATTTAATTTTATAAATGGTTGAAGATGGTTGTATCTGGTTGCAATCTTATGATCTATCAAAAATATTAAGGAAATAAGAAAAAATCACTCATTTAATAATTTATTTATAAACAACAAAACTTGCAACATTGTGATTTTAAGGAAAATCATGAGTTTTTGGGATTTTGTTATGTATATAGTATTCACATGGGATGAAATGTGATATAAAAATAAAAATTATTAAGTTTAATTAGTACAAATTGGTAAATAAAAAAATATCCACATTGAACAATAAATAAATAGAGAAAATAAGAAAAAATAGAGTTTTTACATCTAAAAAATAGAAAAAAATCACATTTGTGTTTGTGAATGTATGATAAGACTGAGGTATGAGGGTGAGCCTCAGTTTAGTCCTATCCTTATGTTAAGGTTTCTTTTGTTTTTATGAAGAAAAATTCCATTTAAAAATGCTCTCTAAACCTACCACTAAATGCACAACCTTAAGCAGTAGCAAGAAGGAGGGTGTTAAGGGTAGATAATATGTTGAATTTTGATTTTTCTTCTAATGCATGGCATATAGGGCATGTGGTTTTTGAAAATTAAGAGAGTCCAGTAGCACGAGCATGCTTGATATTGACCCTATGCAATGCTTCGATTATGTTTAGAGTAAAGGCATGAAAATAAAATTTTTCACACCTTCTTAATGCTGGTTGTTGATGAAAGAAATGTTTGAGCACTATAAATCATACACAATTGCATTGCATGCATTGTTTTCATGCACAATGACCTGTGTTGAGGAGGTGAGGTACCCTAAGTTGTAGGGTTAGTGATCGATATCCTTTGGGGAGTGTATAATGAGGAATATATTACATCTCCTAGAATGATTAATTAAAAGAGTGGAGCATGTATTGTATGTGTTCTATGTATAAGCGGTGCATCTTGGGGCCAATCACCAAGGTGTAGAAGAGCCATAGTGGGGCTGTGACAATCAACCGAGGGGTGCTCCCTTTGTCTATGCTTATGTGGTGTGTTACACCAATATGTGTAGGGACTCCCTTTGAGGAGTGTGGGAATGGTTATCGATTGGATTACAATCCATATAGACACGAAGTTCTACATTAGAGGTTAGGGTAGTATACCCCTTAGAAGATGCTCCTAGCCCGTGAGGCTGAGGGGTGGTTTGGGTGCATAGTAGAACCTCGGCTAGTGCCTTAGAGCTAGTGTTGGGCCTGTTTTAGATCCCAAAGAAGCTCTAAACTACATCCTCCATAGTTATATATGCAAGGAAAGAGAAGAAGAATAATAATAAGAATAAGAATAAGAAAAAGAAGAAAAGAGGAGAACAAGAACTTCTCCATGGTCCCTCACTCTCACACACTCACAATCTCCCTCTCACACACCCTCTCTCCCTCTCTCATGCACAAGAAGGAAGCAAGAGCAAGAACAAGAAGAGAGCTAGTTTATGCACATACCAAGAATGAGCTTATCCATTCACGTTTTTACTTTTATACATGCCCTTTTCCCCTTGGGCACCCAACCCATTTCCATGATTGCCTGGTCTTGGTCCTCTTTTCCACTCTCTTTCCTATTCCTTTTTCTATTCTCATGGCTCCTTTACATGCGCCTTTTCATTTAAAACTTACATTGGAGAGAGCTTGGAGTTCTTCTACAAAGGGCTAAAATGTGTTTTATTTCTTGCGTGCCTTGTTCTTGATTTGTAAAATTTTTCTAGTGCGTCTTGGTCTTCCTTTTTCAATGGGCTATCTTTTTATGCTCCTTCCTAAGCCTTCTTTGTGCCTTATGCTATTTTGCACCTTATGTCATTTCAAAGATTAACAACAATAAGCTAGATCCTAAGTCTATGAAATGCATCTTTCTTGGTTATGGGGATGTAGGTAAGATAGGCTATTGCCTATGGGATCTACAAGCTCCCAAGGTTATCTACAACCATAATTTTCCATTAGAAAAAGATGCACAAGCAATAGCTTGAGGAGATGATTGAGTTGTGCAGAGTTATCTTTCAGGAGGAGCCTCCTACTCCTATATAGCCAGCTAGACAGCTTATAGTAGTTGCTGCTCCAATGACCCGAGATTTACTTATTGATACTCTAATGGCCAAGATCCACTTGTGCAAAATCAGCTTGTTGTTATGTAGGATCAATTTATTTTGACATGCTCTACTAGAGCTTGACATTAGCTTGAGTGCTTTATGCCCTCCATGGATTATGTTATGGTGAGTCTCTCTCTTATGATGAGGCCATGCACAAAGATGAGAGTTACACATGGGATAGGGCTATGTAATTAGAGTTTGACTCCTTACAAACTAACTATATGTAGGATTTGATTCTTTTGCCTAGTGGTAAGAAGGCATTGCCATGCAAGTGGATATATAAGTTGAAAAGTATCCATGGATACCCCAAGCTTATTACTTATAAGGCTAGATTGGTAGCTAAGGGTTTCAAGTAGGAATGTGGTATTGACTTCGATGAAGTCTTTTCTCCTATGCTTGATACTAATAGTGGTTTCTCATCTAGATCTAGACCTTTATTAGATGGATGTAAAGATGGCTTTCCTCCATGGGGACTTGCATGATGAGATTTATATGCAACAGTCTAAGGGCTTTGAAGAAAAAGGCAAGGAACACCTAGTTTGTAGCTTGAGAAAGATCCTTTATGGCCTTAACTAGACACCTAGGGGATGGTATCACAAGTTTGATGCTTTTATGCATTCACATGGATATAGCCGTAGTGCTATAATCCGTGTTTGTACAGAAGAATGCTCGTGATGGTAGCCTTATGATTTTGGTACTCTATGTGGACAACATGCTTATTGCTAGGAGAGCTCATGATGAGGTGGATGCCTTGAAAACTTAGCTAAATAAGAGCTTTGAGATGAAGAACATGGGACTGGCCTCACATGTTCTTGGAATGCATATCACATTGATCACTCTAAAGGGCTCCTTTATCTGTCACACACAAAAGGATTATATCTAGAAATTCATTGAGTGGTTTCATATGTAGGATATAAGCCCATTGGCTATCCTCTACCTTATTATGTGAAGGTTAGTCAAATATACCTACTATCTGTAGTCTGATGAGCAAAAGACCGAGATGGCCAAGATCCCTTTTGCATTTACAGGGGGTAGTTTGATGTATGCCATGATAGCCACTAATCTTGACATAGCATTTGTAATGGGAGTTGTAGTACAATATATGGGTATACTAGACCAATGAAACTAGGATGCCATGAAGGATATCATGTGGTACATGAAGGGCATAGCAACTATGTGAAAATTTTATGGTGGCGAAGATACATGAGTCATGGGGTACACTGACTTTGACTATGCAAGACATGTAGACATAGTAGAAATTCCACATCTGGCAAGCATTTGGCTATATCTTCACCTTTGTTGGAGGGGTTATTTCTTGGATTTCTAGGATACAGAAATGCACAACCCTCTCTACTACCAAGATTGATGTTAACCCTCAAACAAACAAGGTGGAAAATTTGAAAAATCTAAAGTAGAAGACAAGACCAAGGCAAAAGTGAAACGAAAGATAAAGGCATGCCAAGAAAAATATGGAAACACAATAAGCACAAAAAAGTCCTAAATCAAGGAGAAAAGCACACAAGAAAAAGAGCAAGTCAATACTTTTGTAAAAGAGTGCAATGCACATCATGATTTATTTTCAGAGCGCTAGGCTCTCACCCGTGCAAATTGTAAAGGTACATGGGTGGTAGGAAGGAAGCTAGGAAGATAGGAGGACAATGGAAAAAAGGGCCTAGGCCACAACCCTCCATGTAAAAAAGGGGATAAGGGGATGACCACCCAAAATGGATTTAGGGTTTTGTATATAAAGTTCAAAAAGTGAAGGAGAGCTCATTCTTTGGTGTGTGGCAAAGTGGACTCTTCTTCTTTTCTTATTCTCTTCTCTTGCTTGCTTTCTTGTGAGTGCTTGAGGGAGGGAGTGTGAGTGAGTGAGGGAGTGAATGTGTGAGGGTGAGGGATCTTGGAGATGAAGCCCTCCACCATATCCTCTCTTCTTTTTCTCTTCTCTTCTCTCATCTCGCACATGGCTATGGAGGATGGAGCTTGGAGGAAGAGGCTTGAGGATGCTTGAGCTTGCATCACGAATCGTGGAGCTATCGAAGTGCTTGAGAGAGGAAGCAACTCAATCGGACATCAAAGTAAGCTCACTACACTCATAGAGAGGGATAGCACGTCGATTGTGTGAGAGATAGCCATTAGTGCTCACTTGAAATGCTTAAAAGAATAAGCAGTCCGTGTGTCTTGGCGGTTGAGTTTGAGCTCGCCTCTACATTTTGGTTCCATTTTCGGGACCATGGATTCAAGCTTAAGAGCTTGCATGCTTAATTCGAGCGTCAAAGTAAGGGTTTCATCATTGAACCGGAGCTTGAGATAGTAGGAGGTTTTGGGTTTTTAATCCGTGCTACAAGTAAGTATTTTCTATTTTTGATGATTGATCGAGTAGGAAAAATCATTTCAGTACATTTCTTTTGATTTTTGTTGCATTTAGAGTAGGATAGGAGGGAGAAATTGGAGTGGAAAGCTTAGGATTTGTTGTTGTAAAATAGGCCTGAACAGGGCACAAATAGGAAAAAAATGGAAAAAAAGAGTGCTCAGATGGGTTGAAGTCACAAGGGGAGTGATCAAGAAGGCTAAGGTGGTTCTCAACAAGGGTTTAAGGTCGTGGTGGGTGACTAGGGAAAGCCTCATTTGTAGTCCTAGCTTTGTGAGAAGAGAGAGAGACACACACAAAGAGAGAGAGAGAGAGAGAGAGAGAGAGAGAGAGAGAGAGAGAGAGAGAGAGCGCTTGCAGGTCACCAGTCCACGTCAGATCTATTGGAGCGTGTCGGAGTTTTTGGCAATATTCAGATACAGGATACCCTTGGCCTATACCCTTGCTTGATTTCTAGAAGCTCTTGTAGGTGGGGGTGCCATTAGAGTGGAGATTTTTAGCAAATTGTAATCGATGCATGTTTTTGGCTCCTGGTGGAATTGGACGTTGTTTCCAGTGTCTGATTCTTAGAATCAAACATTCAATTTTGTAGAATCGGATGCTCGGACCAAAGACCTTGTCCGATCCAAAAGAAATCAGATTCATAGAATCGGACCATCTAGAATCAGTGGACACATGAAAATCGAACACGAAGATCTGACCTATCCGATCAGACAATCCACTTCCATGCGATTGCGAGAATCAGACAAGAAGAAATCAGACACATCACCTCGTCCACCGATCTCGGATGCTTTCACGGAATCGGACCCCATGACCTATCTGATCAGACACCTATCTGAATCGGACCAAGTGCCCCTGTCCTATTTCGAGAATCGAACATATTCAAATTGGGCCAATTCACACTGTTTGATCAGACACACCTTATCCAATTGTGACAATTGGACCTCACCTCATCCGATTCCTAGAATCGAACACTGGTAAATATGACATCAAATTTTCAAAATCAGACTTTGGTAAATCGGACACAATGTGAGAGAGAAAATCTAGAAATTTGACAAACCCCGACCAATGAAGAGTGTGACTCGTGCACTGAAATAACCCATTGGCTACCTCCTCATAGGTAGTTACAGACCTAGAAATCATGGTTGAACATCCAGGAATCGTGCAGCAATGCGTTTCCATAAGCATGATGTGTCTAGTGCTGTGGGCTAGTAGTAAGACCCCGACTTGATCCTAAACAAGCTAAATAGAATAGTGCGGTGAAAAACCCTATAAGTCGGTGAGGACAGCTAGAAATTGAACATACAACCCTATCAAGCCAACCCATAAACAAGATCACTAGAGCTATGTAGATACTTCGCTTTCTCACTCACTCTGATTTCTAGCACCTGAACCACACTTAAGAAGAGCTGAGAGCATGGTTGCACACAATGCGCAAAAAAGAATACACCCACACACACACACATGCACAGAGTGAGGGTAACTTGAGGATTGGTTGTAATTAATAAGAAACTCACTCAGACATAAAACCTTGAAGGAACCCACTGATAAGAGAAGACCCCAAGACATAGATGGGTGATCGAATCCCCAAAAAATAGGACAAGGCAAAGAACATAGCTACAAAGCTGGACACAACAAGGACTGACACTATCGTGGAAGTGGATCTACCTAGCCTCATTAACTTGATTGACAACTTGGAAGAACAAGAAGTCTTGGACATGGAAGAGGGTAGCTTAGGCTATAGAAGCAAAAAGAACTTGACCTAGGAAACTTTCTTGAGGCTATCCAACAGTTAGTGAACAAATACAATGCTTAAAACCGACTAGAACACTGTAGTAGACCTGCAGAGGACATCATAACGGGTCTTGAGGAGGAGAGGAAGCTAGCACATGGGGCTCTACAAGGCCTAGCCACATACAACTAGGATTAGCAAACTAGGAGCTTATGCTAGAGCATGGAAATGCAAGAGATCTAGAGAGTGCTAGCCGTAGTATGAAAAAATTAGTCAAAGAGCGAGAGAGCGCTAGAAGGAGACCTCACACTGAGCGAGCTCTTGACAAAGCGGTTGCTAGATAACGTGGCAGCAGAGCAGAGCGTCGCAACATTAGCAACATTGCTATTGGTAGGGTTAGGAGTCAACCAAGGATCTAAGAGCCAATCAAAAATTCCCACGGTGGTGAAGCAGCTGGAAAAATATCAAGAAAATGACGACCTCTATAGCTTTGTGGAGTAGTTTGAGCAGGTCTACGAGGCCAATGGCCTCATTGATCCTACTCAACGCTCCTAATATTTTGGAATGTGCTAAGGCGACAAGAGCCAGACTTGGTACATGAGTTTGGATGTTGCAGAGCATGCCAATTTCAATGGCTTGAAAAATCTATTCATTAAGAGATTTTCCAAACCTGGGTACTCCGATAACCTATTAATGAGAGCCATGAACGTCAAGCAGAGAGAGAAAAAGGACATTCGAGATTATGTGACCCATGTGAGGAGTCTCTTCAAGAGAATCCCTATGGGTGAGAGACCAACCAAAAGAGCGGTATCCATGGTATTCATCAGTGGAATACAAAATGAAGAGCTCTACAAAGCCTTGTTGGCCGACAACTCGAGCTTGCAATGAGATGCACTGGCAAGGGTCTTTGAAGAAGCTATTAGAGTGGATGACTAGCTTAAGGAAAGAAGCTCCAGAGGATCAAACCGAGAAGAGTTGAGTGCTAGGAATTCCCAGAGAGCTTTAACACCGAGTGAGAGACCAGGCACAAGCGCATAAGATAAAGAGAAAGGCACTGATTCAGGACAAGAGCTAGTAGAGATTAGGATGGACATAGCCAAACTATAGAAGATGATAAAATGACTAACATGCCCACATGTCTAATGCGTGCATTGTGGTAGAAACCACCTTCCAGTTGAGTTTCAGGACCCTAGGTCACGACCTTGTGCTAATTGCAATAGGTTCATTGGCCATGATGCCATGCATTGCTGACTACCTCGAAAACTCACATATCCTTAGCCTTACGGTCAACCCTACCTTGCGAACAGAACACCGAACTACTTTGGAAGGGGAGTCCCATTAGCTCTCTCGGCACCTAATGACGCTAAGCCAACCATCCCTAGGATGGAGATAAATCCTACAAGTATCCCTAGACCACCTGGACCCTACATAACCCATCCATCGAGTGATACTCCAGTCCACTACATGGAGGAGCTGAATGGTGAGGAGCCTTATGTAAATCCTTATGTATCATACGATGAAGAAGGCAATGCAATCCTTATGGATTACTGACCAGTACCAATGATGGCATTGGGTAGAGGTAGAGGCAGAGGCCTAGGAGGGCACATCCAAGCCTACCAATCGTGTGTTAGTCACCCAAGACACATCTCTTCGTGTTGCCCCGAAAGGGAGCATGCAAATAGAGATAAGATTGACCTAAGATGCGTTGAGTGTAGGATCACTCATCTCTTTGTTGATTTCCCTAGATAGAAGCCATGCTCTAGTTTGGAAAATGAGCCATCAATTCCATTGGGGTTGTTTGGTGTCGAGACACTTGATGGGGAGGCCATGCCTATCCCATTGCATGTCATGACCCGCACGCAAAGTAGGCCGGCACATCATTGCTAGGGCCTAGCAACCTTGACGTAACCTCAATTGGAAAGAAGAGTTGGAGATGGAGGAAGAAAAGGCCAGACGCTAAGGACACTCTCAAAACTGAAAGTGCCACAACACTACCTGTTGGAAAGAAAGTCATGGGCACATAGGCAGAAAGGTTGGCTCCATGGATGGCTGAAAAGGGAAGTGCTAAGGTTAGGGACTACCCCAATCTAAAGTGCCAACTCGAAGCCATCAAGAAGATGAAGGAGTGGGTGAAGGAGGCCCAAGAGCACCTAAAAGATGTTGAGCCCGTACTAGAAGACGATATCGATGATCTCTCAAGCATAAGCATGCCAGTCTCTCTCCCACGACCAAAATCAAGGGATGCGATAGCAGCACAAGTAGTGCCACCTAGAGAAAGTCTAAATGCTATGGTCCAGCAAACCAGTCAGGGCCATTGGCCAAGAATTGCAGAGTTAGGAGAGAGAGGCAAGCGGCTAAGAACCTCCTCAATACATTGGTGACCACCCCCATGACTCTAAGCTTAGGTGACCTGCTTAGGCAGCATCCAATGCTATGGCAAGAGCTGAAACAGTGGATCAAAGAATCAAACGATCCAGTTGCCACAGACTTGACTGAGCATGACGCAGAAATGCAAATACCAAGTCTCACGCTGCACTCCATGCCTAAATCCTTGCATATCAATGCTTTTTGGGAAGTCACAAAAATGCATACAATCCTGCCAGACTTAGCTCTTGGGGATATCACAAGAAAGGGAATTGTAGACATGGGAATAGGAGTTAGTGTGCTACGTCATGTAGTGCTCCAAACTTGGGGTAATCCACCGGTCGAAGCAACTAGGTTCAACGTCACACTCACTAATGGAATGAAGGTAAAATCATTCGGCGTATTAAAGAGTTGGCTAGTAAAAATCCCAGTAGTCTAGTTCTCTGTTCACTTTATAGTCATGAAGGGGGTGGACTATGACATCCTACTAGACCGACCAAGGATGCATAACATGAGAGTCATAGAAGATTGGGGCAATGGTCTCATCTTCTTATGCAATTGAATAGAGGCTGTAAGAGTAGAGATAGAGACTTGAAAGACTATACCGGTTGACCTAGATGCCATCTCCACCATGCTGAAGGGTGACGGCTAGAGTAGGAAATCCTATGGGGTCTTAACTAAGTATATCCTGTGTCCTGAGGATGAGTGAGACTAGATGCATATTCTTGCTACCATCGACGTGTTGTTCTCGGACACGAAGGAGTATGAACAAGCTGTCAAGGCAATTGGCAAGCCCAAGGACACACCCTCAGTATACTAGTCTTCATGATGGTTGGAGGCTTATGCAGAAGGCCCAATCCTGACACATTCCAAGTCTTGAGCAATAGATGTGAGCTCTTGGAGATCCTAGGGTACTTGACTAACAAGTTGGCTAGCAACCCAGTAACTAACCTCAAGCCACTCCAAGATCTCTTGTGGCAATGGTCCAAGGTGCACGATTTAAACTTGAGGTACAATTGGGCTTTAATCCCCGACCTACTAGAAGAGCCATATCCGAGACGTATCAGGACTTAGGAAATGAGGAGCAATTGATGAATATGAAGACTATTGTTCCTTCAATGATGAGAGTGAAAGGGAAATACGACACTAGGGGATGGGTAATCAAACAAACACGAGTTGACTCCAGACCATGCAAGCAAAACACCTTTAGGATGGAGAGAGGAGTCATGTGCAGGGATTGCGATCAAACCTGGTTGGAGCACATAAGCGCAATTGACTATGAGTAGGTAGGTTTGGCACAATCGAGTGATGCACCATTGCTAAGAATCAACTTAGTTGTGACCAGCAAGAGAGACTCCCTCTTTTAGCGAAGATGGAGAGTTTGATTCTGAGTCAGAAGTTAGCTCAAATAGTGATCCTGAGATACCTCGACCTTCCAAGACTAGATGCACCAAGGGGGACCTACCTGTCCACCTAAGACGCCGGCAGTTAAGGGAGGAAGGATGAAAGCTGCCTCGAGAAACGTAGACAGAATAGTAGCAAAAACTACAAGACCTACCAAAGCAATTTACAAAATTCAAAAAAGGAGATAGGGTGGTGATCTTGCTGGGAGCCAAATGACAGGGGCAAGCAAGCAAACCAATCGAGGGACTCACCAGGGTCAAAGAGGTCAATTTAGTTAGAGAAGGGAAGACATAGCGACCCATCTTTATAGTCGATGACTTAACTAAGGAAGAGAAGACATGTCTCATTGCTCTCTTATGAGAGTATATTGACGTCTTTACTTGGTCCCTAGAAGAGCTCAAAGGGGTAGACCCGAGTGTAGTGACTCACAACATACTCATGACACCTGATGCAACACCGATCAAGCAGTGACTGTATGCCATGAATCCAAAGCACGCCAATGCCATTAAGGAAATATTTGACAAGCTAATGAGATCAAGGTTCATCTACAAAATTGAACACATGGGCTGGGCTTCCCCCATAGTCATCGTATTAAAGAGGAATGGAAAGATTAGAGTGTGTGTCAATTACAATAAGGTAAACATAGCTACGAAGAGAGATAATTACCCACTACCATACATCGAGCACATGCTCAAGAGAGCAAAGAGGTCTATAGTTTTTTAGATGGCTTCTCTGGATACAATCAAGTGCAAGTGAATCCTAACGATAGACATAATATCGCATTCGCCACTGAATAGGGCATCTTTGCTGCCTACATAGTCATTTCTTTTGGGTTGAATAATGCACCAGCCACCTTCCAACAATTGATGTGCACAATATTCAAAGACATTATGAGGAAGGAGTTAGAGGTCTTCATGGATGACTTGTGTGTTCACTCTACTTGGAGAGAACACTTAGATAAACTCTGAGCGGTCTTTGAATGGTGTCAACTATATCGTCTCTCATTGAACCCCTTGAAGTGCCAGTTTTGGGTGAAGAAAGGATGCATCCTATGACATGTGGTGTCAAAGAATGGCATTGCCATAGATTTCTCGAAGATCACGGTTGTCGATCTTCCATTCCCAACTGATTACAAGGACGTTCAGTGCTTCTTAGGCCATACATGGTATTATCGACAGTTCGTGTTGAACTATGCGTTGATTGTTAGACCTCTATATTCGCTATTGATCATATTCACTGTGGGAGTTATGTTGTGCCAAACTGGTGAACACAACCTGGATTGCTCACTGAGCTTTGCTAGCAGAAAACTCACAGAGACTGAAATAAATTACTCAACAATCAAGAGAGAGGGCTTGGCCATGGTGTTTGTTGTAAAGAAATTTTGGCATTATCTTTTGGCTACACCTTTTACCTTCTTTGTGGACCATCAAGCTTTGTTGTATCTTGTTAACAAACCTTTAGCTACAAGATGCATTGCTAGATGGTTGCTTCTGCTTTTGGAGTTTCACTTCTCCATAGTGGTGCGTAAAGGGAAATGGCATTATATGACCGACCATATGTCTCGCATCCCCCCACAGGAGAATCCATTAGGCAAGGCATTATAGACGAACTGCCAAACACACATCTATTCCGTTTATCTAGCAAAAGGGATTTGTTTAGAGCCAACATGACGCCATATTGGTGGGTAGATGATATAGTTCGAGTGCTTGAGCACGGACTACTGGAACAACCAATAGAAAAGGCCCAACTCATGTGGCTCATCTTGAATATCCAACCCTATCAATTGATAGTAGGCCAAATCTACAGGTTGGGGCAAGATGAGTTATTGCGCAGATGTGTGTGTGAACATGAGATGCATGACGTACTCACAAAAGCACACGGTTGAATCGCAGGAGGACACTTCAGCGGAGACGCAACAACTCGCAAGGTGCTGCAGTCCCAGTTGTGGTGGTCTACCCTATTTCAAGATGCAACACAATTTGTAAAGCATTGTGATGAGTGCCAATGGACTAAGGTCCCTGTTAGTAAGGATCACATGGAGCTAACCCCAATTATCGCACGACAACCCTTCAAAAATGGGAGATTGACTTCATTTGATGACCCATTAGTCCTACAGCATAGTATTCACAAGCCAAATACATCATTGTTGCTACCGACTATCTAACGAAATGGGCAGAAGCATGAGCTACAAGAAAAAATGACACTAGGACCACTGCCAAGTTCCTATGGGAGCAAGTGATCTCACGATTTGGCTGCCCCATCAAACTAGTTAGCAACCAAGGCACACACTTCATCAACGATGTGATAGCTCACCTCCTATCCTCCTTCCTAATCATCCATAAAAAATCTTAGGCTTATTACCCTTAGGCAAATGGCCAAGCTGAATCCACAAATAAAATCTTGGTAAACGTCTTGACCAAGGTCATCTCTACTTTGTGGAGTGATTAGGATAAGAAGTTGATGGCGGCCTTGTGGGTCTATTGCACAGCTTACAAGACGGCTGTAGGATAGACCCCCTTTAGGTTGACCTATGGTACGGAGGTAATTCTACCCTTGGATTTCTTCGTACCTAGCCTCAGGATAGCCCTTCAAGAGAGATGGGATGGAAAGGAGGCATGGATAGAATGCCTAATTGAGCTCAAATGCTTATCAAAAACCCATCTGGCTTCTAGCCACCCATGTGCTAATATGTGAGAAGGCAAGACGCAAATGCTAGTTTCACAAGCATATCAAGCAGTGCAACTTTGAACAGAGTGGCTTAGTACTGTTGTACTCAGTCAAAGGACATAAGCAGAAACTAAAGTTTCAGGGGCTCGGTCCCTTTAGGGTTCGAACCATCAACTGAACTGGCAATGCAGAACTTGAAACCCTAGAAGGTGAGGGCATAGGCTTCTTCAATGGCAGTCGCATAAAGAAGTACTTCCCTCCCATGCACCCATTTCATGAGCCTCCAATGCTAGCACCCCTTGTCCAAGTAAGAGTAGCCACTATCATTGAGATGGATGATGAGGATGAGGAAGCTGTACAACCAGCTTACCTAAGCATAACGGTCATTGCCAAGCACACATGCACCATCAATACATTGATCAATGAGGGAGCTGACTTTAATGTCTTAACCCATGATCGTTGGACCCAAATTGGCAAATCGCAATTACAACCCATTAACGCTAAGCTCATCTCTCGTATGGAGGCTGATCATACACACTTTTGGGAAAGTGCAAGGTTGCAGTCTCTATCGAGTCTTAAAGCATGCCAATGATCTTCTATGTGTTGCCCAAAACAAGATGTAGGCACAGAATCACTGTTAGGATGAACTTTTAAGAAGCAAGCTCATTATAATGTTGACTATGAGTTGCAACGTATCCACCTAGCCATGGGCAACGTCCGAATAGTTACATCTTTTAGCAAGGGCAGCGTGACTCCTTTCCAGTTCGCAAAGCCACAGGTAGAGAACCCCACCATAAAGTCTAAGGAGGGGGGTCATGACTCATCATAACCCGCTGAACCCAACACTAAAGCCAATCAACCCCAATTCAAATGGGTACATAAACATCAAGGACTGCCACCTAGAAGTAGACACCATGCCCTCGCAATGCTAAGGATCCACACTCAAAACCTAGGAGGCCAAGACAAAACTATAAACATCGACGTACGGTCAAGCAGCGATGGGTCCCCAAAACCTTATTGCAAGCTCAAGGCTACTATGAGGGTAACAACTAGATTTGGATACCTAATCCAAAACAACCAAAGAACCTACTCAAATGCCACCCTCGAGCTTAACCACACGAAATATTGAACCAGAAACACTTGGGCCACAAGAGAATCGGGTCGCCAAGCCCATGGAACCTCCAAAGCCTAGATTACTATAGCCTAGATCAAGCTATCACCCAAAATAGTAGCCTGCTACTAACAAACTGCCCAAATCTAGCACTGGTGGTATCCCGCAAACCTCAAAAGCATCTAGTCACATGACAACCGCAACTACAACCAAACCCATTGAAGATGAGGCCAGGCTATAACCTAAGGAGCAAATCAAGCTGCAACCATTAGCTGTTGAACTCTTTAGTTCTGTCAAACCTCAACCACCTACCGGCCTTAGACCTTCTTATGAGTGGAGATCAATTCTAACCTTGGCCGCCGACTTAGCTAAAAATATAGGGGATGACTTGATTGGTTGCCTTAGATGCTTGGATGCGACTTTTATGTCGCTTGCTACAAGCTATGACCACTTAGACTTGGGACTCTTGGACGAACCTATAGCAACGGAAGTACGGACACTCCCTTGTTCTTGGGAAGAATTGGAATTTGTGTTTGTCAAGGCTTATGAGGCAGCTATAGAGCTGATTACCACCAAGGTTTCCTGAGAACAAGCACAGCAACAATGCCTTGTCACCTCATATGACAAGCGCACAGCTTGTGCCGATGATCAAGAGATAGAAGACTTGAGACAGCCAACAACTCCCCTTTCTTGAAATGGGAGCTTGAGGGATGTCAGGTCATGTCAAATGCCAAGCAACGACGTGCAATCAAAACATCGGAGTACGACCCAACTTATGTTGCTTCAACCTCTTATAGAGTATTGACGACCATTCGTGACCAACCCATGGAAGAACATATTCAGGGACACCCCTACTTAGATCGCATCCTCACCAAGGAATAACTACACATTGCTAGTTGCATGGACTCCGGTAACTTCTTGCTCAATGTCCTTACTTACATCACCCACCTTGGCATCCGACCTTTTGACATGGACCAGTATGCTCACATGGAATATAATCCAAACTTTTATGCTTGGCTCATGCAAAAGTAAAGCATTATACCCATGAGCAGAATGCCCTTTACACTCTAGCTTTCAATCCTAGGAAGGATTCTTCTCAATCCCAAGGGGGAGGGTAAGGGTAAGGTAAATCAAACCAAATGCATAAGGAAACAATAAAGGAAAGGCACACATTGGAAACCTCAATGGTAGGATGAAAAAACTTGTGAAGGTAAATCAAACCAAATACGTAAGGAAAACAATAGGAAAGGCACATATTAGAAACCTCAATGGTAGGATGAAACAACTTGTGAGTGCAGAAAAGTTCAATAAAAAAGTTGAAATCAATAGACTAATCGGAAGGAAAGTCGACATCTGCACTCGAGCAATTCAGTTTAGCAAATATGCAGTTGTTTCCTTTTTCTTGTGAACTATTCTCAATAATACTAATGGTGAATATGGTTTCATGACAGACAGCCATCATGGTAGGCCAAGAAAAGACTGGCACATTGCCTTTTTTAGAAGAAGAACATGCAAAATACGGTCTTTCGGTGGGAACACGAGCCTTCAACCAGTCTAATTTCTGGCATATCTTCAACCTAGAAGATGTGGCCATCAAAAAACGGGTTGTGAGGCAGATCATTGAACAATGCAATCTGCAAAAATACATGGAAGCTGTGGGCTAGGGGGAAGACTACATTCACTGTGCAAAGTTTTTGCGGACTTTCCATGGGAACTAGGGCACCATAACTATGTATGAGGGAGAGGAAACTCGTCAGGTGTGCAGATTGAATTGACCCCAGAGCTAGTGGAAAAAGCACTGGGCTTGGCAAACAAAGAAGAAAGGAAGCCGAAGAGAGACATGTATGCCTTGCTATAGGAATGGACAAGGTGAAGGCCCACACCAACAATGGCATCAGCTTGGTAGATATTCCAAATCCCAAAGTCCAACTCCAAGCCAAGATGGTACACACGTTGTTTTCTAGTCGGAGGTATAACACCATCAAGAGTCGCATTAATGTCCCCCTATTAGAGAGCATTGTAGCACGGTTGCTAGATGAAGTGAACCTCAATGGTTTTGTGAGGAAGACCATTGAAACCTTGGCAAAGGCTTTGGTAATAGGATGACATCCCACAGGAGGAGAATCCCATGCCACCAAAACTAAAAGGAAAGCTTCATCCTCAAAGGCTACAACCATTGGATTCATTGGGGTTCTTACCACCATCATCAGGGAAGCCTTGGGGCAAGTGCATGAAGGAGGAGGAGGAGGAGTGGATGAAACACCAAGCAGGTTGCCACCCCACCAGGAACATGAGGCATAGTCCAGCAAAAGGACATTTAGTGAGGAAGAAGAAAATAGGGAACAAGAAGAGCAAAGATGAAGAAGAAAATTGCACAAGAAAAGCAGGAAGAGGAGAGGAGGAAAAAAGAGAAAGCAGACTTGTAAAAGGCTCACAGAGAGTCCAAAAAGGCTGAGGAGGAAAGAAGGAGAAAGCAGGAAGAGGAGGATGAGGAGCTGAGAAGAAAGGAGGAGGAGGACATGGCCCTCGCAACACACAGATCCATTGAGCAACAGTCCAAGCAGGACAAGCCGAAACCCCCGAGCCTGTTTAAAGATGAAGGGCCGAGAGCTCAAGCTCCCATGTGCCAGAGTTTGTGCCACCTGCGGTGCAAGAAGGCAAGGTCATTGCCCCAATCACCCCCACTCTCACCCCCACTCTCACTCCCTTGATGCCCGTTGCCACCACTGCCATGTCCGCACCTAGTTCTACAACCCAGGTGGACGCCAGCAACCTAATGGCTTGAGTCCAGTACTTTGTGAATAAATAAATGAGCCAAGGAGTGGGAGAAGGAACCCCTCTGTTGGTAGGAACCAAAAGGCCAATTACAGCAGATGTCAAGTCGAGGCAAGTCCCAAAGAGGCAAAAGGTGGTAGCCTCCACAACCTCCGTTCCCAAAACAAAGAGACCACCCAAAGAATACGATGAATATGTCAAGGAGCTTATCTCTCAACTAGAGAAATCCAAGGAGGAGAAAAGAATTGTAGTGACAGAGCTAGAAGCTGAAAAAGAGGCCATGACATCCTAGTTGGAGAAAATACGCCAAATAGCCATGGCCCAAAGGGAAGTTAATGAGTTGAAGGAGCAACTACAAGCTAAAGAAGAGAAAGAAGCAGAATGGAAGGTGTGATTGGACAAAGAAACCGAGGTCATACAATGCCTACGATGACACAATGAAAAGATTGTGGGGCTCTATGAATATCTGCAAGCTAAAATGGATAAAATCACTAAAGCCATAGAAGAACTGGATGAGCTAAGGGAGGAAAGAGCTCGCGTGTATGAAGGAGAGGTGGAAAAACTAACCCAAGAGGCTATCTTGGCACAGGAAGAGCAACAGAGGCTAAGGGGAGAAAGGGAAGATCAAGAGCAATGTCTGACAGTGCTAGCTCAGAGGCAGGGGGAAAGCCTCGAAGACATGAAAAGAAGAGAAAAAGAATGGGCTAACTAGAATGAAAAAAGAGTTAAAGCCTTGGCATGCTTTCTAGCTTAAGTAGAAAAAGAAAAAATACTTACTGAAAGCAAAGCAAAGGCTGCCCAAGTGAGCTTCCAAATGTAGCAATGCGCCTTCCTGGATACCCTATTAGACATCACCCAGGTAGAGGTGGGAGAGTCCATAGAGGCCATGAAAAAGAAACTGGGAATGGCTCGTAGAGCTCGAAAAGTAGGACTGCAGATGTTGCCACAACCTAAGGAAGTTTGTGGTAGAGCAATGCCACTACCTCCTATTGGCAGGCCTAACCCTGCAAGAAGTGGTCGCACTTGGATTCATCAAAGATGAGTAGCTGAGGATCCAAGGCAAGAGAGGGAGGAGGATATGAAATTTGAAATGGGACCACACGAGGAAGATCTTGTTCTACCACCTCCTTCCCCACGGCCCAAAGAGTAGCAACATGCAAACACCCCCGTAGAAAGAAAGGTGGGTTTGAGGGAAATAAGAAAATAAATGGTGGAAGAGACAAGGAGAAAACGGAATGCCAAGGGAGTGAGGGCACCCTAGGCACCTATCCCACTATGTGAGGACGATGCCCGAGCAAGCTTCCATGCTGACCTTGTAATCTAGGAGAGGCAAGAAATGTCTTGGAGCCCCTTTGACTTTAACTTCCAGTTCCCCACCACCTTGCATAGGGTTTTGCCCATCAAGGTGGTGGAGGAGGTGATTAACATCACAAGCAGGCTTGGATAGAAATGGCTAGAGGAGAGAGAGTAAAACCCCACATGATGGGCCACTAAAAATGTTGAATTTTGGCAGAATAAGGTTTTTGAAGTCCCAAGGTCTATGCTTGTCTACAAATGCCAATCTAAATGGAGAAGAAGGGTCTGTGACACCATCATGGAGACTTGGATGGCCTTTTGCAACACTCAACCCTTCTTTGAGCAAAATGACCCAACCTTTATGCCCTACCCTTGAAGGATGGGAGTGGATTTTGACTCGAGTGTCCACGGCCGCTATGATTTCCCAATAATATATAATCCTCATTGTACTACATATAAAGATGCCCTCATCTTCACATAAAAAATTTTGTATGATACCTTAATCCACTTCACCAAACGAATTCTCTTCATGCCCTAACCCCGCCTTTATTACTACTTGTAATTAGGCTGCTTAGGATACTCCTTAGGCAAGACCCCACTCCATAGGAGCACGGCCTTCCAATCCTCCATTTTGATCCTAATGCTATAGATAGTTGCGTGATGGCTCAAATAATGATGCAAGCTACTCTACTACCTTCATTTTTCTTAGCTCTTCTAGAGGATATGAATGATAGCCAATGCACCAGCTGCAATCATCCATTCCTCTCCACCACCACCCTTCAAGTCTACCTAAACCTCAAGGGGTCTCTCCAAAGCCACCAATTCCTTAACAAATCTATTAAGCCCCCTTCTCCACCTCACTTCGATGACAAAGACTAACTTCTGTCATGACTATGCAACTTGATCAAGAAGAAGAAGAAGAAGAAGAAGAAGAAGAAGAAGAAGAAGAAGAAGAAGAAGAAGAAGAAGATGATGATGATGATGATGATGATGATGATGATGATGATGATGATGATGATGATGATGATGATGAAGAAGGAGATGAGAGATAAGGAAAAAAGAAACAAAAGACAAGGAGGAGACACAAGTGAAAGGGCAATCACAGAGAACAGTAATGGAGAAAGAAATCACATGTAGACACATCAAGCTGCACATAGGTCACAGTCACTGCACCTAGGAGTCTCAAGTTAGGTGTGCCGCGGCCTTGGCTTAGCTTTGTGTCTAACCTCCAAGCCTTTTTTGATCCCCCACCACACATGCTTAGAGCACATCAAGGGCAAGATATACCTAGGAAGGTAATTCTTGCCTATTGTTATACTTGTCACCCTTAGCCCCCCTGCACTGCACCTCCCTTGTGCACAAACTGGGTCCTCAAGTGTGGGACACCACCAAGGGCTTAACCCATCTCCCAGTTCCACAAGCACGTGCACCACGCACTCCACGGTAAGGCAAAGACACCCCCAGGTAGTGCACCTTCTTTTCTTTCCAAATACAAACAAAGGCCTCAACCACCGACTTTAGTGGCCCCATCATCCATGCAATATGCCCCCGGGCCCCACCACCTTAACCAAGTGATTTGTTTCTTTCCAAGCTCAATTCCTCTACAGCCCCATCATCATCGACTTACATGTCCCACCCTTTATCATCGAACCCTCATCAGCTCAAAACCACAATGTCTCGAGACTAGCAACCACCTATGAGAGAGGCCATTTTATATGATAACGTTCCCATGAAGGCAAACCAATGCAGAGGAACATTGAGGCAACCCCAATCAAAAAGTGAATGAAGAAGCTCATTTGGAATAACGTAGGAGAAGGCAGCCACGGAGGGCCAAATGACGGATCTGTCCAACTTTATCTTCAATTTCAAATATGGATCCGCACATCCACCTCTCTCCATGCACGAATCTGTCCAACTTTATCTTCAATTTCAAAGATGGATCCACACATCCGCCTCTCTCCATGCAGCCAACTTTATCTTCAATTTCAAAGGACAAGTCCCCCTCAACGATAGCAAAAAAAAGGACCCGCCCCAACTACATCTTCAATTTCAAGGGCTGGTCCACCCAACATCATCCCTCGCAAGGGCTTGTATACAAACTAAAAAAGCCATCTGGCTACACCCATCACCCCTTCCAACCACTCTGCATTAGTGCCATGGGACTAGCACTCGTCTAGGAGGGGGGTAATGTTAACCCTCAGATGAACAATGTGGAAAATTTAGAAAATATAAAGCAAAATCTAAAGCAGAAGACAAGGCCAAGGCAAAAGTGAAACGGAAGACGAAGGCGCTTCAAGAGAAATATGGAAACACAAGAAGCGTAGAAAAGTCCTACATCAAGGAGAAAGACGCACAAGAAAAATCTCAACTCAATACTTTTGTGAAGAGTGCAAGGCACATCACGATTTATTTTAAGAGTGTCGGGCTCTCACCCATGCAAATTGTAAAGGTAGATGGGTAGTAGGAAGGAAGCTAGAAAAATAGGAGGACAATGGGAAAAAGGGCCTAGGCCATGGCCGCCCATGTAAAAAAGGGGATAAGGGGATGACCGCCCAAAAAGGATTTAGGGTTTTGTATATAAAGTTCAAAAAGTGAATGAGAGCTCATTCTTTGGTGTGTGGAAAAGTGGACTCTTCTTCTTCTCTTCCTCTCTTCTCTTGCTTGCTTGCTTGTGAGTGCTTGAGGGAGGGAGTGTGAATGAGTGAGGGAGTGAGTGTGTGAGGGTGAGGGATCTTGGAGGTGAAGCCTTCCACCATCTCCTCTCTTCTTCTTTCTTTGGGCATTGGATGAGATGACATTTTTCCTTATCCTGTTGTAATTTGTACATTTGTACCTTGTCACCTTTTTCCTCTCCTCACTAGGGGCACATTATCCTTTAAGTGGGAGGTTTTTGGGGATAAAGGGGCATATGCCTAGCTACCCATGTATTACTACACTGATAGTATCTGCACATCTATACAGTGTAGGTGCAAGACGTCCATCATTGTCACTTCATTCTTGGTTCTTTCAATGGAATTTGAATAAAGGGAAGGCCTACCACACATTGTGACTGTTGGAGTTCCCACATATTGTGTCTCTTTCTCTCTTACTCTTACTCCTTTCACCATAGCTCTTGCTTCCACTTGTGTGCTTCCATTCTAGGCTCACTCCCTTTAGGAGCTTCTAGAAGATGAGCCTTCTCCTCGTAGATCCCCTATTGCTTTAGAACCACCAACTATTATGACACCATCGACAGATCTTCTTGATCTGCCATCTTTTGATGATTTCATAGTAGAGCACAGTATAGAATAGATCACCAAACCAAAAGAGGCCTATGATGATATGGTAAAAGAGCTTAACAGACAACCCAAAAGGTTTTAGATCATTTTATTCTGCTTGAGCTTAGAGAAATGAAGAGGAGTGAAACACATAAGAAAAGCTAGAGGAGAAACTCCAGAGGTATAATGCATAGGAAGAATCTAGTGAGGCAATAATTTTTTATTTGAAGATCAATGAGGTTGATAATTTTAAGAAGCCCCTACCCCCACAAATAGTCACTCCATATTCACATGGCTAACAATATAGCAAAAATCTCACCATGAATCCTTGGAAAGCTTGGAAAATACAATTAGAATGGAAGTACTCACTCTTGGCATAGGACAAATAAACATGGAGTGCATTTATCTACTCTAGTGAGATTGAACAAGGAAATTTTCTTTTATGTTCTTATCCCTATCAACATAGCAAGGATTATGAAAAAAGAAAGCATGGGAGGTACAACTTCCCAAAGATTCCAAATTTAAAGGCTCCGGAGAAGAAGAAGACCTACCTATTCTAGCCCTTCGACCTCATTTCTTCTTTCATGCACATTGTGTAGAAATCCACCAACTTTCTAGACCTTTCTTTCATCACTACATGTAATTATATCCACCTTCTCATAATATTACTCTAACAAGCCATCACACTCTACGAGGAAAAGTATCTACCAGTCTTCTTTGATATAAATGTTGGAATGGATTGAGTGGCTATGATGCAGCTCCACCTCTGGGCCTTATTGCTATCCATCTATTGTACTAAGCTCTTAACAGATATGGTAGATAGTAGATTTTCCTATGCATGCATCCGATCTATCCAAAATTGCACCTATCACAGTAAAGGATGCCCCTATCATTGTGTAGCTCATTAAAAGAATATATGCTCAGTAAAGGATGCCTCTAGCATGTACTCATGCCACTCCTTGAGTAGTGGAACTCCTTGAGTAGTGGAAATACCTATGAGAACTATTCAAAAAAAAGGAAAAAAAGAAACAAAAAGAGAAGCACACGACACTCTCACAGCACCTAGGGGCCATCCTAGTCCACTCCCCTATATCACAACCTCAAAGCCCATCAAGGACAAGACATCTCAAGCTTTCTTGGTAGACTTGTCACCCTAGGGATGTCATTCTACACTAATCTTTCACAAACTAGATCCTCAAGTGTGGGATACTATTCCTTGGAACTCAACGCATCTCCCAGCTCCTCTTCACGAGCACCTCATGCCACCAAGACACGTAGGCACACCCTTAGGGAGAGCATCTTGACAAGTATACAAAGCACCTAACAAAGCATTGATATTGATGGCCCATACTTCCTACTTCTTATGACCTCCTCCATCTCCAACAACCATCATTTTTCTCTTCACCACACATTGTATCTTTCTCTCATACTATCACAAAAACTTAGCCTTTCTTTACCAAGAGACTTGGTAAATATGTCTCGTACCTGGTCTTCAGTCTTTAAATGGATAAAGTCAATTTTCCTTGTAAGAACCATTTCTCTGATGAAATGGTAGTGAGCCTCAATATGTTTGGACCTAGCATGGTAGACGGGATTGCTAGCCAACATAGCACTATTGAGGTTATCAAATGCAATCTCACTTTGCTTTCCAGCTGTATTTCCAAGTCTTTCAGCAGTTTCATCAACCAAACTGCTTCGCAAGCTGCTAAGGCAGCTCCTCTGTACTTAGCTTCTGTACTAGACAATGCAATAGTAGGTTGTTTCTTACTCTGCCAACTAATCATACTGTTGCCCAATCTGTCATAGGCACAACTAGCCCAATCAACATCAGTAAAGCCTATTAAGTCAAGGGATTTTCCATATGCATAAAACAACCCATAATCTATAGTAGCCTTTATATATCTCATGATCCTCCTGAATGCATCTAAATGTGGTTTGCGAGGCTTCTGCATGAATTGACTAATCGGCCCCATTGCATAACATAAGTCAAGATGGGTAATAGTAAAGCATATCAAGTTACCCACCATATGTTGATACATCGTCACATTCTCTATGTCATTCCCAACATCAATCTACAGCTTGACATTCTGATCAAGAGGTGTCTCCATAGGCTTGTATTCAGCCATACCATACTTCTGTAACATGTCATGAGCATACTGCTTCTGTAGTAGTCATATACCTTGAGGCGTAGAGACTACCTCAATCCCAAGAAAATACTTTAGTTCACCAAGGTCTTTGACTCTGAATTCATCCTGTAAACATGATTTAATTTTAACAATGTCCTCTTCATCATCTCCAATGATGATAAGATCATCTACATAAACCACTAGAAACACATATCCATGATCTGTCTTCTTCATGAATAGACTCTGATCTGCATCACCCAATCTACATCCATGTTGATGTAAATAACTATTGATCCCAGCATTCCATGCTCTAGGTGCTTGTTTCAGTCCATATAAATCCTTTTTCAACTTACATACATGTGTAGGAAAGTCTGGGTGAACATAGCCTTTAGGCTGCTCCATATATACTTCCTCAACCAAATCACCATTCAAGAAAGCATTCTTGATGTCCATTTGCCATAATTTCTAGCCTTTGCATGCTGCCAAAGCAATGTCAGTTCTGACTGTTGCCATTTTAGCCATCGGACTGAAAGTCTCTTCATAGTCAAGTCCATATTGTTGCACATACCCCTTTGCAACTAGCAAGGCCTTATAGTGTTCTAACAAACCATGTGACTTGTACTTAACCTTGTACACCCATTTGCAGCCAATGGGGACTTTGACTTCAAGCAATTCAACCAATTCCCATGTCTCATTTTCAGCCAGGGCTGCATACTCCTCATCCATGGCAGCACACCAGTTATCATCTGTAATTGCATCATCAAACTTTGTAGGTTCTTTGTAACCTGTCACACTAGCCATATATGCATAATGGCAGGCTGAATAACCAGTGTATGTAAACATGTCAACTAGTTTTCTAACTCTCTTAGAACTCTGTAACTATGGCTCACTCTAATCTTGCCTCTCATGAGGTGGTATATAACACTCTACCTTGCTCCAAGCGGCATAACAGACGGAATGCCCAACTCACTATCCAAACTATCACTGTTGTATGACTCATAACCTACTGTAAGTGGACTTGTCACATCCTCAAGCATATTTTCTTTCCCTTATCTAATCTCCCCCTCATTGACATATCCATGTCAGTGGATGTAGGAGTATGACTCCGTAAGTGTCTTGACCAATGACTTACTGTAGGTGATCCATCACTTATAGGATCACTCATAGATGTACTCACTGTAGGTATATTTTTAGCATTACTTGTGCTAGCTAGTCCATCAGTAGCCACTGCAACATGATTACCATACCACACTGCCAACTCATTAAAAAAAACATCTCTACTAATCAATGTCTCATGTTTAGACAGTACATAACACTTGTAAGCTTTCCGGTCTTGTGCATAACCAAGGAACATACTCTTGATAGCTTTAGGATCCAATTTCTTCCTCTTTTCATTAGGAACATGCACATATGCAATGCTGCCAAATACCTTTAAGTGTGAAATGTCAGGCTTATGACCATACAACCTCTCATATGGAGTTACATCCTTGTTGTAGGGGTTCTATTCAGCACATAGACAATGGTCACTACTACTTTAGCCCAATAACCACTTGTCAAACTCTTCTCGTTCAGCATAGCTCTTGCTAATTCCATCAGTATCTTATTTTTCCTTTCTACTACATCATTTTGCTACGGTGTATAGCTACAAATTAATTGTCTTCTGATCCCATGTTTAGCAAGGTACATGTCAAAGTAATTAGGGACATATTCTCCACCTCTGTTTGATCTAAGACATGAAATTTTATAGCTCAACTCATTTTCAACATGCTTCTTGAAGCCCTTGAATGCATCAAACACATCATCCTTATGTTTCACTATGTAAAGCCAAGTATACCTGGCTGAAATCATCAATGAAGGATACATAGTAACGAGCACCACCAAACGAAGCATTATGAGATGGACCCCATACATATGAATGTACCAACTGCAAGGGTGGTGAGCTATTCCATACATGTCTCATAAATGGAAATTTTGCTTGCTTTCCAAACTGACATGCATCACATACATGTCCAAAGTCATGATACTTGGACTTAGGCAATCCAAGCTACATAGATTTCAACTTTTGTACATTCACATGGCCAATACGCTTATGCCATATCTCAACATCCTGTATAGCACCATCATCATGTGTAAACATGGCTGATTTCAATTTTGGAATTGATGCATTAAGAGTAAACATTCTGCCATCTCTTCGGCCTCTAGCAATCAATTTGCAACCATGACCATATTCTTCAACAAAGCATCCATCTCTCTTAATCTCACCTACAAATTCTGTTCTGCCATTTGTCCAATTAACAAAAGATTCTTGGTTATTGTAGGTACATGTAGTACATCATGCACACTCTTTTTCTTGCCATCAGGCATCAACAACAATGGAACAATTCCTATGTGTTGAATGTCATGTTGGGTGTCATCCCCAATACACACATAACCATGTGAACCTACAACCATCTCATCAAACCATTCTCCATGGGGTGTCATATGATTTGAAGCCCCTGAATCAATGTACCATCTCTCATCTATGTTCTGCCTAGATGCGTTCTTAGACACATATTGCATGGCAAACAATGTGTCAACCTGCTCATCATGAGCACCGCTAGAAGATGCATAGTGCTCATGTTGTTTGCCCTTTGCCTTCATATCTCCCTACTTCTTGTAACAATCCATTGCAATGTATCCATATCTGCCATAGTAGTGGCAGTCCTTATCTCTGTTTGACTGATCATTTGACTGCCATGAACCAGATCCACCACCTCTACCATAGGGTGATCTCCCCCTGCCTCTAAAGCCAGCAGATCCACACTGGCCCTATGTATTTATGCCAAGCAAGGCATTCTGCTGATGCTCTCCATAAGTATTTTGAGTGTCTCCTCAACCTCGAAAAGAGCCATGGCCTCTATCGCCTCTGCCACACTGGCTAGAGTAAAGAACAACGTCTCTACTTACTAGAACCTGTATTCAGCCCAAGCTTAACTTTTGCATGTAGTAGCAAAGCAATCAGCTCATCCCAATCAGGGGATTCAACTCTCACAGAAATAGATGTATCGAATGCTTTATACTCTTTTCCAAGTCCATTCAATGCCACTACAATCATATCATCCTCAAGCACTGAAGATCCAATGATGGCAAACTAATACGCTAAGTTCTTGATCTCTGTAGTGTAGGCTTGAATGCTTCTGCCATTCCTAAACATGTTATTGAGCTATTGCTTTAGCTGAATCTTTCTTGCATGTGTTACATTTTCATAATTCTTCATGAGTATGTCCCATGCATCCTTTGGGGAACCGCATATAGTAATCTGTATAACCATAGCATCTGATATACATAAGGAAAACCAATGTAACACCTTGCATGCTCTCTCAGTCCATAGCTTATGAGCCCTTTTCTGATCATTTCTCAGATTCCTTTCATGTATTTCAGGTTCAGCCTCATCACATGTACATAAGTCCCAATAACCTCTGCCAACCAAAAAATTCTTCATACGGAACTTCCATAAAGCAAAACTTTTGTTGTCAAGATTTTCTCCCATAGTTTGAGTGATATTGTCAGTGCTTGAGCATTTTCCATAGTTGCAGCTTAGGTATTTAGTGATGTATACAACCTATAAGTATCTGGCTCCTTTTCCTACAGCTCAGGACCAATTTCTTGCTATTCAGGACAGTTTCCTACAATTCAAGACAATTTTCCTGACAACTTGCATGCTATAAACTGTATTCCAACAATGAAAAAAACACAGTCAACTGAGCATAAACCAAGATCAAATCAGTTCAAAACATTCTATGGTAGTGGCAAAACATCCCATCAACAAACTATGTCCATACAAGTATAAATGTTTGTACTGTATGCAAATAGTAGTACCAAATATAGCTAGCCCACTACTATAACTAGCAGTATTTTCTCTGTTAAAACAAGAGTATTCAGACCTCAAAACATCCCGAAAATATCTCATTCAGTTGTGCCACTCTATGCAGGAGTTGATACATGTCCAACCGGCTAGAATATATTGCATGTATGTCAAGTGAAGATGATAGGTATCCTTCCTGTAGACAATAACTAGTCAATACCCTAGTATAACTAGCAACAAATCAGTCCAAAATTTGAACTTTCAGCACTCACAATATCCCAAAAAGAATCTACCACTCAAGTGGTATGATCCAAGCATTTGTCAATAGCAAATAAGTATCACAGATACTTCAACCTTGTAGATATATTGTTTCCAAATTAAGGACAACAACCAGTTCACTGTTTCCAGCCTACAAATAAGCTCCAAATTTGAGCATTTAGCACTCCAATATCATGCTCAAATGCATGACAATAAGGGCATATACATTGTTAGGATGAAAGCCACTAGTTCCTTGGAATCACCTAATGTTTATTGTAGTAAACAGCCAGTCTGCACAGGTCTGTGCTGAGTATCTTAAAATCTATGAGGAATTCAAAAAAAAAATATTTTGCAAAGTTGTAGATCATGTCAAAACGATCAAGAGTTTCAGGTCGTTTCTCCAAAAACCATTTCTGTAGCAAGATATAGCTTCTGCAAAATTTAAAAAAACTGGTTGTAGGCACAGTTCCCGTTGATGACGTTTTCTTCAGATTTGATGTCTTGATGTCGAATGGCCATTGCCAAGTCTTCACACTTCAGGCATTCAAGCTCTAATACCATATTGGAAGAGAGGGAAAGAGACAGAGTGGAGCAGAAGATGAGCCTCAACTCATTGTTGTTGTTCTTCCATTATTCTTCCATCATACTAACTGAAAGAGACTTGTAAACATAGATATGACTAACCAAGACTAATGTGTACAAGTTCCTCAATGGTAGGACACCCCAAGAAATCGGCAGACTTATCACCTTGAACATCACATCACAGCACAACTAACCACTCACTAATTGGGTCCTCAAGTGTGGAATGGACCTAGAAAGCCTTGGCTTCCCTAGCATAGATCCATCTCCCAATTGCACCCTTCACCCACTTATAATTCATGCACTGCACACAACTCTTCCTTGAAAGTATCATGAGGAGCTAAGAAGAACCGTCACCCTCCACCTATCCTTTGCCATCACATGACCTCTCACCCTCCTTTACTACCATTCCATGCAAGTCCTAAGAATCCTTACAAGTGCCATGGGACTGGCACTAAATAGTGCGAGGGGAGTAATGTAAAATGGATGTAGAATCAGGAAGCAAGAAGCCAATTTAAAAAGAAAGAATGAGAAAATAGTTATAAAATTTTTTAAGAAAAGAAGCGTAAGTAAGCAGAAAATTTGTGTAACAAGATTTGAAGTGAGTGCAAGAGCCATGGAGGGTAACAAAAAATAACAGTGACTCTAAGAGCATATTACATTTTAAAAATTATAAACTTGACTAAAAATTTTGAGAGGGCTTTTAAATTATTTTTCAAGTTCCAAACTCACTCCTATGCAAATTGTAAAATTATCTAATGTATAGTTAAAGTGCATGAGAGGAGTGAGTCATGGAAAATTAAAGATTTCTAGTTGGGTAACTAGAGACCTAGGAAACATATATAAGTAAATTTGGTTCCACAAGCACTACCCATAAGTCAAGCCCTGCCCACTTGTAGGGCCTCCTATTTAGGTGGGGAAGAACTCAGTGTAAGGAATTCCAAAGTGTGCAAGCTTATCTTCTCCTTTTGACTATTGTTGCATTCTCTCTTGCTCTCTCTTGAGAATCTCTTGTGTTTGTGTATTGCATGCAAGCTTGGGAGAGAGTTTATGTTGTGTGCAAGTGTAATAGCTTACTCTCATCTTTGTGATCTTCATCTTGGCTACACGACACCTCCAACCCATCTTCTTACTTTATTGAGCTCTACTCTAGTTTGTGATGAGTTAGATAGATACAGACTATTGTAACATGAATAAGACCCAAGAAGTGGGTGATAGGGAGAAGTATAGGGGAGAGAGAGAGAGAGAGAGAGAGAGAGAGAGAGAGAGAGAGAGAGAGAGAGAGAGAGAGAGAGAGAGAGAGAGAGAGAGAGAGAGAGAGAGAGAGAGAGAGAGAGAGAGAGAGAGAGATTTCAACTACATAAATTGTATATTTGAGCATAACAATGCCCTCTTTCATAGAATTCATGGAGTGGAGAGTAGCAAATTCTTGTAAGAGCAAGCGCAATGGGATTAGTGGAGCATAGGAAACTCGTTCGCATCATAGACTACAACAATCGGTGGGATTTCTCTTGTTCCATCTACTATTTGATAGTTATCTATTTCTCTTTTGAAACTTCTAAGGTGAACTATCCTATGAGATTCATAGGGAGTGGAAACCATGGAAGGAATTATTGTAGTATGAGAGGTTGTGAGAATCTTGACTAAAGAGAGCACATGATTGATATATGTATTTTTGTCTAAATCTATCATGTAGACAAAGAAATCTACAATGATCTAACCTTTAAAATTGTAATAATTTTCTCATTGAATCATACATCAAGTTCCAATAAAAATTCTTGACTAAAGTCATCAAGATTTTCATCTAAAGCAACTCGACTACCACCAACATAATACTATCTACTATAGTAATAGATAAGGGTGAAATTTTGAGTAGCCATCATGTATTTACAAGAGACCATACTATCTTAAAGGTTGTCTTCTATTCTAGTCTCCCGTGCTTCATCAACAAACTATAATACATGATTATATACTAGTATTTTCCCTGAGAGCATTGCCTTTGATCTTCTTATCTCAACATTGGAAAACAATTCCACAAATACATTAATAAGCATAAACAAAGTGATCTTGCTTAGCCTAAGAATACCCTACTCTCTATATAAGCCACATTTTTTTTTCTACCTTTGTACATTTCTTCTCTAATAGAATCATGCAAAAAATATCAACAAGAGACTCAGTTGGCTACCATTCCTTAAGGTTGGATGGATAGAAATCTACCCAAAAAAAGAGAATTGTATCATAAGTAAACCTAATAGAAAGTGTGGAAAGAGATATATATTAAGGATCAAATACTTACAATTGGGTTTATGCATTGTAAGTTTTGAGTTTCCAAGTTGCAAATGTAACTCTCAATGCATAAATACATGTTGTAGTAATACCTCTTTTATACAGGTCTTGCTTGCCCCAAGTCTAGAATCTTTGATTCTACCCTTCCAAGTAGAGATAAATGAGCTCTCATACCTTTTTCTTTTCCTATATCTTGCTTGCTACATGGTGATCCAGCTACCTTTACTAATAATAGTAGGATTCCATTTTCCATCATCTTGAAATGAATTGAACACTCATGTGGATGTGATTTGAGAGCTTGGAAGCCTTATTGAAGGCCGAATTTTTGTATCCATTGCTAAGAGAGAGGAAGACAAGATGTAAGTTTAAAGCACCAAGATTTTTTGTGATTTGAATTTAGATTCGATCATGATTATCATGCAATCATGATGTCATTAATGTAAAGTTGAGTAGACCTTATGCCATTAGTGTAAAGAGTGCCATAATTATGATTACATGAGTTAATAAATAAATATTCAAATAATAAATTCATAATTATAAATATTGATGTCTCTTATGATAATGACTTTTTAAAATTTTCAAAATAGAAGTTTTGTTATAGAGGCTTTACTCCTATTGCTATGTGTGTATGTGTTTGTAAAAGTGTAATATTTCCACTCGAAATATTAAGTCGACCTTAAACCCCGCGGAATAAGGCACCCCAAAGTAATCTCCCACATGATAAAAAGTTGGTAGCTAAATGCTTACCCCGTGCGTGTGTTAATAAACCCCAACCATGTTGTGCTAATAAAGCCAAGGCTAAATCCCGCAAGCTGCACGGGAACACCCTTCATGGGAAAAAAGGGGTTAATGGATAACTTTAGTGAATTTTTTTTTATTAATTACCCCTCCCCTCAGCCGATGCATGGAAGGGGGAGAGGGAGTGTGAGAGGAATGGTGTAGTGTGGAGATGCATGAGGGACGAGGAGGCATGCAAGCCCTCCACGTGGGAGGCTATTCCCCCCCCCCCCCCCACCTATAAGACCTCCCCCCTGGAGCTTGGGAGGGAGGCACAAAGGGAGAGGAGAAAGTAGCCGTACTGCTCCAGGTCACCGCCATCCATGGGCTATCATAGAAGACAAGAAGCTTCTAAAAACAAGGCTTCTATAAGCCTTGTTCATCCTCACCATTGCAGGTTTTGCCTAAAACCACATTCTGTATAAGGGCCGTGTCTCGCACAGAATAGAAGATCTCGGGCAGAGAAGGATTGATACGCGGAAGAATCCCAAGGAAAGTTGCTTAACAAAGTATCTATATCGTCCATGGCTCCCAAGAAAATGGCGAGAGGCACTCATGCGGGAGTTTCTACCCCGAGCACATGCGTGGACATCCCTACGAGTCCTCATGCCCAGGTTCTTAAAAGATTAATTCCACATAAAAGGAATGCATTAGGCACGTTTAATTTTCATGGGAAGAATGCATTTACGCATGTCTCTAATTCACGTAGTCAAGTTAAAAATACATCTGGAAATTTATCTCCTTGAACGATTTACAAGGTTAGTGCATGCCGATTAATTGAAGTTGCACTCACTCCCATCAATAACGATAGTTGCAAATCTTCTTGAATGATAATGCATAAATTAGAGGAGAATATCGTGCTAAGAAGGATAGAGCTTGTCACATGTTGCACTTACGATTTAAATCCATGGACGTGATTCATATAAAGATTAATTTGAATGTTGTCCAAGAATTGCATGGCATGAAAAGGAAACCATGAACTTGCCTATTGCATGCGAGGATGCGTGTATTTTAAGTCAAATTAATCGCTGTAGAACGGATTAAGTCATCAATAGTCTTATGACATTCGTCATGCATGAACTTCTTTTATCGAAGTTGTTTTAGAAAAAGATGCATTTCAAGTTAAAGTCTGAATTAAATTGCATTAAACGAAAGGTTTATAGGCAAAGCTCTTGATGTAAATCTATGTAGGTTTTGTGCAAGTTATCCCCCAAATTGTCAATCATCATGATTTTAGAAAGGAAAAGAAATGGTCAATTGCAAACCTTATAGTTGCATAGAAGTAAAAGTCTATGATTTGCATACTTGCATGGAATGTTGCATCTTGAATTTATTGATTTGCATCTCTTAGGAAAAGTATTTGCATCTCTTCTAAGTGAAGATCATTCTCATCGCAAGACAATTAGATCGTTTTAGGTAGATCACTTGCAATGGTATAACCCTCAAGGGATTTGTAAAAGCATAACTAGTTGCTATGACGAACACTTCAAAGTGCTAGGTAGGGTTTAGTACGTTAAAAATTCTGCCTAGTATTGCACTTGGGACACCAAGTCAAGACTTTTGATCCCAAAGGTCCTATCCACATTCACGGTGTCGTGATGCTGCGCATCTGAGCCGTGAACACCTCCATTTTTGTTGTGCATTTGTGTTAATTTCTGCGTATGATTCATTGTTTGTGTGGCGCATTTTAATAAACTACATTCAATGTATGTATATATTCCCTTAAATGTATTGCATATTCGATGCTTGTTATAGGAAGGAAAACCTATCCTACCCTTTGTAGACCGTCCTGTTCGTGGGAGCATCCGAGACTTGGGGCAAGCTTAGAATGAGTCCTTCACTGAACCAGATGGTAATCAGGACTCTAGTGATAAGGTCCCTGATTTTGTTGAGACTATGATATACTGTCCAAACGAGGCCGTTCATATGGTTGGTCGCTATGCATCGAAGGAGGAATGGATACATATGGAAACATCCAAGGATTTCTTATCAATAAAGATTTTAAAGCACACATTACAATTTGGGACTTCAAAAGAAAGAGATCAAGGGGACAAGTGTGTTATGAATAACATACTTCAGTTTATTCAAACATTTGTTTGCTGAAACATACACGTGTGAAAACAACAATGAATCAAGGTTTGCTACCCATGTTTATGGAAGAAGGATTTGAATGGCGAAAGGGGGGGGGAAAAAGCTCATTGAATCCAGGACCTCCCCGTGCTCGAAATGGGGAGAGCTATTTTTGAAATGGCTGGTTGTATGAGACCCGCAAAACCGTGCTTTTAGGCAGAAGCACTAAAAAAGGAGAAAGCACGATCAGGCATGGAGGAGATACGTGCTCTGCTTCCAGTCTACTATGGGGACTCTCCCTCCGATCGTTTATCTCATCCTCCATTTTTCTTCTCAGACGCTTCCCTCATCATATTGATCTATCATCACCGGTCAGCTGGTTGCCAAGCAATTCCATCGATAGAAGGCCCTGTTCTAACCAGTAGTGTTGCTGGGATTCAAGTCTTCTTACTGCGGAAAGAAAATCGCGTTTGGAGCTCGCCAAACCAGATCAATGTCGTCGCAAGCATGCGACTTGTGCATCAGCGTACTTCCAGCACATAACTAAGCTGTTTCGGTAGAATTTGAAGAGAAGAGTACAATATGATTGATCGGCATGCTGAAAGCTACCAATATGGAAAATATCATGAATCTCTTCGTCATGAAAAGATGATTGCAATTCGAGTATGAAAATTGCAGGAACTATGGACATGAAGAAGGAGGCAAAATAGCAGCAAACGTAGGCTACGAAGATGTGGAATTCCGTTGCTTCGTTGGTGACTTGGCCTGGGCTACTGATGGCCACGGCCTGCATGACGCGTTCCGTTCTTACGGTGAAATTTTGAAGTCTAAGGTTATCAATGACCGTGAAACCGGAAGATCCAGGGGTTTTGGCTTTGTGACCTTTGCGGACGAGCAGTTCATGCGGGATGCCATTGATTCCATGAATGGAAAAGAACTGGAGAGAGTTATATGTTGCACGAAAGAGAAGAAGCAAGGCATTTTCTGGGAAGATATCGCACTGACATGATGAGTGGACATACTTCTGGGAAGAAATCGCATTCCATTCTCAGGATAAGGGATTTGGAGGAAGGCTTACCACTCACATGGTCTTGGCCCTTTGGAATCTCAGCAGCATGTTGTATACTGAAGCTGTAAATACTTTTAATGATCTCCAGAATGCTTGAAACATCTGAATTGCAGTGCAGTTTGATGCAATTGGCGGTGCTTTAAGCTCCACAGTAGCTTCGCAGAACAGTCTGCCACCTGTGCTGCATTGTTCCTGCCCTGAGGATGTCAAATCTGAGGCCTGAATAGACTTCTTACTGAAACCTGTTGAACCCTCGATGATGAAAAGCCTCTATTGAACCAGAGCAGAGCTTCCTTGGGCCCAGGACTCCAAATTCGATCACATGTGTCCTAACACACAGTCAAATATGCTAAGTGTGGGAGCTTGGAAGATTTACACAGTGTTTTCGATCAACTTCTGAACTGTGATGTAGTGTCATGAATTTCAGTTGTCGTCATCATCCTCACTGAATTTCTGCTGAACTAGCTGTAAAAGCTTTACAAATTACAGACCAGCAAAGTAGCAACATGTCTGTGGCTTAAGTGAAGTGCCTGCCTATATTCTCTCAGAAATGAATACTCCTCCTTTTTATGAAGACAATTTAATACCCTGCTTTGGCTTTGGAGATACAATCAGATTGTTCCTCATTTGTGCTTGACTGAGCATACTTCTTTTGATGCCTACTAGACTCCTACTTTGTATGGAATCCTGAAAACTAGTTCATACACTTATTGAAAAACAGTGGACAGATTGACATGCTTTGTCATTTATTTTTTACTCTTCTTTTGTAAAAGATTGGATAAACAATTTAATGAACTTGGCATCAAATATTGTGTTATCGAGATCTTCTTGATAGTCTTTATTTCTTGCTGTATCTTGAACCCCGTGTTCTGCAGCCCTTGCACGATCTCTTTGACAACGGAACATTAGGGTTAGTTGGACGCCTATGCAAGAACAATCTAGGGTTTTTACCCTAGAGTAAATTGGCCTAATACTAGACTCCCGATTAAGTTTAGAAACCCTAGGGACAAATGTTATTGGCCTAGTAAGGTTAGGGTTGGGTTGGATCAAGAGGACTCCCAAACCCTACGTCTTGACCAAACGTATTTCTTGACCAAGTTACGTTATTTGATGGGAAAGATGATCCTGCAAGTTTGATGCGACTCCTATGCAACAAGTTGCAACGTCGCACGGTTTGTGTGTTAAATCACAAAGTAGAGTTGCCACTCCTTGGAACAAGGTTGGCAGGTTCTAGTGCAAGTCTAAATTGCAAGAGGATGAGTAGACATCCTGCTATTTCACCCTTCCTTGGGCTGATTTGCCAAGATAAGGAAGATATGTATTTCCTTGCAAGAAATTGACCAATCAAGTTGGGCGACAAGTTTGCCCAGGATTTACTATCTTAATTTAAGGAACCTAAGGTGTTTGTTAATTTGGGATGACAGGGTATAAACCCTAACCCAAGGATAAAAGGGTAAACAAACAAACCCTTGGGAATCTTGCCAAGTCACAATTGATCCCGGATCGAATGGATGCATTCGGAGATAAGGATTTACACCTTAGTAGTTGGCCAAATAAACGACCACTGGATTGATTGTGTTTGTACAGTTAGAAGGATTGTTTGTACTTCTTTGCTCAAGGAATCTAAGGCTGGAAAATAATAAATTGCTTCAGGTTGAAGGCCTGGAGGGAGAGGCAGCATCAGTTACACTCGACTGTCTGCTTGACCCTAACCAAGGGGGTTGTTAGCCGCGTCGAAAACGTGGGTGCTACTTGGAGCAGGAGGACACTTGGGTGTCAAGGGGGCTCTGGCCATAAATCCCTTGCCTCCGGGTCCTACACAAGAGACCGACATGACTCAGGATTGGATGGCCCACATACTAGTCTACGGGCGGAAACTTGGATTAGTAATCCCTGAGGATTGTTGGATTGCCTTCGGACGGATTATAGATTGCCTTCAGGCAGATTTATGGATTAGCCTTCAGGCTGGATTATTATGATGTATTCCAAAGACTGATTAATAAGATAAATTGTTGAAAAGGAACTTGTTTGACATTGTTTTTCTTTGTCAATGCTAAGATTATGTGAAGGAATCGGTGACTAATTGGTTAATTAAGGAAGTTGTTTTATGCGTGTCCAACTAAATGTGGTAGGTAATTAGACAACTAAAGCAACCCCGAGGAAAGTGCGGTGGATGTGGCCATGGGTCCGTCCTAAGGATGGGTGGTCCCGATTGGTCGGGAACTTTTCTCGAAGGAAATTGACAACAAGGATCGTTGACCTAGAATCTAGGATATTAGAGTCCTGATTTATGCTATTTTAGGGGAACAGAATGGGACTATGCCTTATGGGTAGAGAGGTCGAGCTTTGCATCCCTCTCGTTTTCCATTCTCCTTGAACCAAGTGCAGCATGAATCCGCTTCGATCGTGACGTTTCTGCATAAAGTAGTTTGCCTGGGGTTCGACGCTAGTTACCGCTCTAGGAATTTGACCACTAGGAAAAACCCTGATTCAAGTCGGTCCTAAGTGGGAACGGTCGAAATGCTTCCGCTTTGTGGTAGACTCGAGAAGACCTAGATCGCAAACCCCGTGTCATTCCGTGTGGGAGTGCCGGGCGGCGCTTTCTGGACTCTCTTCTCGATGGGTTGCTAAGACGTGTCCTACGAGTGAACCAGGCGGACACGTTACAAAAGACATATTTCAGACCTCAAAACTTGCCTAATGATAGGGATGACATCAAAGTGTTCGAGAGATCTAGATCTACAAAGATTTGGTGGTACTCTTATTCCAATTATATCCCACCATTAGTGTTTTCTATCTCCTGAGATAATGTCTCAAATTGGTTTTCTGCTTATTTGATCAAATCCTTTAACTTATTTATGGTCTCTAGTTGATGATTGGGGTCTAGGTAGCCTCCAGTCTTTGCCGGATTTTGGATGCCAATGGGGGTGATTTAGCTGTGTGTCATATGCCAAGAGTCTTGGGTTTTAGTAAAGCATGTTATGCCACTTTCACTCTTTAGAATAATATTTTGTATATCCATATTCTTCATCCTTTTCTTAGAGTTTGATTATCAATGAAAAAACTATCATTGATGGTCTCAATAACCTTATTTCTATCCATTTTGTATGAAATCTTGTTATTGGAGTTAAAGAAATAGTGCTCAATTTTTTCGTGATCACCTCAATTCAAAATAGATTGAAAAGCACAAATGGCATTTTGTCTTTGCTCATAGAAGTTCTTCCTCTAATGTAATGGGTGTACATATAAGTGATTCCACATCCTAGGAATCTATGATCTACCTCATTCTCTCATCATGTCTCTTCGCACTCTAGACATCTCAGAGAGATGTGATTGATTTGGCCACATCTCCAAGTGCCATCTCTTCCCCAAGGTTATCTAGTGCCTCTTCCTTTGTCTTCCCCCAATACCATGATTAGTGCATCCCATAGTCCAATAGGATCACATTCCCTTCCTCATCTTTGGAAATGTACAAAAATTAAATGTAGTGAAAATTTGATCAATAAGAAAGCCTAGGTATAAAGCTCTTCGTTAACTTCATTGGCTCTTTCTTTAAGTCTACGACCTCTATCACTAGCTCTTGCTTACTCGTACTTCTTTCTTTTAATGAGTCACCTACCCTTATCACTTCTTCAAATACATTAGTTACATTTATTTAATCCATGCTAGAGTTTTTAGCAATGGCTTTGTAAATATCCTCGTCTTAGATCCTTAATGAAGATTATGAAAATAGCCCCAAATAGCCCTCTAACATGGTTAATCTTTTGTGGGTAATTGTTTGAACAAGACTCACATACTCATGATGTAGTTATGAATGGTGTGCATCATTCACCAATTTGATTATGGGGTTTGTTTACAAAGCCTACTTTAGAGAATCTCTAAATAAAGGTACATTTTGGGATGGAGAATGTGGTATGTTTTGTTGTGTCAAGACATGCAAACTAAGTCTTGTTCTTATTTCCTTAGCATAATGTTAGCCAAGACTTTAGACATTATACCTAGTTATGAGATTCGTACTTTGTATTACCCTTAGTTTCTTTACCTTAGTCTTGGATAGTTCATTTATTTTCTCATGTGAATGGACTTTATACTCAATGTGTTTAGTACTCTTAGGAAGTTTGGATCAGGCATGGCCTGAAGGGACATTGTGATTCACTATTTGTTGATCATGTTTTATCACATGAGGAGTTTTCAATTATGGAATGTAGCCATGATACATTGCAATCTATATTTTCTTACATCTGTGCTTCGTTTAAGAAGTATTATCCATTCATTTGTTCCTTAATGTTACCATAAACATTAGGTGGTATTTTTTCATGCTTCTATGGTGTTATCGTTGATTTTTATGTTGATTTCTTGTAACAATATATTCATTTACTACAATGCATGTAGCAATTTGCTACATTTTCTACAACAACAATGCAATCTTGTTATGCATTTTGCATAGACTAATGGTTGTAACACTTTGGTGATCTTGCCATGGCTTCCTTGAAACTTTTGGTTTAAAAATCAATTTTAAAAACTCTATTTTATGGTAGAAATTTGAATTTCTTGTAAATCCTTGAAGTAGGATGATGTAGTTCAAAGGGTTAATTTTACATTTCTTTTTGTATATCAAAGAATTATCCCTCTGTGTCAAATGCCATCTTGATGAAAGAAGCCCTCCCACAAATAAAAACAAACACAAAACTAGGGTAGAATCATGCAAAATCCATGCACATGACTGAGCCATTAATCTCAAAACAAGAAAGAATCACAAACCTTACTCTTAACAATGAATAGAATCATCATCATCACCTTGTCATCCTCCATAACTTCAGTTGTACAAGAGAAAAGAAGAAAGGGAAAAGAGAAAGAGAGGAAACTTTTGCACCAAAGAGAGGAGAGAGGAAATTTTGCACCACATAAAGCTTTTTAGAAGTGCATGTATGTATACTTTTGTGCATATATTATGATGGAGTGGATGTGGTCCCCTCATGTGGTATACCTTTTTGTTGATTTTATAACAAAGCAAATATTATTCCCTTTACAAAAGATGAAAGTATGGTGTATGTATGGAGATTTTTGTGCCTTGTTTTTATGCTTCTTTTGGTGTCATCATTTCCTCCCACACTAAAACGAGCATCCTTGCAAACCTTGTTAAGAAAGAGCCACTATCTAATATAAAACACTTACAAAACTGTTAGTAAAATGACTTTGATAAGGGGCCTAGCCATGGTAGGGTATGGGACTCCAAAGGCATGACCACTAGAGTAATGGAACTCCAGCCTCAATCATACACCCACACTGAAAAAATTTAGTACTCTTCAAAGGATAGAGTTATGTCTTCAATAAGGAATTACAAAAACTTCTCCATCCCACAATGAAGGAAGAAGAATGGATCCGTCCAGCACGTAGCTCAAAAGGCACCTCATCTTTTTAAAAGGAATTTATTTTCCATTTTTGAGGTCCGTTGCCACATGAGATGAGATAAAGAGAGGGAACTGGGATTGGTAGAGGAGGATGAGATTAGGGAGAGGGAAGTAGGTGTATGAAAGGGACAAAGGAGGAAGGGGAAACTCTTTCTTTAACTACAGTTGTCTGCAAGTGGACGATGAGGGAAAGGGGTGTAGCTGGGTACTAAAAGAAAGGGGTACATACGTAGGTGGGGGAAGGAGAGAGAAACACCTTACTCTACTACACACTAATCCTTTGGTCCAAAGGAGTGCTTTAACCCCATCTTTTCCTCTCACATGTGTATGTTTACTTTCTCTCACTTTTTCTCTTCCTCCTCTTTTTCAACAGTCCATTATTGATGTTTGGAGAGAGAGTGGGTGCAACATAAAGGGAATTACCTATTTAAGGAAAGGGGATGTGCATATTTAAGGAAGTAGGAAACCACCATAGATTCTCCTTCTAACTCCTTAGTTTTCTTCTCCATCTCCTCATATCTTATATTCTGGTTATTGATATTTTGAGGCGCTGCTCTCTAACATCATGCATAAATTTTCCAACATTGACAACAATATTATGCTCCTTACTCCTTATGATCTTTGTCAAATGATACCTCGAAGAGGAAATATCAAATGGTAATGCTATATGATTGTTGATTGATGATCAATTTGGTGCTCGTAGAGGTATAGCTTGGAAGAAGGGAAGAAGATATCAAGGAGGGTAGTTGGTGGAGAGGGGAAAAAAATAATTATGAAAAGGGATAATAATGTTCATGATTGCATACAAAGTCAGTACTAATGCCTGCAGGAGATGCAAATATATGCAACCTCCTTATCATGGTCATCTGCATTGATTCATCAATGATGCTCTCTCTTCTCATTGCACATACATGAAAGATTCATTGATGTGACACACGCTTCATGAATTGAACATGTGGCTTCAATGGAGGTATGGATATTGATCCAGCATTTCATGAATCTCTCCCTCTTTTTCTGTCTCACAATCATTCCCTCTCTCCTTTCTACAATGATAAAGAAGTTAGGGCAAGGCAGTGAAAGATGCCATGGGATTCCTGGGGATAGCAATGGATACAATGTCATCCTTCTCTTTGCGGCCCTAATTTCTTCTTTTTTCTTCTTCTTATTCTTATTCTTCTTCTTTCTCTTCCTCTTTTTGTTCAAATACTAGCCAATGGGTGTCCTTGGTGGGGAGGTGGGGTGTTATTGCAAGGTCAACTACACGAACCTCTTCTCTTCTACATGCCTTTTAAGCCTTTTCACCTGCACATGCATTTGATGCTTCCTCCAAATTTCTTGGTCCATAATCACCTTTCTTGCCTTCTTTCTAGTTCTTTAATCCTTCCTCTTCATAGCATGTACACCATAAGACTATATCCTCCTCTTCTATTTCTTTGCCCTCATGCAATGCAGACTACCATTGTCTACTTCTCTTCTTGTAGTCTAGGGCACACAATTTCTTCAGTGCTTTGCATAAGATCTTCAAGTCTCTTTTGTTCTCTTCCTTTGGTGTTTTGAGATCTTTCTCTTCCCTGGTGGCTACTTGTACCAAAATGAAAGCAACTGTCTCACAAATAGAAATGAACACAAAACCAAGGTAGAAGCATGCAAAATCTATGCACATGACTGAGCCGTTAATCTCAAAATAAGAAAAAATCACAAATCTTGCTCTTAACAATAAAAAGAATCTTCATCTTCATCTTCATTCTCCATAACTTCAGTTGTACAAGAGAAAAGAAGAAAGGGAAAGAGAGAGGAAAACTTTTGCACAAGAGGAGAGAGGAGAGAGGAATTTTTGCACCACACAAAAGGAGAATATGGGAATCTTGAAAGAAAGGAGAGAAAGAGGCACATAATCAATCGTGCACTCCACCCCACCTTTTCCCCAAAAGACACACAACCCTTCATATTATTATTTGTTTATTGATACATTTGTATTCATAAGGCTTTACTAGCCTTCACATTTCAATTCTTCATAAGAAGTGCATACGTGTACATTTTTGTGCATGCTATTTATTTATGATGGATGTGGATGTGGCCCCCCTCATGTGGTATACCTTTTTGTTGATTTTATAACAAAGTGAACATTATTCCCTTTTCAAAAGATGAAAGTATGGTGTATGTATAGACATTCTTGTGCCTTGTTTTTATGCTTCTTTTGGTGTCATCACTTGGACAAGGAGCAAATAAAGTGTTGTGAGAGTTGTTAGTAAGCACCAACAACAATAATCACTATGGAATGAAGGAGAAGAAGTAAGAGAATATTCATTCTTGGATGAGGAAAGATTATCCACAAAAACTTTTCAAAGTGCATTATCCTTCTTATAGGAATAGTGAAGAAGAGGAAGCAAGATCTTTTGCCCACTCATCAAAAGGAGTAGTGGCTCATACTTGCAAAAAAGATCTTGGAGGAGCATAGCTGGAAGATTGAAGATGGCATCTTGCAACCATGATTATGAAGAATAAGGTGTAGAAGGAAGATCTAAAAAGAAGAGGAGGAAAAAGATGCAAAGAAGCAGCATTCATCCCTTACCCCTCTTGATACTATTATTAGCTTACCAAAACAAGGTTCCTTCTAGCTAATGATTTTGCCTCCCACTACTGATACCATTGTTCACTGCATGGTGGAAAGAACATACACAATGCTAAGTGCGAAACTTGAAAAAAAGGATACAAGGATTAAGATCATACTTATTCACAAGTATTTGAAGGTTTATACTTTAGTTTTCTTTACAATCATAACTCCTATGGATGGTTTTTTAGGCAATCACACTCATCAACATGTTTTGGGAAGAGTGCATATGAAAGAAAATTTGTTTTGTAAAGCCTAGCAAGCATTGAGGTTTATATAACCTTTGAGTTTAATACAATGGAAAAATATAAGAAGACAAAAAGGTGCAAAGTTTGCTTTAAGCATGGATATACCTTGAAATGTTCTCCTTATGTTTATGAGCCTTGTAAGAAGGGAAATCATGCAAGTATTTCTACATGGTTGATTTATACAAGGAGTTCAATGGTATCACAAGAAGTTTTATTCAGCAAAGCAAAGAAGGATTTAAGTTCCAAGATGGATAAAGCATGGGGAAAGTTGATTTCTTTTGAGAATATTCTTCCTGATGCTCATGAATGGCATGATGATTGTGAAGGTAATAAAGTTAGGTATTGTTCAAGTGTTAAGCATGTTGGGAGATTTCTTATAGCAATTGAGAAGTTGAAGGAAAGATTTTGGATTCAGATTTAGATTCAAGTTCAAGTAATGAGGATGATGATTTATGCTCTTTACCCATAGTTTTGTTGAAGATTGAGATAAAGGGAGTGAGAAAGACAATAGACAAAGAAGCCAAGGATCCTTAAATACCCCAAACCCAACAAAGGAGCTTACCAATGGGAGAGTGGAACATTACATACCTTGCATCAAAAACTTGAAGGCATTTTCTATATTTTAGTAGCTTGTAAACTATCATAATCAATCTCCAATCAGCTTTACTCAAGGCAAAAGAAGGAATGAAGTTGTCAACAAGGAAGATGATTAGTTAGTTGATCAAGAGGATAAGTAATGCATTCAAGAATACATTGTTGTCATGGATGACAAGCTTGAGGATTATGATTTTCTCAATGAAGATGTTATTATGAATGATTTTCTTGGTTCTCTTATTACTTTTGAGGAAGATAATGCAACGACTTAGTTGGATTTCAATGAAGAGGCTTTGCAAGCACAATACTATTTAGTCACAATACACATGTTTTTAGTATGCAAAATACTATTTTACATCATTGCATTATTCATAGTTAGTGTTCCACTATAGGAAACCACAACTTCGTTACAAGAAACTACAAACCTGCTACTACAGGAAAGTGGTAACCTGGAAAGTGGTAACTTGATATACAAGAAAGTCAAGATACTGATAAGAAGTTCATATAGTGCAAGATAACCAATCAACAAAAACTAAGGAGGTTCTAAAGAAAACTAGTTAGTAGGCAATAATTGATGCGCAACTAAAATTTGAGCATACCATGATTGACACTACATTTTCTCTGCAAGAGTTAGTAGTTGAATATCAAGAATTGCAAAATTCAATTAGTTTGTAAAGAGATGCAATAAAAAATGGACTAGTTGAAGCTTTACGTAGCATTAATCGGCTTCAGGAAGAGAAAACATTTTCACAATAAAATGTTTCTTTAATGAAAAATGTAATGGATTTGCAAGTTTCTCACTATGTTGAGGTTATTAATGCCCTTGAGGATGTCATTTTGTAGAGGGATAATGAAATTGTTGATTTACATACATGGTATTTTCTCATCTTCTAAGTAAAAATCTTATTCTTGAGGATTTGTATGCATCAAATAATGAGGTAGTCAATGTTTCAGTAGAGATTGATATTTCTGAAGTGTTTAAGGACCTTGATCAGTTTATTACTAAAGTTGGAGCAACTGGAAGTATTAAAGTACATATAGTGGATATTTGTGCAATTCATATTATAGAATGAATGGTTCTTGATGTTATTCATGTTGATCAAATTTTTAGCATGAAATGATGAGATGAGCTAAATGCTAGTAGTATAAGTATGTTATCAAAAAGTTTCATGTCCTTTACTCACAAAGTAACTTTTCAAGTTTGAAGGAGATTTCAATAGTTAAGGAGTTTTTAGGTTTGCCGCAAATGTTAAGATTACATAATGGACTAGAAGAATCTAAATTTTTGTAGAAAGACTTGCAAGAACCCATAGTCTTGTAATTTTTGCAACAGCAACCTACATTCCTACAGTTTCTACAGTAGCAACCAGCATTTATGCATTTCCTGCAATAACAACTAGCATTGTTGTTATTCTTACAATAACAATCTAAATTCCTGCGACTCCCCAACAACAAGAAGTACAACATCAAGCTAAAAAAGAGCAAGTACAAAAACAACTTCAAGATCAATAGCTTTAGGAACATGAAAATCAACATATACTAGTTTTATTAGTTTGGAATGATGCTTAGAAAGATTTTGTGAATGATCTGATGTAAATTGAAGTCATGGAAGATTATGATATAGATACTAGAGTGATAGACCGATGTGGCTACTCTTTACCACTGGAGTAGTGATCTACTTAATCAATCATGGTTTTATATATTTAATCTTTATGATATATTTTGGATGTCATTCTATTTGATGGGTTTCTAGCCTTAGCATGTTGAGATTATAAAATATGTGGAACATGGTATTTCCACTTTAGTAATCTTACATAGAGACACTACCAAGCCTATAGTAGTAAATGGCTTCAAGATTAGAATATTAATCCAATTAGATTACGATGACCCCATGAATCATTCACAAGTTTAGCATGAGGCAAAAGACAATTTCCTTCAAGTTACCACTGCAATCCCATAAGTAGGATTGTAAGATTCAATGGATATTTATGTGGTATACAATAAGTTTGGTGGAAACAACAATCAAGACTTTCAAATAATTGATTGTACTTGGTTTGTTGACACATTCATGGTGGAAATTGAAAATTTTTTACTTGGATTTATAAAAAAAACTTACAATTAGTCCCACTACAAACATTGTAGAATTTTTAAAGCATTACCATAGTTTTGTTGTGGAAAGTGTGCTCTTTTGAAGGACTTTCTCTAAACATGTTGTTTTATGCTATTCTTGAAGATACTCTAAGTCAATTCAAGGATTTTCTTAAATCCTTCATCATACAAATTATACATGTTCTAGTTGGTTATGGTATTGTTGGTGGGGTGTCTCAAGTTAGTACATGTCCTTATGCTCTTACTCAACAAAAAGCAGTTTGCAAGAGAAGATGCATATATAGTAGAAAGAGTAAGATAAATTGATTAAGATTCTTTCCATATTGGAGAATGCCAAAGGAGTTTGGCATAGTGAGAAGTTGTAAATATTTGATGGTTCAAAGTCTAACATAGAGGAGATATTGTTAGATATTCATCAAGAGGTCAAAATTAGGGATTTAACTCTTGAAAAGATACATGATATGGAGTTAGTGCATGTTTCTACTAGTGAGATGTAGGTTGGGAAGCATCATCAAACCTATTTAGCTTTAGATTCTCATCTTGTGCATGAGTACAAGAGGAGAGTCTAAAGCTCATGAATGGATTATGATCATAACCCACTCATGAGCACTCTAGCTCATGAGTGGATTATGATTGTATTTTTGTTTGGTCTCATCATCATCATCATACATGTATGCCTCTAGTTTTGATGGCTATCTTTTGAGTGGTTTATGCAACCAGATTAGTAGGTTATGAGCATCCTACTACAGAGGCTCCTCCATGACTTCTCTGTGTGGCTCACTTTGAAGCACAAGGCTTTGGGTGAGGTATAACCACATCTCTTTATATTTGTCCATATTTTTTGATAAGTCATTCGATCATGTCTAAGGGTTCAAGTCTTGGTTGTGGACTACCACACTATGCCAAGTGTTAGCCAAGGCTTTACACATCATATCTAATTATGATATTAGTACTTTGTATTACCCTTAGTCTATTTACCTCCTTAATCATGGATAGTTCATTTGGTTTCTCATGTGGATGGAGTTTAGAATTTGTATCATTTAGTACTTTTAGGTAGTTTTGACCAAGTGTGGCCTGAAGAAACATTATACTTCATTGTTTGTTGATCATACTATATCACATGAGGAGTTTTTGATGATGGAATGTAGCATGATACATTGTGCCCTATCTTTTATTACCTCTCTATTTCCATTAAGAAATATTCTATGTTCATTTGTTTCTAAATGCTATCATCGACATTAAGTGGTATTTATTTATTCTTCTATGGTATTATTTTTGAATTTTATGTCTATTTCATGTAACAATAGGGTCATTTACTACAATACGTGTAGTCATTTGTTGCATTTCCTACAATAGCAATGCAATCCTATGATGCATTCTGCATAGACTAAGGGCTATAACACATAGACTAAAGGTTTAAGTCCTTTTATTATCCCATATTAAATTGCTTATTTCACAAAATTTTTTAGAAAGTTATATGGATCTTCTTCATCCTACACTAGTTGATTTTCTTTTATATTATTTGGATTCTTGTTCCTTGGTCATGTTCTCAGGGAAGTTACTATATGTATATCCTCTACATCACGTGCATTCAAAGCCTATTTATAAATACCCTTATCTGTGATTTTTTTCTTAAATAAAAGATAACCCTTTTCTATTCAATATGTAAATAACCCCTTTGTATTACACCCTTCTGTATGTAAAAAATTTATAAAAATGGTATTTTAAAAATACCTTATTTTGAACCCACGTGATGCACACATATATTCATGAGTAACTTACCAGAGGTCATGTTTCTTATAGCTATCTAAGTTAGTAAACTAATTGCTAGCCTACCATTGGCTTCCTTAACTAATGTATCACCTAGGATTCATCATTATGCAAGGTTAATTACAAGATTTTTGTGGAAGTTCCTATCACTCCCAAGGTTTCTTACTAGTCTTCCGATTTTTTCTAGGTTCTATTTCTATTTCTTAATGACTTCATTGTCCAACTTTAGCATATAGCACATGGTCTATAAGGAGTTTTTCTATAGGCTTTTCATTTTCTCTTGGGCTATTATTGCAATTCGGTTAGGTAGACTTATAGTTTGTCCTTATTGAAAGACTCTAAAGGGCTAATTTTTTTCCTTTCATAGGTCATTAGTAATTATCTTTATGAATGATTTCATCCACACATTTGAAGGCTTCAAGAGATAGTCTAGTCTCTCATTCTCAAGGTCAACAATGTGCTCTATTTTGTTGATTATGTCTTCAAGGGACCTATCTTGTGAACCTCAATTTAGGATGGTTTGGTGGTTACACTATCATGAGATTCCCTTTATGGTGGCTAAGGTTGTCCTTCTTTTTGCTTGTATCCTTCTAGCAAGCTTGAAGCTTACAACTTATTGACTTGGGATCTTGGTCATCTTGTACCACTTATGCTAAGGCAAGGTATTTTGATCTTACATATATTCTCAGCTTGGTTTGATCTTTGGCTCAATGTCTATGTCTATATACTCTTAAGTTTTTAGTACATTTTTGGTTTACTATTATCTCAACCTACTATTTATGTGGTACAAAGTGGGGTATGGTTAAGTCTAGATGGTCTTGAGACTTATTACCTATCCTTGTGACCCAACTAAGTATTCCTTAAGGTAGACGAAATAGATTTGACCTTTGGGTTAGCTCCTTAATGAGTTTAAGTGCCCAAATTTTAGTTTATATCTAGCTTGCACTAGTCGAGGGCCAAGTGGTAATATGTAACATAAACCTAAATACTTACATAGTTTATCATGTGTATATCTGTTTATAGATTTCTAAAAGGGAAAGATTTGATATCTAAAGGGCCAACATGGAAAGATATATTCACTTCAGTAGTTAGTTAAATACTTTTTTGTCCATCTAATCTTGCCATTACTCAACTATATTAGTCATCTATTTGACACTTTAGGTCTAGCGAGGGTCTTATGATTTTGGCTCAAGGTGAATAACAATTTTTCCCAAGGGAATCCACCTATAAGAAATCATCTATATTATGTGTGTCCAAAGGATATTACATAGTACCCTTTCTTTACATGCTATAAGACCTTAAAATGACCCCTTTTACTTTACTAAACTTACATATTTTTTTAAAATTATAACTTAAAATTTCCTTTTATAAATATAATCATGTAAATTTTACTAAATATAATACCCTTTCTTTTGAACTCATGTGGTACCTTACATGTTCTATAAGGTGGATCCCCCGTGCAATTTTGGCTTGATATTAAAAAAAATTTGAGTTGGCTAAACCAATACTTGGAAAGACAACTGTAGTGCTATGGTTCGAACTACATCGTGACTTTCAAGTATACTATAAATGCTTATATATGTGTCAGATAGTAGGGACACGGTAAGTATTTCTCAATATAAAATCAAATTTTCCTCTTAGTAAGACCTTGGGGCCTAGATAATGAAGGGTTTTGCTTGGTTTTGAAGCTCAAGAGTGTCTTGACTAAGCATGGGCTTGCCTAGGTCTTCTCTCACACTACAATGAAAAAATTGATAGTATGGTCAAGTATGAGATTCTTGTGCTATCCTATTCACCTTTAAGTCAAGCTAGATCTGAACTAGTGCAAGTTTGTATATTTTGTCTTGCTAATTGACCTTGTTTTGGTCATTTTTAGCACAAAGATGAAGGTTATGAAAGTTACCAAGCATGGGAATTTCAAGACAATAGATGCAAACTCAAGGTAGATTGCCCTTGGCATGAGGTCAAGCACTCAACATAGAATATGAATATTGCAATTCAAAGAAAGAGTCAAGTCCAAGCTCAAGATCAAAGTAATGAAGGTGAGTCTTATCCTAAGAGTGGTAACTTGCCAAAGATGAAGTGAGAAATGAAGTCTAAAGCCTCCTACATTTGAGTTTTGAGTAAGAGGTTTTTTTCTTTTAGTCAACTGGAAAAAGGTTTCAAGGTGGTAATAAGGTCAAGGTGAGAAATGAAGTCTAAAGCCTCCTACATTTGAGTTTTGAGTAAGAGGTTTTTTTCTTTTAGTCAACTGGAAAAAGGTTTCAAGGTGGTAACAAGGTCAAGGTGAGAAATGAAGTCTAAATCCTCCTACATTTGAGTTTTGAGTAAGAGGTTTTTTTCTTTTAGTCAACTGGAAAAAGGTTTCAAGGTGGTAACAAGGTCTAGGGGTTGAACCAAACAAGTCTTGTAGTAGTGACAATGAAATGTAGCTACGAGTTTTTTCGCTACCTCCAATGTATAATACATTGAGAGTATGTTTTTGTTGAAAATTTGCAAAATGGAGATCTAAAAACAAAGGAGTTATAACAAACTGGGTGTTAAGATCAAACATAGAGCTAGTGGGGTGATACTTTCCAAGGTCATGCACAATAGGAAGGCATTGATTATAATGAAAACTTTGTAGCCCACATTGCATATGATAACTATTCATACTATTGTTGCATCAGCTAGCAAGGGTGGAATTTATGTTGCCAAAATGTTTTTTTAATGGCAACTTGCAAGATGAAGTATATTTATCACAATCTCCTACCTAAGAACAAAGTATTTTAGTTGCATAAAGCATTGTATAGGCTGAAACAATATCCTTCTACTTGTGATATCAAAAGATAAAACTATATTTTTTTCTCTAATAAAGAACTTGGTTTCTATTGGGAAAATTATTGGACCGGGATTGCAAGTAAAGTTTAATTTTCCTTATAAAAGTGCAATGGTTGAAGAATATGCAATCGCATGAAATTTTGATAGGCTTACCTAAGTTCAAAGTGGATAATATGTAGAAAGTGGTGAAGCATGCCAACTTGGAAAACAAAAAAGATATACATTTCCTCATAATAAATATGTAAGAAAACATTTACTTGATGTTGTACATTTGGATGTGTGGGGTCCTATAAAAACTACATCAATGGCTGGATGTAAGTATTATGACATAACCTTTATTGATGATCATACAATGAAAGCATGGGTGTATTTCATGAAGGAGAAAAGTGAAGTGTTCTCTCACTTTCAAGATTCTAAAAGTATGATTGAGAAACAAACATGTCTGCTAATTAAGTGCATGAGGTCAAATGGAGGGAGAGTACCTCTCCCATAAATTCAATAATTTTTTGCATTAGCATGGAATTCGAAGGTAGTTTACATGGAGGTGCACTCTGCAACAAAATGGTGCTATTGAAAGGAAGAACATGCACATTGCAGAAATTGCAACGAGCCTTGATGTGATGGATATGCCTCATTTTCATTAAGCTGAAGCTATCTCTATAGTTGTTTATATTATGAACATGACTCCCATTGATGTAGTACATGATGTGACAGTAGAGGAGAAGTTTACTAGCAAGAAACCATATTTGTCACATGTTAATAGTATTTGGATGCATTTCATATATACATGTTGTCCACTAAGAAAGAGATTAGATCTAAAAGCAAAAAAGTATATATATGTTGTCTATTCCCTTGAGCAAAGGGTTTACAAGTGTCATGATCTAGTTACATGAAAGTTACAAGTGAGAAAAAATGATGTCCTTGATGAGATTAGTGCCAAAATATAGATTGTTGCAAATGATATTTTAAAAACAGTTGATTTATGATGGTTATGGTGCTTGTCATTATGCGTCTATATTGACCTATGATGGTTATATTGCTCGCCATAAAATCAAGTGAGCCCACTTGTTTTGAGAAAGTTATCGGTCATGTACATTGGAAGAAAACCATGGATGAAGAAATGGCTACATTGAATACAAATCAAACTTGGGATTTGGTGCCACTACCTAAGGAAAGGAAAGCTATAGGCTACAAGTGGATTTACAAAGTCAAACATAATATAGATGGAAACCAAGATTGGTTGCCAAAGGTTATGCACAAAACTTGATGGGGGGTAAAGGCGTCTGTGCCTACGCTACCTTGTATTTACTACACACACGTCGCAGCCCACCCATCATTGTCACTTCATTCTTTATTCTTTTAGTGATAAATTGAATCAGTCACACATTGTAACTGTTGGAGTTCCTACATATGGTGTCTCTCTCTCTCTTGCTCTCTTGCTCCATTCGCCATAGCTCTCTTTCTTTGCTCTTGCTTCCAGTTGTGTGCTTTCACTTAGACTCTATCTTTCAACTAGTATCAGAGAGGGCATTTAAGTAGCTTATTCATCCTTTGCTTTTGCTAGATTCAAAGCTTCAACTCAAGGTTTCATAACAACTATTGTTTCTCCCTCCTAATGTATGCATGAGTCTTTCCTTCTCCAAGCTTGTCGAGGAGCTTCCCAAGGCTTAGTTGAATCTTGTTCAGTGCTTATTTAGATGAGAAGTAGCCATTCTCTCCATTTTGAGTGGATATAGAGCATGCTAAAAAATTCATGGATTGCTATGATAGCTTAATAGTACTTTCTTATTTTGGCCCCATACATTTTGCATATGATATCGGATTCAAGTGTTCTATAACTAGAAAAAAGGAGCACAATGAGAGCTATAGATCTAAGCCTCCATAGAGTTGATTACATGTAGTTTTTAGTTCTCTATTTTACATAGAACATAATATTTTTGATTTGATGGCAAACATTAAAATCCATAATGCATATTTGACACTTCATGGATGCTATTTTGATGCCCGAACGGTATGGTTATGCTTTGGGATGCTAGTTGGATTATTTAAAGCTTGATTAGCTCAATTTTGTAGAGGTTTATTGTTGTCATAACAATTTGGATAGAAAGCATACAATAATGAGCTTCATGTTTTGAATGCCTATTGTATATTCATGTATTTCAAATGTTCTACATGTCTACAGTGATGTCTAGCATTGATGTATGAGTGTAGATATGATTATGAAATGCTTTGGCACTTGGATTTAAGCTACATTTGATTTACTTGGGCTTTGATCAATTGCTTTGAGCTTTTGTGCTTAGTCACTTATGGATGTTGAAGCTTCATTGGACACTTATACTTCTAGATGTATTTGTGATGTGCTTGGGCTTCCCAAATGCTTTGATGTATATGTCTTGAGATTTTCTTGTTCACTTTGCATTCTGGATTCACTTTCTAGTGGGGATCTCTTATGATTACTTAGCAGATCTTGGTACTTTGAGACAGTGGGGCTCTTGGTTCATGTATATGCCATCCTATGAAGCATCCTATACACTATTGGTGGATACAATTACTCCCGCTTGTGGGCTGATTTGATTCTGTATGCTTTGGGCATCGGCACTTACCTCTATCAATAGTTTGTCAATAATGTATATTCTTATGGGATGCATAGTTTACCGATACTTTGAGTTCGTGATAGTCTTTGGTACTGGTGGTCTATGCTTAGTCACTACTAGTTGCATTCTTTGTATCTCAATTGCTACTCGAATATCCCTAGCAATGGGAGCTTTCTTTCTTGGCTATTTTCCACAATTGGATTGACATATACTATTGTCTTCATTTCAACATTGCTATAATTACAAATTTCAACATTTTCTTGGAGAGCAAAAATTGTACTTTGGTAGTCTATTGCTTGCAGTTTAGTAGACACCCCTATACTTTGGTATTCCCTCCTATTTTTCCCTTAGTTTGGTTGAGTTGTGGGACTGATTTGTAGCCCATTCTTTTGGATTTTATATTGATATGTTGTCATTATGGTTGGTTCATCTAATGGTAGTGTTATTTTCAATATTGAAAAGCTTGATGGTACTAATTTTACATATCGGAAGACACAAGTATGGCATGTAGTACTGGTTCAAAAGAAGTAATATAGGCCTTTGAAAACCAAGATTGTACTGGTTCAAAAGAATGACAAGTTCTATGAGACTAAGAAATGATTAAGCATTGGATATTATTGGCATTTGTGATATTAAACTACATTTTGTTTTGGGAAACACCTTTGTTTTGCATGATGTGTGCCATCTTTTGGTTTTTGACAAAAATCCTATTCTTTGTTGGACAATTGGACGAAGATTGGATGAAGCAAGATATCATGTATCTTCTGGTGATTCTATGTGGAAGATTATCCATAGGAATCTTGTCTTTGCTCGACATGCCAAGGCTAACAACCTCTGTCCCTTGCTTGTATTTAGGTCTATTGACAATGTTTTGGCTGTGGCAGCCGACATCACACGTGTATCTTTATGGCATCCTCACCTTGGGCACATAGGGCCTTAAAAGGAATGAAAGTTCTTTCTTATTTGTAGTATCTTCTGCCCCTTGACTACAAATGTTTTCGTTCATGTGATCATTGTCTTTATGGTGGGTGTGGCAGACAAATATATAGTTCTCATAAGAAGTCAAGCATTACACACATAGGTGAGCCTCTGGTTCTTATTCATTTTGATATATGTGGTCCCATGCCCTATCACTCACTAGGTGGCACAAAGTATATTTTGACTTTCATTTATGATTATTCACATAATATTTGAGTATATCCCATAAAGCAAAAATCAAATGGAAAACTAGTCTACGTATAGGCTAAAATGCCTAAGGCCAAATAATGGGGGTGAGTATATCTATAAAGCTTTTGAGCAATTTTACAAAGAGCAAGGTATTAAAAATCAATTGATCACCTCTTACATCCCACCCTAGAATGGTGTTGTAGAGCACATGAACAGCACGATTCAGGAGAGTTCATAGTATTCTTAGCTAGGTAGGCTTACCATAGCATTTTCAAAATGAGGCAATTACAATGTCATACACTTTATAAATAGATCCCCACACATTGCTACTGGTTGTTAAGTTGCATAGGAGATATAGTCTAGAAAACCTTTGTTTTAATACGTATTTTTATGTCTTTGGATGTAAAGCTTTTTAATATTTTCTCAAAAGGACAAACACAATAAGCTAGATCCTAAATTAGAGAAGTGCAACTTTTGCAGTTATGGGAATGCAGATGAGATGGCCTATCGCCTCGCCTATGGAATCCACAGGCTAGGAAGGTCATTCGTAGCCATGATGATATTTTCCATGAGGAGAATATGCATAAGAAGCCTGAGCAAGTAGTTAAGATAAATAGAATGATATTTTATGAGTAACCTCCTACTCCCATACAGTCAACTAGACAGCCTATAATTGATCATGTAGCGACCCATGATCATGATGTTATACAAGATGTACAGGCCCCACATAATGTTTTGCGACAATCTACTAGTAGAGATAGACGTCAACTTGATCGATTTGCACACTCCATGGACTATGCTATGGTGAAAAATTTCAATGAGCCTCTTATTTATGAGGAGACTATGCACAAAGGTAATAGTCACTCTTGGAAGAGGGTCATGCAGTTTGAGTTTAATTCATTGCAAAAAAATCATACATGGGATTTGGTTCCTTTGCCCAAGCCACTTGCATTGCCATGCAAGTGGGTGTATAGATTTAAGAGTATCCTTCGACATCCCAAGCCAACATATAAGGCTAGATTAGTTACTAAGGGTTTTGAGAAAAAGCATGGTATTTACTTTGATGAAGTCCTCTCTCTTATAGCCAAGATGACTATCCTACAATTGGTTTTGACCTCGGTTGCTCAATTAGATCTAGATCTCTATCAAATGGATGTTAAGACAAATTTCTTACATTGGGACATGCATTATGAGATTTATGTGTAGTAGTCTAAGGGCTTTCAAGAAAGAGCTGGGAACACCTAGTGTGCAAGTTGAGAATGTTGAGAATAGCAAATGATGTATGCCCATAGAGGCTGAATATGTGCCCAAAAGAGGCTTGCCCATAAGTGGCTTTGTATGAGAGATATGACAAAGATGTATGCTCTAGAAGCTCTAAGAAGAGATGTCCAAAATCCCATATGCACAGTGAGGTATAGTGGTACTATCCAAAAAGCTATAAAGGCATGTACTTGACACTCATTTCAATATAATGACACTATCAGTTTGAGTCACTCAAAACTGTCTTTATAAGTCCAAGCTAATCTATCTTGGAACCTAATTCATTTGAGTTACAATCTCTCACTCTGATAATGTATCGTGTGTTTGACTTGCATCCACCATAGCCAACTAGCTCTAGATCTGTGTTTCTCAACATGGTATCAGAGCCATGGCTGAGCTAGGAAGCTAGTAGGTGGAATCTCTTCTTCTGTGCATGCTCTAGGATTTTCCCTCCTTCATTCTTCTCCTTTTACAAGCTCATTCCAATCCCAATCTTTCAAACCATCCAACATCCATTGTGTGTACAAGGAGAAGAAGCTCAAGGAAGGAGGTGCTACCAAAGGAGCTCAAGGAAGAAAGTGCTGCTACTCAAGAAGATCAGTTTAGAGTTTATATTGAAGGTATTGAAGGTCTTGCTATTTCCATTTCTCAAGTTATCGTTTGGAAGAAGAAGAAGAAGGCTGCACACCAGGAAGCAGAGGAGGGTAAAAGGGCTAGACCTTAGGGTCGATTCCAACCTTCACGGTATTACAAAGAGAGGATAATACATGGTGATGATGGAGGAAAGGCAAGCTGACACCGCAGTACCTCAGAACACAGAGAACGCCAATATTGTGTGACGACATAGCAGAGACTAGCCCTTCCCTCCATCTGAAGGTCGCATATGGTCTTCGCCTACATGATGTTTCCATTCCTTGCCAGGCCACATTTGGAGATTTGAAACCTGTTCTTGAATGTTTGACTGGTTTACATCCGCAAGCGCAAAGGCTATTGTTTGTAGGAAAAGAGACAGAGAAGAAAGATAGAGCTTGAAGCTCTGAAGCTTGGCGCTGATTGCTGCTACCTTGGGTGGAAGAAGAAAGCTTTCCATCCACGATGCGTCATCAGATCGAGAGGAGGAGACAGAATCGAGGGGCATCCACAACATTCTCATGATAGGCACGGGAGGCAAAGGCAAGAAGGACCTGCGATGGAGTAGGGGAGGAGGGATGAGCGAGCCGTGCGAGGGCACCAAGGGAGCGACGTAGCAGCATCATGATTGCAGATAGGCAGGCCACCTGCAAGAAAATCAATCGAGGATGCTCTCTCTGCATCTGTGCTTCTGCAGCAATGCAATTGAAAGCAAAGCTGCAATGTTGATGAGGATTCTACGACGGTGCTGCCTGCAACTCTGTGATCGAGAAGACAAATGCCGCAGAGACAAGAAGAAGGTCGAGGATGCGGTGGAGTAGGCCATTCAGTGGCTCTCGACCACAACCAGCTGACCAAGGCGGATAAAGTCAACGCCAAGATGAGGGAACTAGAGGTGGTGCATTCACACAAAGCATTTGAACTGATTCAGAAATATTCAAACCTTGTTTTGGAAGGAAGAGAGCCTCATACACTAGATCAGATTGTTATGGCTCAGATCAGCAAACTGCGAATGGGACAAGTATATGCAGCATCGGTAATTTATGCATATTCTCTGAGAAGAGTGGATAAAAGGTTTCAATTGGAGAAGACTATAAATTTTATTCCAGCTAGCTTGGTTGAAGTTGAGCATATAGAATACAAAGATGGTCAAAAGTATGACTTGACATCACATGTTGCACCTGTTGTTATAGCTTTAGCTTTAAGAGACGTCAAAGCAATGTACTTATGCATATGCATCACAAAAGCATTGAGCAAAAATATTGTGTCAAGAAGACTGGAGAAAAATGCACATACGCGTCTCAAACTCACTAAGAAAGAAGACCAAAAGGACCTCACAAAGAAGACTAGAATACAAGATAATGAAGAACAAGTCAAAAATGAAGAGCATGAAGAAAAGACACCAAGAAGATCATGATCACCCAAGGTTGCCAAAGAAGCGACAAGAAGATAAAGAAATTTCCTATTGACAACAAAGAATTTTCCATAGTGGATCTGTTTCCAAGAGTGGATTTAAAACCCTTACCAAGAATGTAAAGTTTCAAGCCTTAACTTGACTAGGCTGCCAAAGAGCTAGTCTCCTAGTCCATGTCTACATGTAGGGGGGGGCAAAATCCAGCAAGGGTAGAGACTCATCATTTGAGGGGGGGTGTTGAGAATAGCAAATGATGTATGCCCATAGAGGCTGAATATGTGCCCAAAAGAGGCTTGCCCATAAGTGGCTTTGTATGAGAGATATGACAAAGATGTATGCTCTAGAAGCTCTAAGAAGAGATGTCCAAAATCCCATATGCACAGTGAGGTACAATGGTACTACCCAAAAAGCTATAAAGGCATGTACTTGACACTCATTTCAATATAATGACACTATCAGTTTGAGTCACTCAAAACTGTCTTTATGAGTCCAAGCTAATCTATCTTGGAACCTAATTCATTTGAGTTACAATCTCTCACTCTGATAATGTATCGTGTGTTTGACTTGCGTCCACCATAGCCAACTAGCTCTAGATCTGTGTTTCTCAACAGAGAACTCGTTGAGAATGAGCCTTTATGGTATTAAATAGGCACCTAAGGAATGGTATCATAATTTTGATGCATTTATATTATCGTAGTCTTACTCCCGTAGTAATATGGATCTATTTCTCTACATGAAGAAGGCTCGTAATGGCAACTTTATTATCTTAGTACTTTATGTGGATGATATGTTGATTGCTAAGAGAGCTCATGATGATAAGTTGGATGCTTTGAAGACTTAGCTCAAGAAGAGCTTTGAGATGAAGAACATGGATCATGCCTCACATATTCTTGATATGTGCATCACATGTGATTTCTCTAAGGGCCTCCTTTACCTATCATAACAGGCGTACATACAGAAGGTTCTTAAGAAATTCCACATGTAAGATGTTAAGCCTATTGGTTGTCCTTTACCTTTCCATTTGAAGATCAATCAAGCTAATTGTCCTTGGTTAGATGAGTAGAAGGCCGAGATGACCAAGTTCGCTTATGCATCCACAGTGGTGGACAGATTGATATATACCATGATAGCCACCCACTTTGACATATCATTTATAGTGGCAATTGTGGCACACAATCACTACAAGGATATAGGGAAATAGAAATGTCCATTTGTGACGCAAATTAGCGGCGTTGCTATTTTTCTCTATTTGCGTCGCAAATAATCGTCGCTATTTGCATCGACACAGATAGCTATAGTACTTAGACGAAAAAAATGGGCCAAAGCCCAAGCGCGGCATTTTGCACAAAAGAGCGAAAGAGAGAGTGAACTACATCGTGTGTTTGGGAGAGGGAGAGGGAGAGATTTGCGACACAGATAGAGACGATACTCACAGAAAAAAAAGGCCGAAACCAGAGCGCGGAATTTTGCACAAAAGAGCGAACTACATCGTGCGTTTGGGAGGCATAGGGAGAGAACGAGAAAAATAGGGAGAAGGAGAGCTTCTCACCGCCACCGCCACCGTTTGCAAAGAAGAGGAGGAAGTGCATGAAGGACGAAAAGGATCCGCCGTCGCGAAGAGGAGCCACCATCGCGAAGAGGAGCCGTCGAATCCATCATCGGGCCTTTGCGGTGAGTGCATTTCTCCCTCTTGGTTCGTTCTTGTTTTTTCTCCTTTTCTTTTGTTTGTTTTTATTAAGAATGATGTATATTGAGGAAATGAGAGAGGGAGAGGAAGAGAGAAAAAGAATGAATGAATGAAAGAGAGAGAGGGAATAAACATGAAACATAGTAAAGAAAGAGAGAAAGAGAGAAAGAGAGAGAGGGGGAGGGAGAGGGGAGAAGGAATGGATGAAAAACAAAGAGAGGGTGAGATCTTGTTCTTTAATTTCTTCTTTTTTTGTTTTTGTTAGTAGTAGTAGTAGTAGTAGTAGTAGTAGTAGTAGTAGTAGTAGTAGTAGTAGTAGTAGTAGTAGTAGTAGTAGTAGTAGTAGTAGTAGTAGTAGTAGTAGTAGTAGTAGTAGTAGTAGTAGTAGTAGTAGTAGTAGTAGTAGTAGTAGTAGTAGTAGTAGTAGTAGTAGTAGTAGTAGTAGTAGTAGTAGTAGTAGTAGTAGTAGTAGTAGTAGTAGTAGTAGTAGTAGTAGTAGTAGTAGAGAAAGAGAGAGAGAGAGAGAGAGAGAGAGAGAGAGAGAGAAAGAGATGTTTTGTTAAAGGTGCACCTTGGGTGTGTTCGACACTTCAGGAAGGCGAGTAGTAGTAGTGGTGGTGGTGGTGGTGGTAGTAGATATATATATATATATATATATATATATATATATATATATATATATATAGTTAAGGGTGTACCTTAGTGTTGAGATATTTGCAATCACACCTACTTTAGTCCCTTTGTGAGGAGCAGTGAGAGCTCAGGACTAGAATCCCATATGCACAGTAGGAGAAAGTACCACCACTCAAATCTTATAAAGCATTGTACTTGCACTCTCTTTCTAATGCAATGATAGTACTCTTTTCTTTCCAATAAAGTGTCATGTCACTATCAATACACAAGATTGTGTTTATGAGTCCAAGTCTCAATCTTGGAACCTAATTCACTTATGTAACAATTTGTCCTAGTCAGGGTCAATGTCTTCATGAGTTTCTTTTTCCTATTTCAACCTTCATAGCTTTCGCATCTACCATGCTCTAGATCCCGCATATTTCACATGGTATCAGAGCTCAGTTGAGCATGGCCCAACTCTCCTTTCACTCCTCTTAGCTCCTTTCCATCTCTGCTCAACTCAGTTTGAGTATTGGATCCTATCTCCAACTTCATTTGCATTTCTACCTTCAATGAAGCTTCCATGGCAGCCATAGCCAGCAACACCCTGTCAGCTTAAAGCTTTCATATCTCTCTCCACAGGCCAAATCTCTTTGAACTTCCTTCTAAAGAAGTGTTTCTCTATTTTTAGAGCTCCTGCTTGGCACTTGAATCATTGAGATTGGGCAACTATAGCTTCAGCATTGCCTCTTTTCAAAGTCGCTACCATAACTGTGTCTATGGACAGCACCTACCTACCTTTGTTTGAGTAGCCATATCTCATCAAGCAAGCCATATCTCTTCAATATTTCTTCTTGACAGTTGTTCTTCAGGTCAAGATGCAACTTCTTGGCAAAAAAATCAAGGAGATTGATGCACACCATGCCCGAAATTTGCATTTTCCCAAATCTAGGTGCAGTTTTGACAGCGACCACTTTGAAGGCTTAGATCTCTCAACTCGGGCAAAATGAGTACAAACCCTCTTAGGAGGAGTTAGATCCATTAGTGAGGGTCCTCAATCTCAAAGGGTTTAAGCATATTCAACCTGTGGAGCTTGTGGGAGCTCATTTACTAGTCGTTGGTCCCTATTTTGATAGGACAGTCATAGCCAAACTTCATCAAGCTCAAAAATCCCATCATTTTCTCTCTTCTGCCACTGGAACAACCCACTGCTACTCAGACCTGAAGGTCCCAACATCAAATCAAGAAGGGGAAGATCTAGATCTGAAATAACTTGAAGGATTTTTGCATGTTTGAAAGACTTAGGGAAGAAACAGTGTCTATTGACACCCATTTTTAGTGATCTAAACACTTCTTTCTCTTGACACATCTCAACCAACTCTTCTGCTGATTAAATTTGACAAGTCTGAAGCTAATTTGCTGCTGTTCTCTCAAGTTGAACATGGGAAAAGATTCTCCAACTACCCGTTTCAAAGGAGTCAGGTTTCATACCTGGTAGACCCGCATCAAACTGATCTTGATGAAAAAGGCCCTTTGGGCCATTACCACTGGAAAAGAAAAGAAGCCTCATCATGCGGATCTTGGTATCACTTGGAAAAAGAACAATGATAAGGCTCAGGCCATTATCAAACTGGAGCTAGACGACAGCTATATCCACCATATGGATAACTGTGAGACTTCACATGATACATGGAAGAGACTTAACACTTTGTTCGGTGCACAGTCTAAATCATCAAAGTATGGTCTCCTGATTGAGTTTTTCAGGCTTGAAATGAAGTCAAGCACATCACTTGCCACACATCTAAATTACATGAAAGAACTTCTAACCCAACTTGCAGGAATCAACATTAAAATGGAAGAAGATGTTTGCATCGGTGTTCTACTTAAGAGTTAGCCTCTTGAATATAATAATGTATCAAAAACTCTAATTAATATGCCAAATCCTAAACTTATTGATATCCAGGCATCATTGTTAGAGGAGGAAAAGAAGCTAAAAACTAAGGAAGAACCAAGTTCATCTAGAGATGAGCATGCATTATATGTTGGCAACAGGTACAAAGGCAAGAAGGATCAGCTCTTCTGTGATTTTTGCAGAAGGACCAGACACAACGAGAAGTTTTGCCACTCTAGAAAGAGGTCCCAAAAGGCCTATCTAGTTGCAATCAAAGAAGAAGAAGAAAATGGAGAAAATGAAGAAGAAGAAGAAGACCACCAAGAGAAGGACAAACCTCATCAGTCCTTCTATTCAGACAGACTTTTTTAGCTGTGTATTTCCTAACCCTAATGCCTCAGACATAAACTTGTAAACTCCTCAGTTATCCTTGTACTACAGCCTCTGTACACTTTGTGAGGCCCTTGCTATAGCCTCTGGATATCCATCATGTTTGTGGTACCCACATTTAGCCTTTTCTGCGAACCTCTGGTGTATTCCCATGTTTATGGTGTACCCACACTTTGCAGGTGTTGTTTTCACTAAAGCCTCTACACACTTTGTACTTTTGGTTGTGATTGAGGAGGGGTGTTGAGATATTTGCAATCACACCTACTTCAATCCCTTTGTGAGGAGCAGTGAGGGCTCAGGACTAGAATCCCATATGCACAGTAGGAGAAAGTACCACCACTCAAATCCTATAAAGCATTGTGCTACACTCTTTTTCTAATGCAATGATAGTACTCTTTTCTTTCCAATAAAGTATCATGTCACTGTCAATACACAAGATTGTGTTTATGAGTCCAAGTCTCAATCTTGGAACCTAATTCACTTGTGTAACAACTTGTCCTAGTCAGGGTCAATGTCTTCATGAGTTTCTTTTTCCTCTTTCAACCTTCATAGCTTCCGCATCTGCCATGCTCTAGATCCCACGTATTTCACACTTAGGTGTGTGTGACTCTTTGAGAAGGCATGGAAGGGATGTGTCTCCAGGTTCGGTAAAGTGAAAGAGAGATTGGACTTGGAGGTGAATCGATGGTTTTATTGACATGCTTTGCGCTACCTCCTCCTATGCTCTGCATATCGAGTCACACACCAAGGAAAAAAGGTGGCAAGGTCCAGTGCAATACCACGGGATGGAGAACATTCCGACATAGGGTAGCTAGTCCCTCGCCCCCATGCATAGCATATTAGACTTTACATACTGTAGGCCCATCCGTAGGTGGGTGGAGACTTTACATACGTTAATTTTGTTGAGTTACAAGAGAAGAAATCCCTTCTCAAACAATTTAAGAAAGAAAAAAAGAATGATAACAAAAACAAATTGTTTGTTGTAACGAAGACCAAATGGAAAACGATGAAGGCCATGATGTTCAAGATCGTGAGGCATATCTTAATCAGCGTGTCCCATGTCCTTGCTCTCAATGTAAGCTAGCAATTAGACGAAAACATTGATTGTCTATAGAACATGTATAACCCTTTGACAAGTTTCAATCAGATATCATTGATCAAGTGATCTCATATTTTAAGCAAACTGTAAGAAAAGTGTATATCAATCATGCATTGTATTTGCAAACTAATTGAATATCATATACAAAAACATTGGATGTGGTTGTAAAATTTATTATAGGGAGGTGATATCTCATCCCAAGGAGGAGTGCCCATTTTACGACCAGTTAGAAGAGTTCGTGGGCGTGCGATGGATGGAGTGGCTAAGCCAATCCACCACTTAAAAGGCACTACCCAATCTATACCGTCAATACCAGAGAAGATAGATAGCCTTTCAGACTTTCCTACAAACTTGAAGCCTCAGATGGAGGCAATGATCGATGCATTGATGCCCATGGATGTCGAGACATCTGATCCGCTTAGAGAGGAAGCATCCATACCATTATATGATGGGTGCCTAGTATCTCACCTAAAGACACTGCTTGTACTCCTAAGTGTGCAATAAAAATACGGGTGGAGTGATACGAGTGTGACCGAGTTGTTCAAGTACCTTCTACGTAGGCTTCATTGATTTCTTTTCGGAACCATCATAAAAAACAATTGTGCTTTTTCAAGGTGCTTTATGATTTATTTTTAGATTGCTAAAGTATCATATATTACCACTTGCAAATACCATGCCCGTGTAATATTTTTGCATGAAATATTAATGACCCTAGACCCCACACATCTCGCACAAGAGCAATTTCTCGAGTGGTCTCCTACACAGGAAAAAAACCTTGGGCTAAGAGCTCCACCCTTGCACATTAATAAACTCCAGCCCGCATTGTGCATAAGAGACCGTGGGGCTGAAGGCCCGTAGTTCACCGCAGGAACACCCCTCCAAGGGGAAAAGGATAATGGATAATTTTTTTCAATTTTTTTTTAAAACTCCCCTCCCCTTCAGCCATTGCATGGCGGGGGAGAGGGAGTGTGAGAGGAGCTTGAGTGTGGAGTAGGAGAGCATGGGGGGGAGAAGGCATGCAACTTGCCACGTGTGTGGCTATCCCCCCCCCCCTTCAAACTATATGACCCCCCCCTCTCGCTTGAGAGGGATGAGAGGGAATCATGTTGCCCATTACTGCCGTCGTGGAGGAAGCTACCGCCACCGCCCTGGTTACGTCGCCAGGCTGCCGCCTTCGTCATCGCCACCATCATCATCATCATTATCATCACCGTCGTCATCTCCATCTTCTTCATCATTCTCTCTCCACGTCATCCCTGGGGTACAGAAGCTTGGAAGCTTCTAATTGAAGCCTCCCAAAGCCAAGTTCACACTGAGCCTCCCGGGTTTTTAAATCCGTGTTCCCCAAGGCCTAACTCTCATGTTGCAAGGGAGATCCCGAACAAAAGGTAATTTCAAAAATCAAAAAGGGGGACCAAGGGAGAGTTGCTGAGCCGAGATTTAATTCATCAATGGCTCCTAAGCAAAAGGCGAGAGGAGAACACCTGGGAGCTTCCACCCCGAGTATGCGAGTGGACAACGCCCCGATTCTTAATGCCCAGGTTCCGATAAATTTCTTGCATGGAAAGGATGCACTAAGCATGTTTAATTCTCGTAGGCAAGTTTAAATACATTGGGAAATTTATTTGCTCGTCCAATTTACAAAATTTAGTTACATGTCATGCATTTGCAATTGCTTGCACTTCCGTGGTTAAGATGCAATCCTAAACGCATGATGCATAAGTAAAAAGATGGAATTGTGCAAAGGCATCCTTGTTGCACCTCGCAAAGGATAGGACATACAACTTGTAACACATTTATGTAATTAATTCTTGGTCGTGTCTCGTGATTAAGGCAATCATAGACGTACATTAAATGATGTCGGAATAGTTGCAATGCATGGAAAGGATTTATGTACCTTGCAAATTGCATGCGATGATAATTACATTCTAGGATGGGTTAAGTGCTAAAGGAAGGATTAACTCAATGATGGACTCATGGCATTCGCTCAAGCGTAGAGTTCTTTATCAAAGTTTGAATGCATCTTCATTAAAAGTATTAAAGCTTTGACTTCGTTGCATCAACGTAGGGTTTATATGAGTTAACTCTGAATGTCAATCATTATAGTATAGGGCAAGGAAAAGATTGATCTCTAAGTTGCATAAAAGCAGAAGGTCTATGGTTTGAAGTTGCACACTCACATGGAATGATGCATCTCACCTATCTTCCAGTTACTTACATCTTTTAGGGGAAAGTACTTGCAAATTTAGAAGAAAGTATTTGCATCTTTAAAAGGAAAGATCATCTTAAATCGTGGGTTGGTTAGATCAACTAAGTAATTCACGTATAATTGAATAGCTTACATGAGAATCATAAAGGTACGATTAGATTGCATATGACGATCACCTCAAAGTGCTAGGTAGGGTTAAGTTACGTTAAAATTCTGCCTAGTATTGCACTTGAGTTTCCGACCTAATATTTCCGATCCCAAAGATCCTACCCACATTCTTGAAAATGTTAGGGTTATCTGAATGCCCATGCAAGAATGATCTAGGGTTCTCACCCTAGTGATCGGATGACCAAATGCTAGACTTTCGCAAGGAAATTAGGAACCTAGGGCCAAATCGTTATCGGCCTAGTAGGGATTGGGTTGGGTTGGGTCAAGAAGACTCCCAAGCCCTATATCGTGATCAAAGGTAATCTTGATCAAGGAATACCGTGTGATGAGAAAAATAATCCCACAAGTTAGGTGCTGACACCTACCTCGTGCAACAAGCTGCAACGTCGCATGGTTTTGTGTCTATATCACAAAATAGCATTGCCACTCCTTAGAACAAAGTTGGCGAGTTCTAAGTACAAGTCAAATTTTCTAGAAGATGAGTAGTCATCCTACTACATCACCCTTCCTTGGGGCTGATTTGCCAAGTTAGGGGAGTTACGAATTTGCCAAGAAAGAAATTGAGCAACCAAGTTAGGGCGACGAGGTTACCCAGGATTTATTGACCTTAATATAAGGAAACCTAAGGTAGTGACAATTTGGGTCAACAGGGTATAAACCCTAGCCCAAGGAAATAGGGTAACAAGAAACTCAGCTTACGAAACCCTTGGGATCTTGCCAAGTTGCGATTGATCCAAGATCGAATGTTGGATGTATTCGGAGAGAAGGATTTACACCTTAGCAGCTGGCTGTACAAACGACCATTGAAATGCTCGTGATTGTACATTTAGGAGCAATGTTTGTACTTCTTTGCTCAAGGAACTAATACCGAAAAAATAACTAATGCTTCAGGTTGAAAGCCTGGAAGGAGAGGCAGTATCAATTACCTCTGACTGTCTGCCTGACCCTATACAAAGGGGTTGTTAGCCGCACCGGGTACGTGGACCGAACCCGCCGCGAGAGGTCTCTCTGTGGGTGCTACTTGGAGCAGGAGGACGCTTGGGTGCCACGGGAGGCTCTGGCTGTAAATCCCTTGCCTCCGAATCCTGCACAAGAGGCCGACGTGACTCGAGATGGGATCTCGAGGCCCGCATACTAGTTAATGAGCAGAACTTGGAATAGTGATCCCTGAAGATTGCTGGAATAGCCTTCGGGCGGATTATATGATGTATTCCAAAGACTAATAAATAAAGATCAAATGTTGAAAATGAACTTGCTTGACATTGTTTTTCTATGTCACTGCCTAAGTTACGTGAAGAAACCAGTGATTAATTGGCTAATTAAGGAAGTTGTTTTTGCTTGTCAAACTAAATGTGGTAGGTAATTAGATAACTAAAGCAACTTGAGGAAAGTGTGGTGGATGTGACCCTGGGTCTGTCCTACGAAAGGGTGGTCCCGGTTGGTCGGAAACTTTTCTCAAAGGAATTGACAATAAGGTAACGATGACCTAGAATCTAGAAAGCTAGAGTCCCAATTTATACTGTTTTAGGGGGAACGGAATGGGACTATGCCTTATGAGCAGAGAGCTCCAGCTTCGCATCCCTCTCGTTTCCCATTCTCCTTGAACCAAGTTCAATATAAATCCGCTTCGACCCTGATGTTTTAGCGTAAAGTAGTTCGTCTGGGGCTCCACGCTAGTTACCTCATATGAACTTGTCCATTAGGGAAACCCTGATTCAGGTCAGTCCTAAGTGGGAACGGCGGGAAAGCTTCCGCTTCGTGGCAGACTCGGGAAGACCTAGATCGCAAACCCCATGACATGCCTTGGGAGTACCAGGCGGCGATTTCTAGACTCTCTTCCCGATGGGATACTAAGACATGTTCCACAAGCAGACAGAGGGACACGTTACAGCCGAGTCTCGTGATGACGTGGGACATGTTTTATAAAAGCTTGGCATGGACTACAATAGCATCCATGCATGTGTCAACGATTGCGTACTGTTTCGAGGACAATACGAGACTATGGAGACATGTCCAAAATGTGGTGCTCACATGTATCAAAAAGTTCTTAGACACTTTCCGCTTATCCCCCATATACATCACATGTTTCGTACGTCTGACATGGCGAGCTTGATAACATGGCATACGCAGAGAATAGATCCATAGATGGAATCGAATGAATATCAGTGGATTCATACGCATGGAGCCACATTGACTCTACTTTTCCAGGCTTTGCCCGAGAGCCAAGGAATCTTCGGCTCAGTCTTGCTATGGATGGTATGAACCCATTCAGTTTGCACTCAACTTCTTATAGCCCCCCTCTTGTATGCTATTACTTGCATTAGAAGGACCTTGGGCTGTTGTCACTGTACCTAGAGGGCTCTAAACTGTTGTTGCCTATTGTAGGAGTGGTCCATGGTGGCTGCAAATCACATCAATAGCATCTTCTTGCTCTCTAACAGCTTTCTTCTCTTTCACAATGGTTGGAATAGACTTCCACTAGTCCCCAATAACCTTTTTTCCACTCGTATGGACAAGTTTTGCGAAGTGAGCCTTTTAATTCCATTTTCAAGCATTATTCAGCTTATTAAATTAGTTTTTACAAAATTAATTTTGAAGATTAATCTAATAATTGTTTTTAGTGCTTAAAAAATTAATCTCACTAGCCAATAATTAAATTGGGTAGGTCAGTTTGTCTTTCAAGTATCCCTGAGTAGTTATTAGCACTTAGACCAGTATTATTAATTAATTAATGCCTAGTCTTTAGTGTCACCATTGACGTTAGTGGCTAATAAATTTGTCTAGGCCAAAAGTTGATGCTAGATATCATGTAGTACTTGTCAGGCATAACTTATTACAACTTATGCCTTTGACACACTGTTTGTACTACTGATTACGATCGCGATCGTGGGATGCCTTACTCCAGAAATACGCAGGGCGATTCAAGGTTGTCAAATTTAGTGCAATGGATCTCACAGAAGGAGATCAAGACATCCTCTATTGAATACACAAGGCGGGGAGCAGTGGAGACTGTCTGTCTCTTTGAGAAGTACCTACCCACCAACATGCTCACGATACAAACCCACCTCCTGGTGCAACTTGTAGAGAAAGTGGAGATTGCGGGACCTGTCCATACACGATGAATGTTCTTCTTGGAGCACTTCATAAAAACTCTGAAAGGCTTTGTGTGACAACGAGCTCGGCCAGAAGGTAGCATGGCTAAAGGTTGGTTGGTGTCTGAGGCGTTAGTACATATTTCACAGTGGCTACCAACAGTGGATTTAGACAATAGTATGCTATGGTCGCTGAAGGACGATGATAGATTGACTCAAGTTGTGGTGGTTGAAAATGGGGTAGAAAAAAGGATGGATGCTGCAATGGAGAAGAAAGTGAATTGTTTTTGTATGTTGCACCATTCCTCTGTGGAGACATGGCTCGCTAGGTATAAGCAAGCCAAGAAAGATCAGAAAGAAGTGCAATCTGAATTTCAACGTAGTACGCATCATCGACCGATTTGATATCCCAAGGGCATGGAGGAGATGCCGCAGTTTATATCAATGCGATGGTTGCATGGATCTTTGATCATAGCCTCCTGTGAAGGGGTGGAGGTCTCAACTAAGGAGTGGGAATTTTGGAGGGGATGTAGTCCAAAGGTGACAATGTTTTTAATAAGCTATCATATCTATATTTTAAATCTGACAACTAATTAACTATTTCAATGTACAGTACAAAATATACAGTGCAGCGTGGTTGCGCGGACGGCATTTTCGCGTGGAGCATATCAACAAAATGCACTCTACAACGTATTGTGGTATCATGGCAAAGTTGGAGCAAGAGAGCCGACAATGAGCAACGGATCCAAACACCATTATAGATAAGATGGAGTATTTTGGAAACTTGCAAAGTATTATCATGGTGGATTACCGTAGCTTCTCCATGATCCTATTCGATGTGCAGCGGTTCAAAGTGGTACTAAAAGGAGCCGGGGCAATAGTTTGACGAGGTCTATCTAGATTTCTTGAAATAGATTCTGAAAAAAGATGGACAGATTTGTGCGATACGTTTGTATTGCTGGCCCATTGTGAATAGGTGCATGAACTCATTTTTTTATAATTTTATGACGACATGGTACATGTCACAAAAGTTAAATCTCTCTTATACTTGATTTTGAACAGGTAATTTTCTATCCAAACCCCCGACAACCTCGATGGTGGTATTTTGTACCTTCAACTCCCTGAAGTGCGAGAGTATATGATGAAAGCAATGTTCCCATCATAGATGAGGACAATATGCAAATAGAGGGGTCGATATTGCAAGGGGTGGAGAGGCCGCCTAAATCTTGGAGCATGTAGACAAGCCATAATTGGGTAACAATGATGGAAAGACAAGAGACCAAGAATTATTTGAGAACGAGGTGGACTCATCCTTTTGTGGCGACCTTTCTATCAACCTTCCAGTGCATGCAGAGTTGTGTCAGAAGATTGACATGGAACCATAGGGTACGTCATACTTGGAGCATCCACCTACTCAATTCGTTGATGAATGACTTATAAGGGTATATAATATATGCATTTTAAGTAAGACTTTTTTAAAATATTTATATTACTGTGCTTTGTTTTATCTATATTGATTATGCTAACATCAAATTTTGTCTGTGTAGGTGACCTTTGTGGATATTTGGATCCACACAATGAGTCAAGGGATGAGCGATGAGGAGCTATAGGAAATCTTCACACGTATGTCTCTAGATCACATGGCTCGATTCAAAGATATGGTGGACCAGTAACTATCTCAGACACCATCAGGCCATCTATTAGATCTACTTTGGTACACTGATGCTTCAGTTTCTAGTAGACAAGATCAACGCTCCAGACTTGGACCAGTCGGAGAGAGTGGTTTTGGGGGATGCTGTGGAGACGTGGATGCAATGAGCCCGCAGTTGGCTCGAGATACATATGCTACTCCTCGCTCTTGTGCAGGTTCAAGAGAGGGTGGCTTAGGTGGTTATTGTGCAGGTATCAACACAGTGTCTCTGTCTCGTCGTTCTACTGGAGTTGCGTCACCTGTGGGATTTGTCACACATGTGGGGACATCTACTCCAGTCACTCCAAGCTTTTGCTCAGTCGTCCGCAGGTGGCACCCCCTACGAGTGCTACTTCGAGAGATACCATCTCCATAGGTACACCAAATGTACAAGGGTCTCTTGGATATGCCCAGGAGCATGGACGCATGTGGGAGAGGACACATCTTAGACATATCCCAGAGGGGTATGGATACCTTATAGATGATAGGACAAGAGCCGTCATCATGAATGAGGGGAGGAGGGTAATGGCTCGCATGAGAGAAGTGTGCCAACAAGTTTTTCAACAACACGTCTTGGATCATTGGAAGAACATACGAGAGGGTAGCAAGGACTACATAGTAGCATCCTTGCATGAGGAGTTTTCGGTACCCACTGCAGCGATAGGTTTTCCACATGCTAGATGATGGAGTCCATACGTGCGTACATGTCACACAGACGATCGGACGCATGCAAGGCACTTAAGAGAAGAGCCTCAAAGCGCGAGTGGCTAGACGCAGATGACTGGCACCGACTCAAGGAGGAGACTACAGATTCTCCAGGATGTTGGAGATAGCAGCGTGAGGCAGCAAGGGCACGACTGGAGACAGGAGTGGTCCATCATCTTGGAAGTAGCGGCCACACGACTTATTTAGAGGACTTTGTAAGTTTTTCTTTTGTTCTTCTCGCTTATTTTTTTGCAATATCCCTTGTATTGACAATCCTGTTTCTAACAGTTGTATTTTGTTTTCTTTACAACACTCCATTACAAACTACGATCCCACCGGCATAGAGACTCGATATGCAGAGAGACACGGTCTCATTGCATTGATCAACCAATTGTATGCACACGGCAGGCTAGTAAGTCACTCATCTTTCTTGTCTGTAGTCACTAATTTTAATTAAAATGCATTATTGTATGGTGGATTGATGTATAGTTTTTTTTTTGCAAAGTCCATTTGATACTCCTTTGCGGCTGGACGAGTTTTCGGATGGCGAGGATCTATAGCTCGCCCTTGGATCCGTAGAGCGCTCATCCTCTTCTTTTTTGGTCATGTGATTTATGTAGGCGTTTTCTATGCACTATGTTATTATCATCCTTTGTATCTTGCTATGATTCTATCGTCGCTTTCATTACGCGATCTTGTATTTATTTTATGTATTAGTCTTATGGATTCAATTGCACTTTGCCTTCATTTTGAAGGGCATTGTACACTTTACTATAACTGCCACCAAATTTATTTTTTTTCTCTAACCATCACTATTAGTGTCACAAATTTACTACACGCGTCGTTTGCAATGCTAATAGCAACACAAATAGTGACGCCCATAGCGACGCTTATAACGACGATTCTATGGTGACGCTAATACCGACGTTTTTAGCGATGACAGGGGAAATTTTTTTATGAACATCTTTGTCGCTTTGAACGTTGATATGAGGCATGTATCTTGTTGTGAATATGATTACACCATGTCAACAACATGGAGATGCCATGAAGGGTATCATAAGGTACCTGAAAGGCATTACAAATATGTACATTTGCTATGGTAGCTAAGATACTATATTCATGTGTTATACCAGCTTTGACTATACAAGACATGCAAATAGTAGGAAGTCCACCTCGGGGTATGTCTTCGCTTTTGTTAGAGGGGCTGTTTGGTAGCCAACCTTGGTATTACTATTACTCCTACACTACATTTGGATTCTATGAGTGCTATTCAATTGGCCAAGAATCCGGTCTTCCATGGAAAGACAAAGCACATTGAGATGCATTGTCACTTCATCAGGGAGGTAGTAAAGGATAAGTCTGTTGAGCTTATCAAAATCTCGACAAATGAAAAACCTACAAATCTACTCATTAAAAGTCTCTCAACAGAATCCTTTGCCTTTCTTGGAAAGATAAGCATAGGATGAGATGACGTCTATTCATCATCATGTTGTACTTTATGTTTTGTACTTTGTCACTTATTTCTTGTTCTCTCCTCACTCAAGGCACGCTCGCCTTTTAAGTAGTAGATTTTTATGGGTAAAGGTGCATTTGTCTACCTCACCTTGTATTTACTACATACATCGTGATCGCACACTTGTACATTGTAAATGCCAGTCCGCCCATCACTAACAGTGGATTCTTTGTTCTTTCAATTATTATTGAATAAGGAAAGGTCAGTCACAATATTTGGAGTTCCCACATTCTCTCTCTCTCTCTCTCTCTCTCTCTCTCTCTCTCTCTCTCTCTCTCTCTCTCTCTCTCTCTCTCTCTCTCTCTCTCTCTCTCTCTCTCTCTCTCTCTCTCTCTCTCTCTCTCTCTCTCTCTCTCTCTCTCTCTCTCTCTCCCACCATAGCTCTTACTTTTCTCTTGCTTCCGCTTATGTGTTTCCACTCCGGCTCTACTTTCGAACTTATGGGATTGATTATAATGAGACATTTGCTTCAATGGTGGCAAAGGTGGAAACTATAAGAGTTGTTATTGCAATGGCTGTTGCAAAATTTTGGGTCTTGCATCAGAAGGATGTAAAAAATGCATTCTTAAATGGTGAGTTGCAAGAAGTGGTGTATATGGAGTAGCCACATGGTTAGAAAGTGTGATCAAGTATAAAGCAAAACTGGTTGCCAAGGTTATGCACAAACTTATGGATTTGATTACAAGGAGATTTGCCCCAATAGTAAAAATGACAATTGTAAGTGCAATGGCTGCCCCAAAAGGTTGGGGCTTATGTCATAAGGATGTAAAGAATGCATTCTTACATTGTGAGTTGCAAGAAGAAGTGTACATGGAGCAACCACAGGGTTATGAGTATGGCTCACCCTTATTATGTGTGTAGGCTATGTAAAGCTTTGTATGGGCTTAAATAGACACTAAGAGCATGGTATGACAAGATAGCACAATATCTTGTCTGTATTAGTTTTCATGTTACAAATGCAAATCACTTGCTTTATGGATGCCAAAGTGATTGGGGCATTGTTGTGAATACCTTATATGTGGATGATTTAATTGTTGGGGATCATAATATGCAAGAGCTGGAGCATGTGAAGTCTTCTCAAGTAGAGTTTTGGGATGAAAGATTTGGGACAATTGAAGTACTTTATTGGCATTTAGGTGATAAGAACATCTAAAGAAATATGGCTCTCACAAAGGCAATATATCTTAGATATGTTGACAAATTATGGTATGGCTCTGTGCCATTTGATCAGAATGTGAAGCTAAGTATTGATGTGAATGGGATATTGAAGGATTCCACAATGTACAGGAAGATGGTGGAAAGTTTTATCTGCACCGCTATCACCGAGCCAGATTGTAACTACAATGTTGGCTTGGAGAGTCAATTTATGCAGGTGCCTCATATGCCTCATTTGGACAATGTGAGAAACACCTTGCAATACCTTAATGCCACATTTGGTTATATTGATGCAGATTGGGCAGGTAGTGAGTGACAAAAAATCTACTAGTAGTTATGTATTTTTCCTTGGGAGTGGGGCTGCAACATGGTAGTGAAAAACATCCCATTGTTGCATTATCAAGTAGAGAGGCAGAGTGTATAGCAACATGTGAGATAGCTTATATGCAAAAGCTACTTAATGACTTGGAAATACATAAGCAGAAAAGCTTCAATGATTTTGAAGCTTACTTGGAGTACAAGTCATGGAGTTGGGCTTGAGGGAAAGTATTGAGATGTCAAGCTCAACACGAGCTTACACTCATGTATCTAGATTATCATTTTCGCATTCATATCATTGATGTGGTTGGTAACTATATCGACATACCATTCCAATGATACTTTACAACCAGACATCAGTTAGTCTACCTACTTGAGTTATGAGATATTTATCTAGTCGGCAACTCAAAGGGAGGAGCTTGAGCTCTTTGCAAGACACACACATACATTGAGAATGCACACAAGACTAAAAACTCAAATCTTTCTTTTTTTAATTCTTCTCCACTATAAGAGTCTAGTATGAATAAGAGATATATAATATATGTAATATTCAAGTGATCCATAGTGTGTCCCCCACATCTTTTCACACAAGCCATCTATGAGCTATGATGACAAATATTCCAAACCATTAGTAGAAACACAACCAAACCACCAAGAAATATACTTCCAAACATGAATAACAATAGAAGTAGACCACCAAGCATACTCTTCTTGGCCAAACTGTTGAGTGCCTTAACAATGTTGACAATAGCATACATTTCTCAACATTCCATGGTCCCACGATTCAACATACTAAAAGTGACAAGTGGATAGGACTTAATTGTATCCTTTAGAGAGAAGCCACCCCATTTAGGGATGTGATTCCAAATGTTGTAGTAGTAGTTATTCAATACCTACTTGAAATATTGTTTGACTAAAATGAAAGATTCTTATTAAAACATTGTACAACATCAAATGCTTCCCTTTTTTTCAATAGAAGACTATGGACTTCAAAAGATGCTTCAAGAGATGTAACCAAATTTTAACTCACCCATGTACACAAGAACTTTCAATGATGCTCCAAATTTTAACTCACCCATGTACACAAGAACTTTCGAAGATGCTTCAAGGGAAGGATGTACTTCAAGGGATGTAATCAATTTTGAACGCACTTACCCACGTACACGCAAACTTTCAAAGATGGTTCAAGGGATGTAGCCATAAGTTCAAAAAATATGCTTAAAGGGATATAACCATGAGTTCTATTTTGAGAGGCTCATAAGCTATATTTGTATGGGCTATGAAAGATTGACCCATTTCCCTTTTATCCGCCTTCTCCCTTGGTTTACCATCCTTTTATTTCGAAATGCAACCCTTCTACAAGATTTAACTAAAATTATATACTCTTGCTCTTATAATCACTCACCTAAAAAATTAACTAGCCTTACAATGTATGTTTAGACTCTAACGTCATGATTGTAAGAACACTCTCCCCTAAATAAGTCATGATTCTAGCAATTGAGCAAATCCTAATGAGCCAACCTTGTACACAAGGGGAGGCACGTGAACTTTGGGACGTTAAACTTTTTATGAGTTTCTCGAGCTAATTATAAGAAATTTGACAAAAGAAGAAACGTAACAAAATTACTTCATAAAAACAGTATTCGGGAGGGACCATTTATATAACAGAGATGTGAGAGCAGAACACAAGGTGGCGGCAAAGGCCTGCTGGCCAGTGGCTGTACAACGAGAGGGGTACGATGAGAGCCTGTGTGCGCGCGCGCGCGCGCGTCAGGGTGTGAGAGTATGTAAATAATGGCGTTCTTCTTTTCCCCCTCTTAATCCAGGAGCTCATCAATCGCCGTCAGAGCGATAAGAGGAGGGGCTCTTGAGGCCCACCTTCTCGGCGACGCGGCTGGCGTCGCGCTTGATGGCCTGCGCGGCCTCCTCGCCCACCTCTCCCAGGCCCCGCCCCGCCTCCGACACCTTCTTGGGGATGTCCCGCGGCAGCATTTCCGCCGCCGTATCCACCTCCCTCTGCACCTGCCCCTTCAGGCCGCCCACCACCGACTCGCCCTTCTCCTTCCCCTCCTGCCACGTGCGCTTGGCCATGTCGCCTGCCGACTGCCACGTGTCCTTGGCGGCCTCCTTGGTCTGCTGATACTCGCTGGTGCCGGCGGGGGCCTCGCCCTTCCCTTTGGAGATCTCGGCCTTCTTCTCTTGGAAGCTGGCAGTGCTGCCCCCGCCCTCGCTCACCATCTTCTCCGCCTCGTGGTTCTCCTCAGACCCGCCCGTCTATATATATTAGCACACAGTTCTAAAACCAAACAACAACTCTCTCTCTCTCTCTCTCTCTCTCTCTCTCTCTCTCTCTCTCTCTCTCTCTCACACACATGCATGGATGACACAGGTCATCACGCGCGCGCGCGCACAGAGTCATATTAATCGTACAGGTATCCCACACCCACCCACAGACACACACAAACCATACCCACCATACCCGCACAGAAACATCCCCCCCTCCCCTTCTCTCTCTCTCTCTCGTACATACGTACCGGCAGCGCTGACGTCGATAGAGCCCGCACCCTCCCGCTCATCTTCGCAAGGCTTCCTTCGCCGCTGCTGCTGGCGACCGCCGTATTGCCTCTCAGGCACTTAACTAACCGCACGCTCGCAGGAGACATGGCTGCTGGCTTTTGTTCTTTTGCTGCGTACTGCAGTCGAACCTCTTCTTCTTCGCCCTGTCGAATTGCCCCTCGCTTGTTAATGAACTATGATAACCCAAGCTAGATCACTCGCTGGCTTCCGGCGTCTGGTCGTCTGCCGGTGATACAATACACACGCCTGTCTTTCCTGTTCATCTTTGTATGTAATCCCATGCAATGACGACGCGTGGTGGCTGCGTGGGCAGTAATCGAATAGTCCATTTGTCCCTTTGCTTGCACTTACCCAGCTTACCAAAATGCGATGGTTAACAAGGATCACAATACGTACACGGTACGCCCTCTTTCTCATATTTTTTGGGTTCCTTGTCATTTTCGAGTTGAACCTGAGTCATACATTAGTTTTTAAAAATGTAAGGGAACTTCTTAGGAGAGAGAATTCTTAAAGAATGTGAACATCTATCTTTCATGTTAATCTTTATTATTGTATGCGCACACAACACATATTGAGGGTCCTTGGCAAAAGCCACACCATATGGCTGCAAAGGATAGTGTAACGCCTTGATTAAAGTATCCAAACCTCTCAAATAGTTACAAGGACAAGTGATAAATCTTATCAAAAGGCCTTCTTTTCCAAACAAAGATAGACAAACATTTGTTTCTAGCGTTGATTACTTGCTTGTATCACAAAAGCTCTAGGAATAGCAATGCATGGTGATAAGGATGTAAAGTGCTAATGATATAGGAAGATCTTTGCACAAAGCAACATTAGTTGGTTTACCTCGAAAATTGAAACCTGCATGTCAGCAACTTTTAATGATGCCAAAAGAGACAAGGTGTGAAATCAATGGCTTAATTTGTTGCATAAAGGTGTATAAACAAAATCACTAAATGAGGGCATCATCTAGTGCAAAGGCCCTCTAATAAGGGAAGTTCTGTCCATTGAAAACAAAGATTGAGGTTTTTAAAAGTCGATGGAAAATATACTACCATTTATAAAAGCAAACATTTACAACATCATCTTGTCAATGCATTAAGGTGAAAGCCTAAATACAGAGCTTGCCAAGCTATTTGCAAAAAAGCCTAATTATCCAATGGGCAGCTTTGAGCTTCTTATTACGAATGGCCAAACTAGTATCATGGGCTTGCTTATCCTATCCATAGGATTCCCTTAAGATGTAGTGCCAACAGCAACGATTTTCCTACATTTCCAAATGAATCATAGAGCTAAATCTCTAAGAATATATGATGAGTTTTATGGTTGTCCCATCAACCTCACAATTATCACCAAGAAGGACCACCACTTTCATGTTCACAACATTTTTTAAATTAGCATATACTTCATCCAAGTTTTGACCTTCCTCTAGATAGGTCTCATTTGTACACAATTCCAAGATCTCAATCCCATATATCAAGACAAATTGCTCACTTCCTTAAGATGTATAGCTTTAAAGATCCTTTTATTTTTCTTAAATTGGATCAAAAGCATAAGGGGAAAGCCAAATTCTCAGGTGCAAAGAAGGATCACCTTTGTTATTCGTCTCATGCAACCACCACTGGACTTTGCCCAAGATGGTGTTTCAAAATTTAACAATCCTTGAGCTATCTTGGAGTTCCTAATTCTCACAAAACACTCATTTTCCCAATAGATCAAACTAGTGAGCATGGGACCATATCCCTCCTTATGCACTTGCATCTTCAAGCTAGGTCATGATCAACAGAGCCCATGGCTACATGGAATTGATTATTTTATGTAACCCATGGCACAAGCAACTTGATTTCTCATAAACGGCTTCCAATCCAATGCCACCATCAGTCTTATTTGTAGTCAACATGACCCAATAAATTTGACACATAGTTATTTTCTCATCCCTAGCCCACACAAACCCCCTAAATAACTCTCAACTTGTTCCCATGATCTCTTTGCTGAAATTGATAATCAAGCCAACAAATCATACAATTGAGGTAAGGATAGATTTCATGATTAGCATTTTACCACCAAAGGTGAGGAAGATCTTTTGCCACTTAGGTACTTTGATTTTGATCTTGCCAAGGAACTCCACTCAAAGTTTATGATTTATGTGAAATCCCAATGCCTAAGGGGGGCAACCACTACAAGATGTAGACCTTATACCAACGTTAAAAGCGACAAAAATGTAAATAAAGAAATTTTTCCCCGTCGTCGCAAAAAACGTCGTTATTGGTGACGCCATAGAACAGTCGGTATTAGCATCATTATCAACGTCGCTATTTGTGCATTTGCGATGCTGATACCGACGCAAATAACGACGCTTTGCGATGCAAATAACAACGCCAATAACGACGCGTGCAGTAAATTTGTGACGCTAATAGCAATGGAACAAGAAAAAAAAATTGTGGTAGAGCACCAAGCTGCCCTGCTACATATAGCACTATGTGCTTTGTTTGGGCCATACAAAATAGTTTCTGCACTGTGTACAATGCTCGTGTAAATAAAGACAAAGTGTGCTTAAATCATAACACTGATACATGAAATAAATATATGATCACATAATGAAAGTGACTGGTATAATCATGGCAAGATATCACTACTACATAGAAAATGTCTACACAGATCACGTGACCAAAAAAGAAGGGTGTGTGAGCTCGAGGGATCCAAGGGTGAGCTATAGATCCTCACCATCCGAAAGCTCATCCCGCCCGCAAAGGAGCATCAAATGGACTCTGCAAAAAAGGAAACAACTACATATCAGTCCACTATACAATAATGCATTCTAATTAAATATGGTAACTACGGACAAGAAAGATGAGTAACTTACAGGGCCGCCACGTCCATACAATCGGTCGATCAATGCAGTGAGACCGTGCCTCTGTGCATATCGAGTCTCAAGGCCAATCCGATCGCGATTTGTAATGGAGTGCTGCAAAGGAAATAAAATAATAACTGTTAGAAACACGATTGTCAGTATAAAGGATATTGCAAAAAAATAAGCAAGCAAAACAAAACAAAAACTTACAAAGTCCTCCCTGTGGCCGTCACTCCAAAGATGATGGACCACTCCGGCCTCTAGTCGTGCCCTTGCCGCCTCGCGCTGCTGACTCCAACGTCCTGGAGAATTTGTAGCCTCCTCCCTCAGTCGGCGCCAGTCGTCTGCATCTAGCCACTCGAGCTTTGCAGGCCCACTCTTGAGTGCCTTGCATGCATCCAATTGTCTGTGTGACATATATTGACGCATGCACTCCATCATCTAGCTCGTAGAAAACCTATCTGTTGTGGCTAGTACCGAAAACTCCTCATGCAAGGATGCTACTATATAGTCCTTGCTCCCCTCCGGTATGTTTTTCCAATGATCCAAGACGTTGTGCCAAAAACTTGTTGGCACAACTCTCATGCGAGCCATCACCCTCCTCCCCTCATCATTCATGATGATGGCTCATATCCTATCATCTACAAGGTAGGCATACCCCTCTGGGGTATGCCTAAGATGGGTCCTCTCCCACCTGCAACCACGCTCCTGGGCATATCTAGGATACCCATGTACATCTGGTATACCGACCGGGGTAGTATCTATCAGAGTAGCACCCATAGGGGTGCCACCTGCAGATGGTTGAGAAAAAGCCGGAGCGACTGGAGTAGACGTCCCCACAGGTGTGACAAATCCCAAAGGTGACGCAACTCCAAAAGAACAACGAGACGGAGACACAGCGTCTGTGCCTCCACAGCAACCACCTGAGCCACACTCTCTAGAACCGCCACGAGAGCAAGGAGTAGCATCTGTATCTCGAGCCGACCGCGGGTTCACTGCATCCGTATCTCTGCAGCATCCCCCTGACCCTGAAGCACTTCCTCCGTCTGGCCCAAGTCAAGAGCGTCGACCTCGCGTGCTTGAAGCTGAAGCATCTGATCGCATCGAAGTAGATCTAATAGAGTGGCCTGACGATGTCCGAGACAGCTCCTAGTCTGCCATGTCTCTGAATCTCGCCATCTAATCTGGAGACATGCGCGTGAAGATATCCTGCAACTCCTCATCGCTCATCCCTTGACTCATCCTGATGCTCTAAGTATCCACAAAGGTCACCTGCACATTTAAAAAATGAGGTTAGCATAATCAATTTAAATAATACAAACCACAGTAATATAAATCTTTTAAAAATTATTTTACTTAAAATGTATATCTTATGTACCCTTATAAGCGATTGGTCAACGAATTGAGTAAGTGGATGCTCTAAGTATGAAGTATCCTATGGTCCCATGTCAATCTCCTGACACAACTCGGCATAAACTGGAAGGTCGATAGACATGTCACCACAAAAGTATGAGTCCACCTCGTTCTCAAAGAATTCTTGGACTCCTGTATTTTCATCATTGTTACCCGATGCTGGCTTCTCTATATGCTCCAAGCTTTCGGTGGCCTCCACCCCTTGCAATATCAACCCCTCTATTTGCATATTGTCCTCATCTATGCTCGGAACATCGCTTTAATCATATACTCTCGCACTTCGAGGAGCTGAAGGTATAACATACCACCATTGAGGTTGTCGAGGGTTTGGATAGAAGATTACATGTTCACAAACACATACAAGAGAGATTTAACTATTGTGACATGTACCATGTCGTAATAAAATTAATAAACAAATGAGTTCATACACCTATTCACAATGGGCCAGCAACACAAAGGTGACATGCAAATCCGTCTATTTTTTTCGGAATCTATTTCAAGAAATCCAGATGGACCTCGTCGAACTATTGCTCCAGCTCCTTCAAGTATCACTTTGAACCACTACACATCGAATAGTATCATGGAGAAGCTACGGTAATCCACCGTAACAATACTTTGCAAGTTTCCAAAATACTCCATCTCATCTATAACCGTATTTGGATCCATTACTCGTCGTCGGCTCTCTTGCTCGAACCTTGCCATGATACCATAGTCTGTTGTGGAGCGCATTTTATCAATACGCTCCACGCGAAAATGCCATCCGCGCGCGACCATGCTGCACTATATATTTTGTATTGTACATTGAAACACTCAATTAGTTATCGCATATAAAATATAGATACGATAAATCCTAAACATATCATCACCTTTGGACTACATCTCCTAGAGAATTCTCACTCCTCGATTGAGACCTCCGCCCCTTCGCGAGACGCTGCAGTCAAAGCTCCATGCAACCATTGCGTTGATATAAACTGCGGCATCTCCTCCATACTCTTGGGATATCGAATCGGTCGATGGCGCGTACTACGTCGAAATTCAGATCGTGCTTCCTCTCGATCTTGCCTAGCTTACTAGTACCTGGCGAGCCACGTCTCCATAGAGGCATGGTGCAACATACAAAAGCGATTCACTTTCTCCTCCATTGCAGCATCTATTATTTTTTCTACCCCATTTCCAACCACCACATCTCCGGTCAGTCTATCATCGTCCTTCAGCGACCATAGCATATTGTTGTCTGGATCCACCGTGGTTGGTAGCCATTGTGAAATATGCACTAGCGCCTCAGACACCAACCAACCTTCAGCCATGCTACCTTCTGGCCTAGCTCGTTGTTGCACAAAGCCTTTCAGGGTTTTCATGAAGCGCTCCAAGAACAACATCCATTGTGTATGGACAGGTCCAGCAATCTCCACTTCATCTACGAGATGCACAAGAAGGTGGATTTGTATCATGAGCATGCTGGTAGGCAGGTATTTCTCAAAGAGATAGACCGTCTCCATAGCTCCCCGCCTCACAAATTCAATAAAGAATGTCTTAATCTCCTTCTATGAGATCAGTTGCACTAAAGTCGACAACCTGTAAATGGCACCGCGTATTTCTGGAGTAAGACATCTTGTGATTGCGATCGGTAGTACAAACTGCCACAAATGAGAAAGCATTATAAACCATGAGTACACTCCAAATAGCAAAATATGTAGGCCACTTACAATCCATTCATAGTACAAACCTGACATATCTTATGGCAATCATGGGATTTTAGCCCTGATAATTGGTCGTCTTTAGAAAACGCTGACTTGAGAGAACGCATCATACGCGTCGGAGTGCGGATAGACTTGACTATTTGCTTCACAATGTGCTCTTCTTTAGTGGACAAAACCCAACGAGCGCGAGGTAGCTGCACACGACCATCAGCACTCGACTGCGGTCAAAGCTCCTCCATCTTGCCTACCTCCTTCAAATCCATTCGTGCCCCTATAGTATCTCTGTTTCCTGTGATGTGGTCCCATAGCAAGCTGCCCGCGTTCTTGAAAATATGCATGGGGTCCAACAAGTGGTTGATCTGTAAGTGGGTCCAATATGGCAACTTGTAGAAAACTGAGAACCGTCGCATTCCGTTTGGATGTGACTCCGTATGGGCCATTTTCATCTCGTACCAGCTTTGGGCATTCATGCATATTGGAGGTCGTCCAAGAAAACATTTCCTGAGTTCATGACCCTCTAGCAAGAAAGTGGCATGTCCTTGATATTCCATCTTCTTCATGGTTCGTGACCTTCAAGAGTCTAATTGTGACCCGCACAATGGACATGCATGATAACCTGAGGTAACCAGACCTACCCCAACACCTCTATCCAGTGAATACAAACTTGAATGAGCTATAATAGATATTACCAATGAGAACGGAAGCCTATTTACCTAAGCACTCTCTAAATCCCAGAAAGTCATGCATCGTCCATATGAGAATGGCTCGAATATTGGCAGACCGTCGACCATCGCGCTTGCTCATATCTTGCATGGTGACCCCCTCCTCCCACAAAATCTTAAGCTCATCGACTAATGGACAAAGATACACATCCATATTTTTAACTTTGTTTCTTCGTAGAAAGCCATGGAGGGATATTATAGTTAACAAGGACTATAGGCCACACACTGTAAGAAGTTGAGCGCAGACTGAATGGGTTCACACCATCCATTGCAAGACCGAGCCGAAGATTCCTTGGCTCTCGAGCAAAGCCTGGGAAGGTAGAGTCAATGTGGCTCCTTGCGCATGAATCCGCTGATATTCGTTGAACTCCAGCTATGGACCTATTCTGCGCATGCCACATTGTCAAGCTCGCCATGTCGGACGTAGAAACATGTGGTTTATGTGGGGGATAAGTGGAAAGTATCTAAGAACTTTTTAAGGGATGGTTTGCCCTTGCAAGTCCTGTCGATACCTGTGAGAACCACACTTTGGACATGTCTCCATAGTCTCATATTCTCCTCGAAACAGTATGCAATCATTGATACATGCATGGATGCTGTTGTAGTCCATGCCAAGCTTTCGTAAAACATGTCGTGCAACATCACGAGACTCAAGCATGGTACTTGCAAGTGGTTACATATGATACTTCAATAACCTGAAAAAAATCATAAAACACCTTGAAAAAGCACAAATATTTTTAATGATAGTGCCGAAAAGAAATCAATGAAGCATACGTACAAGGTACCTAATCAACTCGGTCACACTCGAATCGCTCCACCCGTATTTTGCTTGCACACTTAGAAGTACAAGGAGTGTCTTCAGGCGAGATACTCGACACCCATCATATAATGATATGGATGCTTCCTCTCGAAGAGAATCAGAAGTCTCGACATCCATGGGAATCAATGCATCGATCATTGCCTCCATCTCAAGCTCCAAGATTGTAGGTAAGTCTCGAAGGTTATTTGTCTCCTTTGGTATTGATGTATAGATTGGGTAGTACCTTCCAAGTGGTGGATTGGCTCAGGCACTCCATCCATCGCACGCCCATGAACTCTTCTAATTGGCCGCAAAGGGTGGACTCCTCCTTGGGACGAGACATCACCTCCCTGGATAGAAAATTTGCCAGCCACACCCGATCTTTTTATATATGGTATTCAATTAGCTTGCGAGTACAATGCATGATTGATATTAACTTTTCTTACCATTTGCTGGAAATCCAAGATCGCCTGATCAATGATCTCAGATTGAAACTCGCCGAAGCATCGTACGTGTTCTATAGACAATTGACGTTTTCGTTGAATTGCCAGCTTGCATTGAGAGCAAGGACATGGGACACGTTGATTAAGATACGCCTTGCGATCTTGAACATCAAGACCTTCATCATTTTCCATTTTGTCTACATTACGACAAACAATTTATTTTTGTTATCATTCTTTTTTTCTTTCTTAAATTGTTTAAGAAGGGATTTCTTCTCTTGTAACTCAGCAAAAATTAACGTATATAAAGTCTCGACCCACCCACCCACAAATTAACGTATATCGGAGTGTTTCCCGTCTCGTGGTGTTGCACGAGACCTCATCGAACCTCGCCACCACTCTCTCTTTGTTTTTTATCCATTCATTATCTCCTCTCCTTCCATCTCTCTCTCTTTTTCTTTCTTTATTATGTTGTATATTTATTCCCTCTCTCTCGTTCCTTCTTCTTTTTTCTCTTCCTCCCCCTCTCTCATTTTCTTTAATAAAACATATCTCTCTCTCTCTACTACTACTACTACTACTACTACTACTACTACTACTACTACTACTACTACTACTACTACTACAAAAAAAACAAGAAAAGAAAAAAAAACTACTATTACTATCACTACTACAACAACAACAACAAATAAGAAAACTAGACAACAATAAAGAAGAAAACAAAAAAAACCATTACTACAACAACAACAATAACAACAACAAACAAGAAAACCACTACTACTACTACTACGACCACGACTATGACGACTACGACTACGACCACGACTATAACTACGACTACAACCACGACCACGACCACGATCACGGTCACGATCACGACCACAACCACGACTACCACTACTACTACCACTACCACTATAATAAACAAGAAAAGAAGAAAAAAAAAAACAACAACAACAACTACTACTACCACTACAAGGAGTTGAGCTTATAGCGACGGCAGGTAGCGGCGTCGCTATTTGCGTCGCTATTGGCGTCGGTATTTACCGACGCAAATAGCGAAGGTCCACAGGAAAAAAAACGGACCGAAACAAAGCGCGGCTTTATTTCGCATTTTTGTATTTTGTGTTTTGAGAGCGAGAGAGACCGTCGTGAGAGAAGGAGAGGAAGAAGACTTGCCGCCGCCGCCGCCATTGTTCGCGAAGGAGAGGAGGAGCCTTCATCGCAAAGAGGAGCCACCCCACACTCGCCATATCTCATCGGTGAGTCTCCCTCTCTCCTTCTTTTGCTTGTTTAAGGTTTAAATCACTTTCTCTTTTACTTGTTTAGGAGAGGAAATGAGAGAGAAAGAGAGGGAGAGGGAGAGAGAGGGAGAGAAAGAGAATGAGAATGAGAATGAGAATGAGAATGAGAGGGAGAGGGAGAGGGAGAGGGAGAGGGAGGGAGAGTGCATTCTCTCTCTCCCTCTCCCTTTTGCTTTTGGAGAGTGTTAGGATATATTGTGAGAGGGAGAGGAAATGAGAGAGAAAGAGAGGGAAAGGGAGAGGAAGGGAGAGAAAGAGAGAGAGAGAGAGAGGGAGAAAGAGAAAGAGAAAGAGGGGGAGAGGGAGAGGGAGGGGGAGGAAATGAGAGAGGGAGAGAAAGAGAAAGAGAGGGAGAGGGAGAGGGAGAGGGAGAGGGAGGGAGAGTGTTAGGATATATTGTGAGAGGGAGAGGAAATGAGAGAGAAAGAGAGGGAGAGAAAGAGAAAGAGATGTATACTCAAATGGATAGCTTTATGGAGATGTATGTCTACTCAAATGGATAGCTTTATGGAGATGTATGTCTACTCAAATGGATAGCTTTTGTCTACTCAAGATGTAGTCCACCTGTGTGTGTATATTGGAACAATAACATATCCATGATTATGGTAATGGTATGCACTTTGATTTTTTTATGGGTACCATTACATCAACTCCTTAAGAGGGCTAAAAATTGGTCATACACTTTATAAAGTCTAATTAGGAGATTTAAGATGCATGATAATAGACTTATCGATAATGGTATGCAATGTGCTTTGCCATGGGCCACGTACATTGGTGACTCTTTAAGATGGCTTAAAATTGGTCATATCCTTCATAATGTCCAAGTAGGGGATCTAATTGTGATATGCATAATTCCTTGTTTTTGTATTAACTTTATAGGCATAACAAATTAGTAATCATGCTAACTAGTCAACGAAAGGACTAAAAGAAAATGATATCCTAGCTAATGGTCATTATGGTACTTTATCAAAATGAACCCAAAAGTATTGCTATAGAAGAAGAATCCCTTAACAAATTTTATAACTATAGTTGATAAATTTCATAGATGGCATTAATTTTTATACATGGACCTAGGACAAAAAAACCACATTACTAAGATAGTTTTTGTTGAGATTGATTTATTATTAGACTAAGAGATCCTCAATGATGCTCATAAATTTTGTTGACTAAGATTACTTATACTCAAAGCCCTCTAGTGCAGTTGTATAAGTAATCCTAGTAGAGCCCCTCTAAGATACTCAAAGTACATAACCTAGAGATCGTAGCTAGGTATATAAGGTATAATGGCCATACAAGAAGACACCTCAATAATTGACTGATCACCACTAAATCCCAAAGAAGAATCGTGTTCCATCCCCTTCAACTCTATATTCACCTCGTGAAAAACTTCATTAATCATAGCATCCTTGTCACCAATCTTTTTGTTGCAATGATGAAGTAACATATTCATCACTTTTCCTTTTAGCATCTAAGACATTATCCAATCTTTTAGTCGAGTCCAAACATTTAGTCTTCAACTCATGAACCTTATGAACCAAACATTTAGTCTTCAACTCATGAACCTTATGAAACAATGCTTTTTTTTTTTACAATAATGAATAATTATCTACCGAGACAAATAAATCCTTGAGCATGGTATATGGCCGAGATATAACATCAATAAATCTCTCAACTACTATGTCCCATGCATTCTTTACATCAATCAGTAAAGCATTTCTTATATCTTGAAGTTTAGATTTCAACACCATGGATGCATCAATATCAACCTCAATGTTTTACAAAATTTGCTTCTCAATCTCTTACAGAGGCTAAAACCTCTCAAGCAAGAGCTTATGATCAACTTGCAACTTGACATACATGGAGGAGCTATCCATTTAAGCCTCGGTTTCCCAAATTGTATTACAAGTCATTAAATTGTTTGTTGTAATGTAGATAAGATGCAAAACGAAGAAGTTCTTGTTGTTCAAGATCGCGAGGCGTATCTTAATCAGCGTGTCCCATGTCCTTGCTCTCAATGCAAGTTGGCAATTAGACGAAAACGCCGATTGTCTATAGAACACGTATGACAATTTGGTGAGTTTCAATCCGAGATCATTGATCAGGCGATTGCGGATTTTCAGCAAACGGTAATTTGAAGTTAATATCAATCATGCATTGTACTCGCAAGCTAATTGAAAACCATATACAATAAGATTGGGTCTTGCTAGCAAATTTTCTATCCAGGGAGGTGATGTCTCGTCCCAAGGGGGAGTGCACTCTTTGCAGCCAATTAGAAAAGTTCGTGGGCGTGCGATAGATGGAGTGCAGGAGCCAATCCACCACTCACAAGGCCAATCTATACCGTCAATGCCAGAGGAGATAGACAACCTTCCAGACCTACCTACAATCTTGAAGCCTGAGATGGAGACAATGATCGATGCATTGATTCCCATGGATGTTGAGACTTCTGATCCGCTTAGAGAAGAAGCATCCATGCCATTATATAATGGGTGCCGAGTATCTCGGTTGAAGACACTGCTTGCACTCTTAAGTGTGCAAGCAAAATACGGGTGGAGCAATACGAGTGTGACCGAGTTATTCAGGTACCTTGCACATAGGCTTCATTGATTTTTTTCTTTGACACTATTATTACAAACATTTGTGCTTTTTCAAGGTGTTTTATGATTTTTTTCAGGTTATTGAAATATCATATATTACCACCTGCAAATACCATGCCTGAGTCTCGTAATGATGCACGACATGTTTTACGGAAGCTTGGCATGGACTACAATAACATTCATGCATGTATCAATGATTGCATACTGTTTCAGGAGAATACGAGACTATGGAGACATGTCCAAAGTGTGGTGCTCACAAGTATCGACAGGACTTGCAAGGGCCAACAATCCGTTAAAAAGTTCTCAGACACTTTTTGCTCATCCCCCGCATAAACCACATGTTTCGTACGTCCGGCATGGTGAGCTTGACAACGTGGCATGTGCAGAATAGGTCCACGGATGGAGTTCAATGAATATCAGCGGATTCGCGCACATGGAGCCACATTGACTCTACCTTCCCAGGCTTTGCGCAAGAGCCAAGGAATCTTCGGCTCAATCTCGCAATGGATGGCGTGAACCCATTCGGTCTGCGCTCAACTTCTTACAGTGTGTGGCCTATAGTCCTTGTCAACTACAACATCCCTCCATGGCTTTCTACGAAGAAAGGACATCTCATCCTTAGCTTGCTCGTCCCAGGCCGCTAGAAAGTAAAAAATATGGATGTGTATCTTCGTCCATTAGTCGATGAGCTTAAGATTTTGTGGGAGGAGGGGGTCACTGTGCAAGATATGAGCAGGCGCGATGGTCGGCGGTCAGCCAATATTCGAGCCATTCTCATGTGGACAATGCATGACTTTCTAGGATTGGAAGAGTGCTCAGGTGAGCAGGCATCCGTTCTTGCTGGTAATATCTATATTTTATCTCATTCAATCAAGTATTCACTAGGTCGTGGTATTGGAACAGGTCTGGTTACCTCAGGTTATCATGCATGTCCATTGTGCGGGCCACAGTTAGACTCCCGAAGGTCACGAACCATGAAGAAGATGGTATATCAAGGACACGCCGCTTTCTTGCCAGAGGATCATGAACTCAGGGAAGGTTTCCTTGGACGACCTCCAACACGTATGAACGCCGCAAGCTGATACGAGCTGAAAATGGTCCACGCGGAATCACATCCAAATGGAATGCGACGATTCTCAGTTTTCTACAAGTTGCTATATTGGACCCACTTACAGGTCAACCACTTGTTGGATCCCATGCATATTTTCAAGAATGTGGGCAGCTTGCTATGGGACCACATCACAGGAAAGAGAGACACTATAGGGGCACGAATGGATTTGAAGGAGGTAGGTAAGATGGAGGCGCTTTGGCCGCAGTCGAGTGCTGATGGTCGTGTGCAGCTTCCTCGCGCTCCTTGGGTTTTGTCCACTAAAGAAGAGCACATTGTGAAGCAAGTAATCAAGTCTATCCGCACTCCGACGGGTATGATGCGTTCTCTCAGGTCCGCATTTTCTAAAGTCGGGGCTAAAATCCTATGATTGGCATAAGATATGTCAGGTTTGTGCTACGAATGGATTGTAATTAGCGTAGGCATTTTGCAATTTGGAAAGTGGCCATTATTCATAATGCTTTCTCATTTGTGGTGGCAGTTTGTCTTGCGGATCACGATCGCAGGATGCCTTACTCCAGAAATTCGCGGGGCCATTTACAAGTTGTCGACTTTGGTGCAATGGATCTCACAGAAAAAGATTAAGACGTCCTCTATTGAATCCGCGAGGCGAGGAGCAGTGGAGACGGTCTGTCTCTTTGAGAAATACCTGCCTACTAGCATGCTCACGATACAAATCCACCTTCTTGTGCATCTTGTGGACGAAGTGGAGATTGCTGGACCTATCCATATGCGATGGATGTTCTTCCTGGAGTGCTTCATGAAAACCCTGAAAGGCTTTGTGCGACAGCGAGCTCGGCCAGAAGGTAGCATGACCAAAGGTTAGTTGGTGTCAGAGGCGTTAGTGCATATTTCACAATGGCTACCAATGGTGGAACGAGACAATGAAATGCTATGCTGAAGGACGATGATAGACTGACTGGAGATGTGGTGGTTGGAAATGGGGTAGAAAAAAGAATGGATGCCTCAATGGAAGAGAATGTGAATCGCTTTTGTATGTTGCACCATGCCTCCATGGAGACGTAGCTCGCCAAGTACCAGCAAATTGCAAGGCAAGATCGAGAGGAAGCGCGAGCTGAATTCCGACGTAGTACGCATCATCGACCGATTCGATATCCTGAAGGCATGGAGGAGATGCCGCGGTTTATGTCAACGCGATGGTTGCATGGAGCCTTGACCGCAGCATCTCGCGAAGGGACAGATGTCTCAATGGAGGAGTGGAAATTCTCGAGCGGATGTAGTCCAAAGGTGATGAGGGGTTTAGAATCTATCGTATCTAAATTTTATATGCGACATCTAATTTGAGTGTTTCAATGTACAGCATAAAATATATAGTGCAGCATGGTCGTGCGGACGGCATTTTCGTGTGGAGCATATTGACAAAATGCACTCCACAATGGACTGTGATGTCATGGCAAGGCTTGAGCAAGAGAGCCGGCGATGAGCAACAGATCCAAACACGGTTGTGGATGAGATGAAGTATTTTGGGAGCTTGCAAAGTATTATTATGGTGGATTACCGTAGCTTCTCCATGATACTATTCGATGTGCAGTGGTTCAAAGTGGTACTTGGAGGAGCTGGAGCAACAGTTTGACGAGGTCCATCTAGATTTCTCGAAATAGATTCCAAAAAAAAATGGACGGATTTGCGCGACACCTTTGTGTTGCCGGCCCATTGTGAACAGGTGCATGGAGTCATTTGCTTGCTAATTGTATTACGACATGGTTTATGTCACAATGGTTTGAACTCTCTTGTACGTATTTGTGAACAAGTAATCTTCTATCCAAACCCCCGACAACCTCCATGGTGGTATGTTATACCTTCAACTCCCCGAAGTGTGAGAGTATATGATCAAAGCGATGTTCCGAGCATAGATGAAGATAATATGCAAATAGAGGGGTTGATATTGCAAGGGGTGGAGGCCGTCGAAAGCTTGGATCCAGCATTGGCTAACAATGATGGAAATACAGGAGTCCAAGAATTTTTTGAGAACGAGGCGGACTCATTCTTTTGTGGTGACATGTCTATCGACCGTCCAGTGTATGCGGAGTTGTGTCAAGAGATTAGCATGGGACCATAGGATACTTCATACTTGGAGCATCCACTTACTCAATTCGTTGACCAATCTCTTATAAAGGTACATAAGATATGTATTTTAAGAGAGATTTTTTTTAAATGATTTATATTACTGTGCTTTGTGTGATTTAAATTAAATATTCTAATATCATTTTTTATCTGTGCAGGTGACATTTTCAGGATGAGTCGAGGGATGAGCGATGAGGAGTTGCAGGACATCTTCGCACGCATGTCTCCAGACCAGCTCGCGAGATTCAGAGAGATGGCAGACTAGGAGCTGTCTCGTTCTTCATCAGGGCGCTCTGCTAGATCTGCTTCAGCGCGATCGGATGCTTCGGCTTCGAGCAGACGATCTCGACGCTCACGACTTGGGCTAGAGGGAGAGAGTGCATCGGGATCAGGGGGATGCTGCTGTGGAGACACGGATGTGGTGTCTCCGTCTTGTCGTTTAGCTGGAGCTGTGTCACCTCCAGGATTTGTCACATCTGTGGGGACGTCTACTCCAGTTTGAGTGCCACTCCAAGAGAGATTACCCCCTCAGTACACCGGATGTAGAGGGGTCTCCTAGATATGCCCAAGAGCATGGACGCAGATGGGAGAGGACCCATCTTAGGCAGACTCCTAGGGGTTATGGATATCTGGTCAATAGTAGGTGAGGAGCCATCATCATGAATGATGAGGGGAGGAGGGTGATGGCTCGCATGAGAGAGTTGTGCCAACAAGTTTTTCGGCACAACGTCCTGGATCATTGGAAAAACATACCGGAGGGGAGCAAGGACTACATAGCAGATAGATTTTCTACAGGCTGGATGATGGATTGCATGCATGCATGCATGTCACACAAACGATCCGACGCACGCAAGGCAATCAAGAGTGGGGCTGCAAAGCCCGAGTGGTTAGATACAAACGACTGGCACCGACTGAGGGAGGAGGCTACAGATTCTCCAAGACGTTGGAGTCAGCAACGCGAGGCGGCGAGGGCACGACTCAAGGGCGGAGTGGTCCATCATCTTGGGAGTGGCGACCACAGGACATATTTGGAGGACTTTGTAAGTTTTTCTTTTGTTTTGCTTGTTTGTTTTTTTGAAATATTCTTTGTACTGACAATCATGTTTCTAACCGTTAGCATTTTATTTTCTTTGCAGCACTCCATTACAAATCGTGATCCAATAGGCCTTGAGACTCAATATGCAGAGAGGCACGGTCTCAATCCATTGATCGACCGATTATATAGACGCAGCGGCCCTGTAAGTCACTCATCTTTCTTGTCCGTAGTTACCATGAGATATTTGAATGCATTATTGTATGGTGGATTGATGTGTTGTTTCTTTTTCTGCAGAGTCCATTCGATGCTCCTTTGCGGCGGGACGAGCTTTCAGGGGACGAGGATTTGTAGCTCGCCCTTGGATCCTTGGAGCTCACACACCTTTATTTTTTAGTCACCTGATCTATATAGACATTTTCTATGTATTAGTGATATCCTGTCATGATTGTACCAATCGCTTTTTATGCGATCATGTATTTATTTCATGTATCAGTTTTATGATTTTAGTATACATTCTTTTTGTTTGCAAGCGCTTTGTATACAATAGTGCAGAAATTATTTTGTATGGCTCTCATACAGCACACAGTGCTATATGTGGCAGGGCAGCTTGCTACCCTGCCCCACAAAAAAAAATTATCCCTGTTATCGTCGCTATTAGTGTCGCAAATTTTACTGCTCGCGTTGCTATTGCCATCGCTATGCGCGTCGCAAAACGTCGCTATCAGCGTCGCTATTTGTGACACCAATAGCGACACTGATAGCGACGTTTCTATGGTGTCGTTAATAACGATGCTTTTTGTGATGACGGGGGAAAATTTTATTGTTTATATTTTCGTCGCTTTAAACGTCAGTATAAGGCCTATATCTTGTAGTGTACAATAACCACAACCACGACCACGACTACCACTACCACTACCACTATAATAAACAAGAAAAGAAGAGAAAAAAAAAACAACTATTACTACTACTACTACAATAAACAAGAAAAGAATAAAAAACTACTACTGCTACTACTACTACTACAAATAAAAAAACTAAACAACAATAAATAAGAAAAAAAACTACTACTACTAGTACTACAACAAACAAGAAAACAACAACCTCTCCCTCCTCTCTCTCCCTCCCTCTCTCTCTCTTTCCCTATTATGTTTAATGTTTTCTTCCTCTCTCTCTCGTTCTTTCTTTCCTTTTTTTCTCTCTTCCTCTCCCTCTCTCATTTCCTCTCCCTCTCTCACCCTCTCCCTCTCTTTCCCTATCATATTTAATGTTTTTTCTCTCTCCTCTTCCTCTCTCATTTCCTTTTCTCTCTTCCTCTCCATGTCTCATTTTCTCTCCCTTCCTCTCTTTCTCTCTTTCCCTATTATGTTTAATGTTTTTCCTTCCTCTCCCTCTTTCATTTCCTCTCCCTCCCTCACCCTCTCCCTCTCTTTCTCTCTTTCCCTATTATGTTTAATGTTTTTTTCTCTCTCCTCTCCCTCTCTCATTTCCTCTCCCTCCCTCACCCTCTCCCTCTCTTTCTCTCTTTTCCTATGTTAACCGTCCGACGAACAAGGTGGAAAATCTGGAAAAGCTAAAGCAGAAGACAAAAGCCAAGGCAAAGTGAAACGGAAGATGAAGGCATGCCAAGAAAAATCTAGAAATACAAGAAGCGCAGAAAAGTCCTAAATAAGGGAAAAAGGCGCACAAGGAAAAGCGCAAGTCAATGCTTTTGTAAAAGAGTGCAAGTGCATCATGATTTAATTTAAAAAGCGTCGGGCTCTCACCCATGCAATTTGTAAATGTAGATGGGCGATGGAAAGGAAGCTAGGAAGATAGAATGACAATGGGAAAAAGGGCCTAGGCCATGACCGGCCATGTAAAAAAGGGGATAAGGGGATGATCACCCAAAAGGGATTTAGGGTTTTGTATATAAAGTTGAAAAGTGAATGAGAAGCTCATTCTTGTGTGTGGCCAAAAGTGTCTCTTCTTCTTCTTCTTCTTCTTCTTCTTCTTCTTCTTCTTCTTCTTCTTCTTGCTTGCTTGCTTGAGCTTGTGCTTGAGAGAGGGAGTATAAGAGTGTGAGGAGTGAGTGTGTGAGGGTGAGAGACCGAGAGGAGAAGCTCTCCATCTTCTCTCCTCTTCTTCTCTTCTATTCTCTTATCTTCTCTTGCTCATAGCAATGGAGCTTGGAGCATGGAGCTTGAGGATGGAGTTTGCTTGAAACTTACACTTGGATCGTGGAGCTACCGGAGTACGCGGGAGAGGAGGTAACTCGATCGGCATGGAGGTAAGCTCACTACACCCGTAGATATGGATGGCGCGTCGGCTATGTGAGAGGTAGCCATTAGTGCTCGGCTTGGAACGCTTGAAACAATAAGCGGTCCATGGGTCTTGGCGGTTGAGCGAAAGCTCCCACATTTTGGTTTCATTGCCAGGACCAACGGATTCAATCCTTGAACGCTTGCGTGCTTTGAATCGAGCATTGAAGTAGGGTTTTTCCTGAACCAGTACTTGAGTAGATAGGTAGGAAGCGAGGGAGTTTGAAGAGGTATTCGATCTCCTTAGCAAGTAGGTTTTTATTGTTTTGGACTTGGGAAATCATGACGGAGTAGTATAGGTATTTTCCTTATAGTTTTTTCTTGCATTTAGAAAGGATAGAAGAAAAACGTTGGAGCAAACAGTAGGGTTTTCTGTTGCTGTATAACAGGCTGAAACAAGAAAAAGAAGGGCAAGAAATGAAATTTTGGGTTAAATGTTAGTAAGGGAAGCAAGATTAAGGTGAGTACAGGCCTGGACAGAGTGATAAGGGGCCAAGAGTGACAAGAAAGGCCACATTGTGTATTGCAGAGTTTCAGGAGAGCAGGAGAGAGGAAGAAAGCTTCGTTGAGTGGATCTGCTTCGATCTAGTCATCCGGGAGTTATTTGCCTAGCCCAAGTAATTTCACACCTTCCACTGCATGAGTAGGTTGGATCTAGAGCTACTTGACCAATAGGACAACCTCCATTTCTCAGTGCGACAAAATTTTTGAAGTCCAGCGAAAAAATGTGTCACGTTCGACCCGTCCAAGTGACCGCGATTTTAGGCCGAGTCCCAAAATCGACCCTTGAACCGCTCGCCCATTCGGCCCTCGGCCCTACCGACTCGGCCCACCTGACTTGCAGCCCTCGGCCCACTCGGCCACTCGGCCCTCGGACAACCAGACTCGGACTAGCCGAATTTGACATTCGGACCAATTACATTTGGCCCTTTCTACTCGGCTCTCGGATGGGCCGAATCAGGCATTCGGGCCCTACAATTCGGACCTGTTGGGCCGAATTTGGATTTTTTTAAATGTTAACCTATAGACCCTGAAATTGACCGAGAGACCATCTACAGCCGAAACCATATCATAGATCGATCTCACTGGGCTGAAACTTAGACCAAGTAGTTCAAAATTTGGCTATAAACGATCCTCTAAATTGCACATGGTGTTTATCGTAATGGCCTTCCGAGCCGGGGGAACTGCCCCCCTTGGACCCCCGCAGAGGGGGCTCTGCCCTCTCCGCACCTCCCCCAAGTAGATTGGAGAGAAAATGCATGCCGTGAGTGATAGGTCCTCCAAATTGGACCCTAGTGCAGTAATGGCTCCACATGAGCATGGATTCTCACTTGCAGAAGAGCAATCAAAAGCCCATACCCGAACAGAGACAAACAGATATCCTAGAACCTCAATGGGCCAATCTAGCCAACAAGGGCAAAAAGGCCACACTGTAAAAACACAAACGTGTTGCATTCGGATTGCATCTAGTCAAAGTAGAAAACAATAACATCAAGCTACAACAGCGAGAATGACTAGATATGACAGTCCTGATGATAGATGCTCCTTGAATAGCACTGCACTGATGATCCAAGACATCAGTCGAGAATCTACATTTGGTCGTGCAGTTGGAGACTCAAGGGCATTTGTCAGAAGGCTTAAATTTACAAGCCAAGACCCGGAAGACGAAGACGTAGCACCGCTTGCTTATCTTAGGGTCAAACTCACCACGAAAAGAGAGCACAATGTCGATGCTCTGATTTATGAAGGAGTAGATTTTAATATCTTGACCTATGAAGCATGGACCTTACTAGGCCAACCAGAGCTCACACTGACTAATGTAACTCTTAGCCCTTACGGGGGACACCCACAAGCACTCATAGGGAAGTGCAAAATCCTTGCGACAATTGAAACTGAAAGCTTGCCTATCCTATTTCATGTTCCTCCAAATAGTGCTAATTTCAGGAAGAAAACCCTCCTTGGAAGACCCTTCAAAAGGGCGATCAAGTGTGAGGCCGACTATGTAGCACAGAGGATACACCCGACACTATGGGGTGTGAGGATAGTCACAACCTTTAGCAAGGGTGACCTCATGGAACCTCGAGGGAAAGGCAAGGAAGGTGATGACATAACAGTCGAGCCTGCTAATGAGAGCAAGGACTTGTTGGAAGAGTTGATAGAAGCACATGTCAAACAACGAGAACCAGTAAGTGAGGCCATGCTTGAAACAACAAGGTCAGGAGCCAATGCCAAGGACATGTGTTGGACTTATAAATATCGTAGAAGACCCTAAAAGAAGCCCAAGCCTTATAGAAGAAGGCGGCGATGGAGAGCCAATACAACGCCGAGATGGATATCCAAAGAGTTGCTACATGCTCAAGAGTATTATGCAGGTAACCAATGGATTTGGGTACCAAAACCCCCTGCTAAACCACCTCTATTAGGCTGAAGGCCAGATTGCATCAAAAGCAATGAAGCACATGAGGAAATCTAAGAGAAACTCTATGTCTTGAGGCAAGAAACTCCATGCTCAAAGGGCAACAAAAGACACGATCACTTTCGAATGCCCTAGGGACTTGACACCGCAATCCACCAAGAGTAGCCAACCCACCGGACTAGCCACTACTACTTCCAATTAGGGATCACAGCAGTCACAGCCCTTGGCTATGACAATGCCCCTTGCGGAACGTGTCCTTAGTAGTTTACCTGTAGAGGAGGTATCGCGACCAACTTCCTTGACAACTCCAGCACTTCCAAAGTACCTAAAGCCTAGGCTGGAGGAGTTAAATAGAAGGGAATTGGCTGAAGAGCTAGACTCTCTAAAAAAAGGGAGGCAGTTGTACCCTCACAACCTAGCAAGGCTATTCAGCAGGCCACGGCTATGTCCCATGAGGACACACCAGAGAAGGGGAAAGCTGAGGCCCAACCAAGCATATCAACGGCTGTCCTAGTTCAAGGTCCTCAGTCGTTAAGTTATGCACCTTCACTGACCAACAAAAAGAGGAGAGAACAACAAAAACAAAAGTAGTTACAGGTGGTTGTGGAACCCAAGAACACTGGAGAGCTAAGGAATAAAGCATCGAGTCCATCCACCAATGAGCCCATTGATGTTCACCAATAATCCTATGACTAAAGAGGTTCACATAAGCATGGATGTGAGATTCACTGAGTCAAGTGCAAATTTGATGGTTCATTGGAGAGATACAAAGCAAGGTTGGTTGCAAAGGGTTATGCTCAAACATATGGTTGAAGAGATACAAAGCAAAGTTGGTTGCAAAGGGTTATGCCCAAACATATAGTTGAAGAGATACAAAGCAAAGTTGGTTGCAAAGGGTTATGCCCAAACATATGGTTTGGACTATGAAGAGAAATTTAGTCTAGTGGTGGCTAAGATGACTATAGTGAGATTAGCTTTTATCTATGGTGGCTTGAAATTATACCAAATGGATGTGAATAATACTTTCTTGAATGCTACATGGGAAGAAGAGGTATACATGGATCAACTAGAAGGGTATGTATACCATAAACATCCACATTAGGTATGCAAGTTGAGGAAGGCATTGTATGAATTGAAGCAAGCACCAAGAGCTTGGTGTGAGATGATCATCGAGTTCTTATGTAGCATGGGATTTCAACAAAGCATGGCTAATTACTCGCTTTATGTCGAATATACAGAAGATGGAATGGTTCTTATGGTCATCTATGTTGATGATCTCATCATCATAGATACTATAGATAGAGATTAGTGAAGTAAAGGGACTACAAATGGAGTTTCACATCAAGGAACTTGGTTTATTGAGGTACTTTCTTGGCACTAATGTGATTAACACTCCACATGGAGTTTGGTTAGTGCAAAGGAAATACTCATTAGAGATTCTAGAGAAGTATGGAATGATAGCATGTAAGCTAGTGGATACACCATTGGATCAAAACATTAAGATGGTGGATGATGGATAGCATGTGGAGAATGTTACCATATTCAAATAGATGTGGTCCATAGCCTAATCTACCTAAACATAACAAGAATTGACTTGAGTTATTTAGTGGGAGTTATTAGTCAATTCATGCAAGATCCATGCAAGTTACATTTGGATAAAATGAAGAGAGTCTTGAGATATATGAAGAAGACAATTAGATTTGGCTTGTTTTATGAAAAAAAGTACATTATTTGGATATACAAATGTAGATTGGTTTGGTAGGAAGTATCATGGGATAGAAGATCCATTAGTGGCTATGCATTTCATTTGGTCCAGCCATGATGAGTTAAGGGAAATCGTTCTTGCGGGTTTGGGGTTTTGTTGTGTGTATGGTGTTTGTATGGGATGCAATGTGATAGAAAAATAATTCTCAGTAAGATCAATCAGTCCAAATTAGTGAATCATAAAATATTGATATTTATCAATAAAAAATAAGAAAATAATAAAAAATAAATTTTTACACCTAAAAAATAGAAAAAGTAACACTTGTGTTTATGAATGTATGATAAGACTGAGGCATGAGGTTTAGCCTTAGTTCAGCCCTATCTTTAAAGTGACTATTTGTTGCTTTTATGAAGAAAAAATACATTAAAAATGCTCTCTAAACCTACCACCGAATGCACAATCTTAAGCGGTACGAAGAAGAGGGTTGTTAAGTGCTCATAATATATTGAATTTTGATGTTCTTCTCATGCATGGCATATAGAACACGTGTGGTTTAAAATTAAGAGGGTCCAGTAGCACGAGCATGCTCGGTACTTGCCATAGGTAATGTAGCAATTTTGTTTAGAGTAAAGGCATAAAAAGACATGTTTTTGCACCTTCACAATGCTAATTGTCAATAAGGAAAATTGTTTGAGCATTATAAATCATACACAATTGCATCACACGCAACATATGGTATCATCCTAGATGCATGGCAATTGTTTTCATGAATGATGACCTACATTGAGGAGGTGAGGTACCCTAAGCTATAAGGTTAGTGGTTCATTTCCTTTGGGGAGTATTTAGTGAGGACTATCTATTATCTCCCAGATTGATTAATTAAAAGAGAGGATTATGTGACACACGTGCTTTATGTGTTCACAATGCATCTTGGGACCAATCCCCGAGGTGTAGGAGAGCCGTAGTGGGGCCGCAACAATCAGCCGAGGGGCATTCCCTTTGTCTGTGCTTGCTTACATGGTATATTACACCAATATATGTAGGGACTCCTGCTAAGGAGTGTGAAAAGGGTTATCCATTGGATTACAATCCATACAAACGTGAAGTTTTATATTAGAGGTTAGGGTAGTATACCCCTTAGACACTCCTGGCCGCAAGGCCGTGAGGGGTGGTTTGGGTGTGTAGTAGAGACCTAGCTAGTTCCATAGAGCCAATGTCGATCTCGTTTCAGGTACCGACACTATGCTAGGACAAAACATATTGAGCTACAGTACCACTTTGTGAGAGAGAAGGTATTTGCAAGAGAGATTGACTTAGTATATATCAGCACACATGATCAGAAGCTAACATTTTTACAAAGGCATTAGGTGCAAAGAAGCTTTGAAAGTTTTGAAGCCTATTTGGAGTTGCAGAGATAGAGTTGAGCTTGAGGGGGAGTGTTGAGATGGAAAGCTCAACACGTGCAGACACTAATGATGGACCGCCCGGCTAGATGTGTCCACACATGTACACTTAGCATGTTGGTGGTCATTATGATCCTCACATGGCCAATGACTTATCACTTATTATATTTAGCTCATTACACCTACCTACAATTGGCATTGTTATAGTGTCAGTCAATTAGATAGTCGGTTATGCACTATCTGACTTAGTAGGCCACTTTTCTTTATGTTGTATCATATCTATACTTTGTGTACATTGTATAGTGTTTGAAAAAAGAATAAGAAGAAAACGAGCAAGAAAATATTTTGGCCTCCATCTCTCTTCTTATGTTTGTGAGTGAGCTTCCTCTTGCATGTATAGTGTGTGTTTGGCGCAACAGCTTAAGCAAGTCTCCCTATCACGCAATTCTTGACAACTAGTCAATTAGTATAGTCAGTTATGTACAATTTGACTTAGTAGGCTACTTTCCTTTATATTTTATCTTGTATATACTTTTTTTATATTATATTGTGTGAAAAAAAAAAAGAAAAAACTAGAAAGAAAATATTTTTGGCCTCAAACTCTCTTCTTTTGTTTTTAAGTGAGTTTCCTCTTGTATGCATGGTGTGTGTTTGATATAATAGCTCAAGCGAGTCCCCCACCACACGATTCATAACATGCTATCAGAGGGGCACCATTAAGAGAGGCTATTTTTGAAGGCTAAAGTTAAGAAGAAGAAACAAAGATTTGAGCAAGCAACCAACGGGTAAAAAGCTCTCCCATTCTTCCACTCTTTCTCTTCGATAGTGCATATGGAAGCACTGAAAGAAGGGTAGAGTAAAAATCTCAAATTGTTGTGAGATTTGGTTTGTGAGCATGGAACTATATATTCTATGAATAGGTCCTTTAGGGCTTTCTCGCTACTTTTTTAGCTATGTGAGGCCATTTTGAGCCCCATTTTAGACCTGCAAAGCTGTTAACGTCAATTTAGGGTATAACATGATTTCAGTCATGTCAACCGAAGCGGGTGCACAAGTTACAAATTTCAAATCTGTAAGTTTTGAGGTGTTTATCAAAAAGTAATCACAAGCTTTATTTACAAATAGGTCGCAAATTACATGTGCTATTGAGTAATCAATGAAAGAGGTTTCTTGGTGTGTTGTAATGCACTTATTGTAAAATGTTGTAGAAGAGTTGCTTACTGTTTTATATCAATTTTGTGATAATGGTAGAAATTTGTGGCAATCCCATCATTGAGAAGCTAGACAAGATCAACTACCCATCATAGAAGTTTTGTGTAACAAACTTCCTTATTGGAAAATGCCTCTAAGAGTTTGTTTTAAGTGAAGAAAATGAGCAAGAGCTAGGTAATCCCGGGACTACAAAAGAATTAAAGGCATGGAAAGAATGAAATACAAAAGACAAAAAGGTAATGTATTGGTTATTTGCAATCATTAATAACACTATGTTAGGATATATCAAAGATATAGAAACTCCACATGCAGCTTGGACAATCTTTGAGAATATGTTTTTAGTAAATACAAAGGTATGGAAGATTCAACTCAAGCATGAGTTGAGTACCTTGAAAAAAGGAAATATGTGTGTAAATGAGTATATTTTGAAGGTGAAAAGTATTGCAATTACCTTAGTAGCAATTGATGTAATGCTTAATGATGATGATTTGGTTTTATCTACTTTGGGTGGCATTAATAATGAGAAGGCCTAGAAATCATTTGTCACTTATGTGTATGTATAGAAGCCATTTTCAATTTTTGATGAGTTGTTTACTCTCATGATCACTGAAAAGATCAATATGTAGGGTGATTCATCTGAAAGAGGTGGTGAATAGATCAAAGTATTTTACTTAAGTTTGAGAAGGAAACATGGCAGATTCTCTTCAAGCGACCACGGTATGGGAGTGTTTGTGATAACCAACATAATAGATTAAATCAACAGTTCAGCAAAATGCATGTTTCAAGAGGCTATGGAAACTTTAGAGGTAGGGGAAGCTCTAGAGAAGGTGGATGGCAGAATAGAGGCTCTAGAAATTATGTTATTGTTGGCCATTATTGTGGCAAAATAGGTCATATTGTACCCCAATATTATGCTAAGAAGGATGATATCCACAATGCCAAATTGTAGCAAGGAAACTATGCATCATCTTCAGAATATAATGAAGATAAAAATGAGTATGGGTTTGTTATTCAACATATGATGAATGCTATTATAGGAAAAGAGACACATGATGATGTATAGTATGTTGATTCAAGTGTATGACTAGTCATGTTGAATAGTTTGGAGAGATAGGATTTACAAAATCTAGGTTATGTACAAACATGACTAATTTCACACACTGGAAACCCTTATCCTTGCATGATGGTTAGACAAAGAGTGTGTCACATGTATTACATGTGCCATCCATCACAAAGAATTTAGTGTCTATTGGCCTGATGGTAGAGCAGGGGCCATAGGTTGATTTAATTTAAAAAATTATTTTGTGAAAGACTTTAATGATAATTATAGGCTGGTAACAAAAGGAAGTAGAGTTAGCCACATGTTCACTTTAGATGCTAAATTTTCTACTATGAATACTACTATGTATGCTAAAGGGGCAAAGGAGTGGTTGCAAACATTGAAACTTAGCACAAATGTATGCTAAAGGGGCAAAGGAGTGGTTGCAAACATTGAAACTTAGCACAAATGTATTGGACATGCAAATATATAAATGTTGAAATTAACGCAGTCCAAAGGGTTGGTTATAGGGTTGCCTACTTTTAGAGTTGCAAAATTACATAGTGTATATGTTGGTTTGGTAAACATGTAAGACCACCTTTTTTGCATGATAGAGATGTGAGTAGAAATATACTCTATATCATATATATTGATGTTTGGGGGCCTATTCATTTTTTATTATTATTATTAAAGAAATATGTGGATGTATTTTATAAAGGTAAAGCAATGATGTGTTTGAGCACTTCAAAACTTTCAAGACTACTATTGAAACAAAAACAAGCTCGGAAGCTAAGTGCTTGAGATCAGATAGAGGCAAAGAGTACCTCTCTAATGAGTTCACTAATTTCTTAAGGTCTCATGGGATAAAGAGATAGAGGCAAAGAGTACCTCTCTAATGAGTTCACTAATTTCTTAAGGTCTCATGGGATAAAGAGATAGTTTACTTGTAGGTATACCCCATAGCAAAATGGGATTGAATAAATGAAAAATAGGCATATTACAAAAGTTGTACATGCATTGATGGTTGAAAAGAATTTTCCAAAACATGTTTAGTTTAAAGCTATTTATATTGCCATATATATCATGAACAGAACACCCACAGGCTACAGTTCATGGAATGACCCCAAGAGAATGCTTTATAGGTAAAAATCCTAATGTGTCACACTTGAAACTATTTAGTTGTATTCCATATATTCATGTGCCAAATGAGTTGCAAAAGAAGCTTGATCCAAAGGCTTAAAAATATATCTTCATTGGATGCACTTTAGAGTAGAAAGGATATCGCTATTATAACCCTGTCATAGGTGCGTTCTGAGTGAGCAAGGATGTTATTTTTTATGTGATGAGCAATTGATATGCATCTAATGGTGATGCATTGGATGATGATAATTATGTGAAAAAAGACAAGTAAGAATCACATAGCCTTATTGGACCAGAAACATCATCTAGTACTATATATATAGTTACCCCTTGTCTCAGAGACTAAGGACTATCCCCACATCTTTAGGTGCATCTACAAGTGTTGGATGTAAAGACAAAGAAGAAGGAATTGTCAAATGGTAATGGTGCATCTGCTAGCCATTTGGGATTTGATGTAGATTCTAATTGTTGAAAGAGTTTGGATGATGAGCTTGGTATTCCTTCACATAAAACACCAAGTGTACAAAGAGCACATGGTAATGCAAAGGCTCCACTAAGTGATCCAATGGTACACAGGTCTAGCAAGGTTAGATACCTTATTAAAAGATTTGGTTTTGAAGGTTACAGAGCTCACCATTATGCTTATATGATAAAGGTGGTTGAGGATGTTAAGCCCACTTTTTTTGAGAATGTTGTTGGTCATGCTCATTGGGATGTAGTAATGGATGAGAAGATGGTTGTATTAGAGACCAACGAGACTTGGGATCTAGTACCATTGCCTAAGGGTAAGAAAGCTATTGGGTGTAAGTGGATCTATAAAATCAAGCATGATATAGATCGTTCTACTAGTACCTATCAGGCTAGGATGATTGCAAAAGACTATGCTCAAACATATGGCATAGATTATGAAGAGACATTTAGTCCACTTGCTAGGATGGCAATTGTTAAATGTATGTTTGCTTTGGCAGTAGCCAAAGGTTGGAGTTTGTAGCAAATGTATGTAAACAATGCCTTCCTACATTGTGAATTGCAAAAAGATGTGTATATGGAGCAACCATTAGGTTATGAGGATATAGAGCAACCCACCTATGTGTGCAAGTTAAAGAAGGCATTTTATGGACTAAAGTAAGCACCCACAACATTGTCTGCTAACAAGATCAGAGAGTGTCTTATCAACGTTGGCTTTTATATTTTAGATATGGATCATTCACTTTGTGTAAAAAAGGGAGATGCACGTTTGGTTATCATAGTCATCTATGTGGATGACTTGATTATATAGTGACCTTGGGATTACTGAGGTCAAGGACCATTTGAAGAAGAAGTTTGAGATGAAGAATTTGGGTGAGCTAAGGTACTTTCTTGGTATTGAGGTGATCAAATGTGATGATGATATATACCTATCCAAAAGGCATTATGGCTTGGATATGTTGTCTAAGTATGGTATGATAGTGTGTAAGGCTTTTTAGTGCCATTGGAGCAAAATGTGAAGTTGAGTGTTGATGTTAAGGATGAGATAGAAGAACCTACTATGTTCAGGAGGATAGTAGGAAGTCTAATTTACATGACTATCACAAGGCCAGACTTAAGTTATCTTGTTGGCCTTGTCAATCAATTTATGCAAATGCCTAGAAAGCCTCAATTAGATAGAGTTAGATGCATATTGAGGTATGTGAAGTCCATTTTGCCTTAGATATGTGCCATCATGGACTCCTATGAGCTCTTGACACAATTTTGGAGAGTGATATTGAACTAGTTGCAACATCGAATCCAACTCATTCATGGGAGAACCACAAATGT